>NC_140958.1:42294337-42689337 GCF_014529385.1 Adiantum capillus-veneris
CTTTCCATAGTTATACTACATGGTATGGTTTTGCCCACTAGATTTTAAATTCCAATTTGGGGGAAAAGTTGAATTCAAATAAACTAGCCGTTTTTCTTGTTTGAATTCAAAATCTATCCTTTGATTACATTCTTAATACTAAAGGTTTGACTTCCTTAAATTGCCAAATAAAGAGGCCCTCCTAGACCCCAATCTCTTCTTAATGCATATACCAGAGCCTCGGCTCTTTTTGGTTGCAATCTATTTCTCTTTTCAGTCTATAGGAAGTCAAATGCAAACCAATTTCTCTCACAACTACCACATGAAGCAACAATAGATAAGACTCTGATGCTACATGTTGCAATTTTATCTCCTCTCCACCATATTCTTTTCACCACATAGGAATGCTGACTATTTTTATGGTGTCAATGTGCCAAGGATTACCAAATATACCAACCCTATTTGCATAGTCAACGCGTTGGTGAAATGCATATTTTCTACCATCAAGCCCATCCTAAGATTTTCATGCACACAATTTTGAAACTATGCATCACTTCAAAATTGGAGGATTTTTCATGAAGTTGAAATTATGGATCCAAATCAAATGATGTGCAATATAACGGTATGTGTATCAAAGCCTATACACAAGATAATTCTAAATCAGAGTAAATAAAAATCATAAACATAAATATATATCATGTGCAAGTGCATACTCAAGTAAATTTCTAGTCTCTCAAGCAAAAACTCTAAGCCCATAATTTTTATAGTAAAAGTATTAGCTTTATCTTTTGCTAAATGAAAGTGAAATTAAAAAAGAAAACTCACAATTACTTAAAATAAAATTAAAGATCCAACTATTGTTCAAAGAAGTAATAAAATCTATACTATTATAGTGGGGGAAGGGATTCCAGCCCCTCCCTCGAACATGTGTCAGCACAAGCTTGATTCTTTAGATTTCAAACCAGTGTACCCTGAACACAAGCAAGAGCAGTCACATAGTGCATGCATGCGTGAGAGAGAGAGAGAGAGAGAGAGAGAGAGAGAGAGAGGCAGGCCAGCTCCACCTTTAACAATATGTATTGCTTCTCAGCTAGCTCATCTTAGCACGACAAATTCAAACCTCGATGTTAGAGGTCTTCTTAGTAATCTCAAAAATCCACATTAAAAAAAATGTTAGATAATTGGTCGGACATTGCAATGAGAGAAGTCAAAGATAGCACATGCATGGATAGCTTGTGAACAATATTATCTCAAGGCCTACAACCATACACTACGTTTACGTTAAGTTGTTGATAGAGGAGGTGCTTTTCCAAATATTATCAAGGCCTATAGATGTGCAACCGTTGAAACGGATCCTTTTAAAACACTTATAATAGTAACCCAATTTGGAGAAGATCAATAATTAGTAGCTAAAAGCATCTTTATATAACAGCTTCTAATTAACACATGCACATTGAAGGCATGTGGCATTACACAACATGCTCATATGGGCAAAAGAATTCATGATGATATTGTTAAATTGGGGTTGTTGAAAGCAAACATCGTGCTAAGCACCCCCTTGTTCGACATGTATCAATAAATTTGGTGCACTTCGTAGAGCACAAAAAGTGCAGAACGAGCCTCCTAGCAAGGATGTCATCTCTTGGAATGCACTAATTGCGGCTTATGTCCAAATTGGGTAGCGCCAAGAAGCTTTGTGCTATTTTCAACAGATGTGAAGCGAGGGTGTCTCTCCATATGCAATCACATTTTCTTGCATCTTGAAGGCAAACATGGCAAGGCAAAGGGGGAGATCTACAAAGAGATGTTTGTAGCGCGAGATCTATAATGGGGGAGGAAAGGCAAGGGTCAGGGTCACGAAGCTCTTGGCTATTTTCAGTACATGTAGAGAGAGGGCATCCCTCTAAAAGTAATCGCATACACTTGCACCTTGAAGGCATGTGGCATTACACAAGATGCTGATATGGGTAAAAGAGCTCACGGTGATATTGTTAAGAATTGGGTTCTTGAAAGAAAACATCGTGCTGCTTAGCACTGCGTTGGTCGACATGGATCCAAAATGTGGTTCCCAGCAACCCCGACGACACAAGCAGATAGCACGCGCATAGAGAGAGAGAGAGAGAGGCCTCCGAAGGCGGCGGTCGGCCATACTAGTTCTAAAAAAAGATGAAGCAAATGATTATCTCTAGTGCAAGTAAGAATGTTTACTCTAGCACAAAGGCAAATAATCTCTATTTATGATATGTATCCATGTTCAAGTGTGAGTATATACTCCAACACAATGATAGATGGCTTAAAATCCTAGACTTGTCCTCTTAAAGTGTAAGAAAGCTTAAACACAAAAAGAGCACAGCTCTAATTTTTAAAAATACTAAATTAAAAAATTAAAAACAAAAGAAAAATTTATTGCAAATTATAACAAACAAAATTTAAATATACAATTAACAACTAAATTTTACAAAATAATTTGAATCTTATTTTTTAAAATTCTTTTAGTTTTTCACATTTCTAGATGAAAGAGAGAGAGAATTACTGTTTTAAAATAAAATGATATTTGTTTATGTCAAATGGTGATGGGAGAGCACCGGCGGCGTGCTATACACTAACAGTCATTCGATCAAAAATTTCTACGATTGAAGAAAATTTTAATCCAAATTTTCTTCAATCGAAGAAAAGTGTGATTGAAGTGAAGAGGTATAATTTGCAAGACCGATTTCAATGATGTATTCCTATATAATACGGCCGTTGTATTTTGCCAAACATATCATACGCCCATTAAACATGTATGATACATTTAACATTTTACGTAACTTAGATAGCGATGCCTTTTGGTTTTACAAACGCTCTAGCTACTTTCTGGAGTTTGATGACGCTTTCAAAGTATACTTGCCAAGAAAATTATTGGAATATATATGGATGACTTATGTGTGTATTCTCTTTTGAGAGTAGAGCCTACAGATCATATGAAGAAAGTATTCCAAGAATGTATGACCTATTGGATTTGCTTAAATCTTGAGAAGTGTGTCTTCATGGTGAGACAAGGCTAAAGCTTGCGGGGATCTTGCCCGAGACATATAGTGTCAAAGAATGGTATAGTCCCACAAACATGCAGAAGATTAAAGTGATTGTGGAATTACCCACACCTACCAATGCTAGTGGAATTCAAACTTTTATGGGACATTGTGGCTAAAAAAGTGAGGAACCATTCAATAAGTTAAAGATATCCTTGCTCTACTGACTCCTATCTAAAAAGCTCTAGATCGGACAAAAGCCTTTCATGTGTATGTAAAGGTATCAACTTTTGTGATAGGTTGTATTTTAGCACAACCTGAAGAAGGCAATATGTATGTTCCAATTTTCTATGCCCATAGACAACTAAATAATGCAAAAATAATTATACAACAACATATTGAGAAGGGTTAGGTATAGGTTATGCTATACAGAAATTTTGGCATTACCTATTGGCGAATCAATCCACTTTCTTTGTAGATCACCAAGCATTGTTATGCCTTGTGAAGAAACTTTGTAATATGAGAGGAAGGGGGCTCATGTGGAATATTGTAGAGAGGGTGAATAAAATAATTATGTTTATTGGAATATCGTGCATACCTATTTTCATGGATGATGAAGCATGTGTGAAAGATGCGATGAGTGCCAAAGAAAAAAAGTCCCCATATGCAGGAATGAGATGCCACTAAGGCCTATGATGGGAGCACATGCGTTTGCAAAATGGGGCGTTGCCATTTGTAGGTCCTATAGCACCTCATTCTTATAAGACTTATGTGGAGTACATAATAGTGGCAACATATTATTTGACAAAGTGGGTAGAAGCAAAGGATACTACTAAGAATGATCCATGAGCAACCTCACAATTTTTGTATGAGTATGTTTTCACAAAATATGGATTGCCAATTGAAAGTGTAAGTGATAGAGGGACAAAATTTGTGAATCAAGTGATTGAATGTCCTTTAGGAAATTTCATGGTCATCCATAGGAAGTTTGCACCCTATCACCCACAAGAAAATGGTCAAGCTGAAAGCATGAATAAGGTTTTATGCATAGTGCTTACAAAATTTGTGATTGAAAATAGAATAAATTGTCATCCAAAGCTACATTCAGTAGTATAGGCTTATCATGCCACTTATAAGACAATATTAGGAACAACGCCTTTTACCCTGGTATTTAGCCTTAATGCTACCTTAGCAATAGAATTTTTGGTTCCATCTCTGAGAGTAGCCAAGGAACTTGAGTGGATAGGCCTTGAAGATTCACACAAGTTGATGCCTTAGAAAAGCTTAATGAGATAAGGTTGAAAGATGTAGTGAGCATGTATGTAAAAGATGGATGACAGAGTTTCATGATGAGCATGTCATCTCTAAGGACAAGGGAATGGGATCTAGGAGGGCCTCTTTATTTGGCAGTTTTTAGAACAAAAAAGATTTATTGTAAAGGAAATCTTTCTCCGTCTTGGTTTCATGAGAACCCAATAGCCTTTGCTTATCCTCTAGTCTTGCCATTGATTATCTGCAGTGAGGAGGTTTGAAATGGAAATAGAGCTTATGCTTGTGCATGGCCCTCTTGGTAGACTCATGATGAGATTAGTTTGGAAGAGAGTAGAGCAACCGCTAGAGCTTTATGGGTGGGAAGTTCTGAGAGTAACAAGAAAGAAGGCCTTTTAATCGGAGGGAGAATGAGTTTTAAAAAATTTCCTTATGAAGGGAGAATCATGGTGCTTTTAGGAGTTTAGTAAAGTCACTATCTCTCACTACCTAACGTGGCTATCACAGTCTCTTGGTAGGGGGTCCATATATTGAGCCACCAACTATGTAAAAACAAGAAGTTGCCTTTCAAACAATATAAGATTGTTTTGATTTTAGATTTTTTTTTTCTTACTTCATGCATTTTCTATGTCTCATAGTGTTTCTGTCATAAAATCTAATATCTAACCAACCCAAATGATTTTCTCATATTAAACTGATCATTTAATGTGGGAGAATAAATGAGAACAAGGGTTAAATATAGGAATGTGCTTATGGATCTATCTCAACACGGGGCCAAGGTTAAAGGGGTTCAAATGAGAGATGGTATGTCAAAGAGCAAGGCTAGGGACCTTAGGGTTAGCTTCACTAAAGACCTCCAAAGGTAAGTGTTAAAAGTCCTTTGACCTTAGGCAAGCTAGGGTTGTGCTTGAGGTGGGAACCCTGCCCAAGCTTGAGGTGCTTGTCACGCTTGCTGACTAAGGTGCTTGAGGTGTTTGCCGTGCTTGCTCACTAAGGTGCTTATCGTGCTTGCTGACTAAGGTGCTTGAGGTGCTTGAGGAGCTTAATGACTAAGGTGCTAATGTGCTCCATGACAAAGGTGCTTGGGAGGCTAAGGTGTTTCAAAAAGTCAAACTAGATCCCTACTCGGGGGGGGGGGGGGGGGGAGCCCTCATTGTGGGGGCATGAGAACACACACACCCTCACAGAAGGAAAGCCTAGTCTAAAGACACAATAATGACACATGTCAAGTTCCTCTCCATGTTGCCCTCATGGTGTGCCTAAAGCCTATTGGTTGGCCTCTCAAGGGGTCCAATGATAATTTGCGTTTATCAAGTCCTCTCTCTCAAAGGGAAAAGGGGGACACTTGTCCCAAGGCTAGGATGGTTGCTTGATATACACTATGCATGTGGTTGGCTAGGCTTGTAGGGGTCCAATCAACTTCCACCATGAGCAAGGGGGGGTTGACCAAAGCAAGTTGGGGGCGTGCTTGGGGGGTTTACTCTGTCTCGCATACACTCACGTGGTCATTCTTTCTTGGCAAGGTGCAAGAGCTCCATCTCCTTCTCCAAGCTTGTTGAGAAGTTGAGAGCTTACACCAACACTCTTGGCTATGGAATGCAAATCCAACCAAGAGCCATGCTTCAATGCTTAAGCTTGACATCTTCTTCATCATCATTATTATGCTATTATGCTATGCTATGCAAGAAGAGTGATGATAAGTGAGGAACTATCTCTTTCACGTATGTTACTTCTTCTTCCTCTTCCCTACCCTCATTCCATGCTAGTTCTGTCCACCTTTGAAGGTGTTTGAGGCCTTGGGACTAAGGTCAGGGATGGTTAATGTTTTTACAAAGTTTAGGTTATGCTCGTGATGCATGAAGCTTTCCATCTTCATTGCATCACCTAGTCACAAGGAACACAAAGATTGTATTGTACCAAGTCTCTCTAATGGGAGAATCTATAGTACAAAATCCTATTGGAGGGGGGACCGGCTCCACATAAATCCGATTTTCAACTGTTGTCATGTTCTCTAATTCTCTCTCTTGCAAAAGTATTGTTCATGCCAAGTTAATTAAGTATAATGGTTGTGTTGCTACCGCTAATTAAGTTCACCCTCTATGTTCTCAAAGTAGTCTCATAAAAATGTTCACTATAATTCTCTTAATTTCTCTTTTCTCAATGTTCATAGGCCATTTTCATTACAGTTTTTGCTCATTTGACTCACTTCTCTCTCTCTCTCTCTCTCTCTCTCTCTCTCTCTCTCTCTCTCTCTCTCTCTCTCTCTCTCTCTCTCTAATATGGCCCTTTAAAAGACCTCAAAAATCTCATGATGTCCCAAAAGAGATGATGATTGAGATTTCAATAGGCATGATCAACATGATGAGGGAGATCAAGGTAGACATGATCGACATGAGAGAGGTATGAAAGACAAAGTAACCATGATAGAGAGAATAAAATTTGAGTGTAAAACGAATCATATCCATAGGGATGCAATGATTGAGGTAGACATGATCGACATGAGAGAGGTATGAAAGACGAAGTAACCATGATAGAGAGAATAAAAATTGAGTGTAAAACTTGAGCCATAGGGATGCAATGATCAAAGGACTCAAAAATACAATGGATATGCTTCTAGTGACGACAATGATGAAAACAGAGACTAGAGTAGGAGAGATCAAGATGATAGAAACCATAGCTCTTCAAAAGGCATCAACTACAAGAACTTAAATTGCTCAATGGTAGGGTTTCACATATCATGGATCATGGCTAATTTGGGCATCTTGTGGCCTTTCTTGATCATAAGGATGGGAGTGTGTGTGTCACAAATTGCCACACATATGATTGCTAATACAAAAGATTTTATGAAGAGAGATCAAGATGTGTGGATTAAGGTTATGGCACTAAGATTCTTGAGTACTTTGTCAAAAAATTTATCACTGGTATTTTGATGTTTTTTCCCCTAAACATAAGATTGCAGACAAGGAGAAGCAAGGCTTTTCATCCCTAGTGATAGAGTGAGACTCAAAAGATCTACAAAATGAGATTGAGTATGGGGCTAATATCACACAAGAGGATCGAGACACAAGCAGTGCTAATGGTACACATGACAGCATAAGTGAACGTGATAGTCAACACAAGGGCAGAAGTCATTGAAGAGATGATGATGGACGTCGCAATGATGGAGATCAGAGTAGACATGATCAACATGAGAGAGGTATGAAAGACTAAGTGACTGTATAACAGAGAAAATAGAATTTGAGTATAGAAGGGGATATAGCCACACGGATGGAGTGATCGAAGGACTCATATAGAATATGATGTGATTCTATATGATGTGATCACAAGGATAGATATGATGGCAGTGATGACGAAGATGAATGCACAAACAGAAGTAGGGGGGATCAAGATGATAGAAACCCCAGCTCTTCAAAAGGCCATCAACCACACAAACTTGAGCTATTCAATGTTTTTTGAGGTAGGGTTTCACATGTCATTGAGCTATTCAATGTTTGTTGAGGTAGGGTTTTACATGTCATGGATCTTGTGTAGCTTGCGAGCTATCATGATTGAAAGGAAGGAATTGTGCATGTGTCACAAATTGCCACATGTATGATTGCTAATACAAAAGATGATGTGAAGAAGTATGGATTAAGGTTGTTTCTATGAGTGGGAATAAAGTTAGTGTTTCCCTGAGGGATGTGGACCAAAAGACAAGGCAAGATCTTTTACCAATGAAAAGAAGGTTATGTAAGGGAAATTGCCTTTGAACTTTGAGAGTAGCGGAATTAAGAAATTAGGTGAAGCACTTTTGAGAGATTCTTTGTGAGCATAGCGGGTGAACTTATTTGATGGTAGCAACATAAACATGGTACTTAGTTAACTTGGCATGAACAATACTTTTGCAAGAGAGAGAGTTTAGAGAACATGACAATAGTTGGGGACCGGATTCATATGGAGCCAGTCCCCCCTCCAATAGGCATTTGTATTATAGTTTCTCCCATCAAGAGAGACTTGGTACAATACAATCTTTGTGTTCCTTGTGACCTACGTAATGCAATGAAGATGGAAAGCTTCATGCATCACAAGCATAACATAAACTTAAAGAAAGCATTAGCTATCCCAAGCCTCAGTCCCAAGGCCTCAAACACTTTCGAAGGTGGAGAGAGCTAGCAAGGAATGAGGATAGGAAAGAGGAAGAAGAAACATTCCATAGGAGAAAAAAATAGTTCTCCACTTATCATTACTCTTCTTACTAGAATACATAATAGCATAGTAATGAAGATGAAGAAGATGGCAAGCTTAAGCATTGAAGCATGACTCTTGGTTGGATTTGCATTCCATAGCCAAGAGTGTTGGTGTAGGCTTTCACTCTCACAAGCTTGGAGAAGGAGGTGGTGTTCCTCAACTTTCACCAAGTGAGAATGGTGTCCCAAATGAGTGTGTGTGTGTGTGTGTGTGTGTGTGTGTGTGTGTGTGTGATGGTGTATATCCCCCTAGGGCCCCCCCTCCTTGCTTTGGGCGAGTGGAGACTTTTCCACATGTTGCAGGCTCATTGGACCCCTCTCCCCCTGGCCAATCACATGTAGCATGCAGTCAAGTACATGGGTAGTCTTTCGACAAGTGTCCTCCTTACCCCTTGGAGAGAGAGAGCTTGAAAATATCTGGATATTTGTTAGATGGAAGTAGAAGCTCATTGGACCCCTCTTTAGCCCAACCAATAGCATTCAAGCACACCATGTGGTTAAGCTTAGTGAGAGTCTGACATGTGTCCCATGTGCTCTTTTAGAATTCCCCTAACTTTGAGATTTTTATGCATAGGAAGTTTCTCAAGCAACTTCCTCATTAAGTGTGTAGGTTCTCTTTTTGACTCAAGCATCTTACCGCCCATGCATAGGAAGCTTCTCAAGCAACTTCCTCATTAAATGTGACAAGTACCTCAAGTACCTTAGTCATCAAGCATGACAAGCACCTTAGGTGGGGTTCCCACCTCAAGCACAGCCCTAGCTTGCTTAAGTTTAGGTCGGATTCCCACCTCAAGCACAGCCCTAGCTTGCCTAAGTTTAGGTCGGGTTTCCACCTCAAGCTCAGTCCTAGTTTGCTTAAGGTCAAATGACTTTTAACACTAACCATTGGAGGTCTTTAATGAAGCTAACCCTAAGGTCTTTTAAGCTTCATTAGTTAACCTTGCTCTTTGACATACCATCTCTCATTTGGGCCCCTTTGACATTGGCCCCGTGTTGAGATAGATTTGTAAGCACATGTCTATATTCTAACCCTTGTTCCTGTTTATTATCCCATATTAAATGATCAATTTAATATGAGAAAATCATTTGGGTTGGTTAGATATTAGATATTTAATGACAAGGTTATCTTTGGATGAGAAATCTGAACTTTCTAGATTGACTCGGCCTTGAACATGTTGCAAAGGGCTTTCTAGGGTTATCATCACAAAAAAGGATGAAAATGTCTCTTCTAGGCCAACATTAAATAGAATGAGATCACCTAAGAGATGGAAAGCGAAGTAGCTAATCACATCAAGGGTCTTGGACATGAGGGATTCACCCAATTAGGATGTTGGTAATCTTGACTCTTGTATCAACATGAAGGCACTAAAGGGAAGCTTGAAATTGAGCTCAATGAAAATGAACCACTCTTCTTAAGAGGTCAAACCAGGTACTCCATTGATAAAAATCGTAAAAAATCTTGACGGTTCAATTCACAAAGCTTTATTTAAACAATTTGCTTTGGCCAAAGAGAAGAGAGAGTTATGTGAGCAAAAGCAAAGGACAATGCTTAGTTCCATTCCAAAAGATTTGAATCATCCTTGGAAAGATCCCATGCCAAAATGAGGAGAGTGGCCTCTTGGTCGCGGACTTCGTGATGTAGAACTCTCTGTATATAGCTTGGCAAAGTGCAAAAAGGAGACATTTAATAAGGCACCAACATTTGGCCAATTGTCAAAGGTATCAATAAATAAGTAAAGATACAAGTTTTTGATGAGCTTTCTAACCAAAATGTAGCCTCTTTGAGCATGTTGCCTGCAATATATATCCAACATGAATGTGACAAGGATTAGAATGCAAAATTACTAGAGACATTCACATGGCCATGGCATGGACTTAAATATCTAATTAGTAGAGATAAATTGAAATTTATTACCTTGTTCATAAATATTATGAGTAATTAGTAGGAAGGCAGAGCACAGCTTCCAATCCTTATAGATTTTGAAGAGACACTATGTTGATTGTCCACCATACTTCCATATGGCACTCGAATAGATCATGCACATAATTTTTTCATGTTCTTTAATCAATTTCTCATTACAAAAAGTTAACTTTCTTTTGCAACTCCTAGAGGCAAGATTTTTGTGGTACAAACTTCAAGTGAAAGCATTACTCGTAAAGTTAGTGCTGTGTCTTGATGCAAAGATTGCATGCGTGCTTTACAACAAAAAAAAAAAAAAGTGGCTTTTGTTTCACAAATGTTTTCCACAAAATCTTCTATGTTTTCTTTCACTTAGTTTTTGTCAATAAAAAAACTCATCAAGCAATTTACTCAAAGTATCGTACTACCACATTAACTACTATGACTATTACTTACACATTTACACCAATTCACACATTAACTACTATGACAAATCCAACCAAGCAAACCTAGTTTGGTACAAGACAGTAATAAGTTCCTAGTCTCACCTCTCTCTCTATGCAAAAATTTCAACAAAGGTTCTACCCGCGATGTAAGGATGTGGTCACACACAGTGTAGTTATCAATAACATCCTCTAATGCAACCATATCAAAATCGGCATAGTTACAGAAGACTTGCATAGTTATCGGCATAGTTACAGAAGACTTGCATAGTTACATATAAGACAAATATGTGGTGAGACACAATTAGTTCAAAAAGAAAGTGATAACTACGCATCGTGTGCCCAACATTGACATATAAACATATGGAACCATGTGTGTTGACATGCATATGCACGCACGTACAGATGTACAGACACATACACATGCAATAAAAACAAAGTTCGTATGCACAACGTACAAGAACATATATAGCTAGTTCACATGAGAGTGTGGTTGACAACAAGCACTTGGCTCGATGAGTTTTCATGGAAGAAATCTAAAAACGTGAGAGCAAGAGAGATTTCTTTTTTAAGCAAAATGACGGGAAAAAGTAGGCGAGAGTAACATGCAAAAAGGCTTTTCTTTCCTCCATTTAAGGAGGAACGCTTTTTCCTCTGTCTTTAATTACGGTTGCCATCTTGCTCCACCCCTTTTTGGCATGGAGCCCTGTGGAAACTTGTTGACAACATGTTGCCAAATTTTTTAATGGAAACACTCCATGTAAACCAAAAAAGTTGTTGCCAACATTTTGGAAACCAAGCTACCAGGTGAACTGCCTCATACAAATACACATACTTGTTCATGCGCATGCGTCTTTCATATGTACAAACGTATGTGTGTATACGTGCGCGCACACACAACACACACACACACACTTTCTTCGAAAGCTACATGTGTGGAACATCCTGAGACACTAAGAAATACTCCCTTACTTTTGGCGCAGCTCTCTCCTTGAAAGCTTCACATCTAAGCACCTACAAAACATACCAGTACAAGCATGATGTCTCTGAAGCACAGCCAAGTATCAAAACAGTAATGAGTGCCCCTTGAATGTCAACTAAGAGGGCACTTCATCTTCCATCATTGAGAGAACAATTCAAACCCTGTGTGTTTTTGTGTACAAATTGAAGTGCCCATCAAGAATGCTTGAACAAACCACCAAGACGATGGCATTCAATCAATGTCCCCGGCATCGGGGGCCAATCCTGTAAAATTGTGTATGCTACAATGGCCTCAAAAAAGAGGAGCTTTAATCTGTTACTTCCTATTCCAATCAGACCACCTTCACAGTTCTCGCGGGCAACTAGAACACTCTTGCCACTGTGCTGGCCTTGAAGATGAACTAGCTGTTCTACTGTCACTAATCACGTCCATCGTCATCGTCAAATCGTTCAATGAAAGCAACTTCCTTCGGACCTCTTCTGGCGTCAGATTGGCTTCACTTTCATCATCGACATCATCTGAAGGTTTCCATCCCTTCACCAATGGAGCCAGCAAATTCACAGCATGACCCATATCTGGCCTCGACGATGCTTCGTTGTTAGTGCAATGTCCTGCTAGCTCAGCAACCATACATATGCCTTGCACTGTTTCATCATCATCGCAGTCAATGGCCATGCTAGGGTCTAGTGCTTCCAAAAGCTTGTCCTTTCGTTTTATGACCCGCCTAAACCACAACATCAGGTGACTACCTCCCCCTGGCTGTGATTTGTCCACGGCAGGTTGGCCTGTTATAAGCTCCATGATCACCACACCAAAACTGAAGACATCCCCTTTTGTAGTGATATGCCCAGTATCTGCAAAGGATAAAACTCAATGAAGGGCGAATAATCAAAGCATTCATTTAAAAGCAAAGGACTTGATGCTCAACAAAAACTATTCATTGCTAAATCATGCAAATGCATTCATCTCACAACCAAACCAAATCACACATTGCCAGACATAACACACGCAGTACCGAATACACGACAAGTATGCTAAAGACTACTACTGAAAATCGCATGGCATGTTTCTATGAGCTTAATGCAACAGCACTTGGCTTCACACTCTTTAAAGCAACTACAAAGCACAGAGAAAAACCCCAACTAATGAACTAAGAAAACAGATTTATCATCATTATCCTGCATGCATAGCTTATGTCACCTATGAATCCAATTAGAGTACAGTTTCAATGTGGGAGTAAACCCGAAATCCGTACTTGCGTATTCAGGAGCCAGATAACCAATTGTTCCCGCCACCAAAGTTTGCACAGACTGCTGCTCGCCCTCTGGAACTAATCTCATCAATCCAAAGTCTGATATCTTCGCCCTGAGATTCTCATCCAAGAGTATATTGGAGGGCTTCAAATCCCTGTGAATAAACCTGCTTTGCGCAAGCCCATGGAGGTATTCCAATCCACGCGCAACATCCAACACTATGGATAGCCGAGACTTCCAGCTTAGTGGCGACAGACCACCTCGAGACCAACCAAACAGATGCTGGCTTAGTGTTCCGGCTGGCATGTACTCGTATACAAGAGCCTTCTCATCTCCTTCTATGCAGTAGCCAAGTATTGCGACGATATGCCGGTGCCGTAGCTTAGTCAACACATTCACCTCTGACTGGAACTCCCTTTGCCCCTGACTAGTCATTACACCTGTCTCCATTCTCTTCACCGCTACGAGGGTGCCATCATCAAGACGCCCCTTGTACACGGAGCCAAAGCCTCCCCTTCCCAAGTAAAATTCTGCACTAAAATTGTCAGTTGCCATTTGGAGAGTTCGCAAAGAGAGAGCAAAGCTTGTGTCCTCAGAACCCACCCTAGTTGAATCTCGTACACCTAACGGCTGCTTTGTGGGCCTCTTTTCATCAGCATTTCTTCTTTTGCAGCGGTAGCAGACCATCATAGAGGCTAGAGCAATAAGGGTCACGAGAACGGCAACTGCGATGGGTATGGCATTGGGCAACCGTGTTTTTTCCTTTGCCTTGTTGCTACTTGCAGGTCCATTAGATGAAGAAGAAATGGACATGTTGATAAATGGATTCCCGGCAGTATTAACGCCAACATCGCGAGCGAATATTGGTAATGGCCCAGTGAGGTTATTGTTGCTTACATCCAGGGTTTTTAATAAAGCAAGGCTAGCAAGAGCCGACGGCACCGTACCAGTAAGGTGGTTATCATTCAGCTTCAAAGTGGTGAGGGATGTTAGCTGTGCAATGCTTGGGTCAATTACACCAGAAAGGTTAGAACTGGCCAGGTTAATAACCACCACATTGCCCTTAGAATCGCATAAAATGCCGATCCAGGACGCACATGGATTATCACCACTCCAAGAGCTTACTAGCCTATTCGGGTAATTAACATTACCAAGGAAACCAAGTAATGCAGAAACCTGAGGAGCACATGCCGCCCCCATCGTGTCCTGGCAAAATAGATTATTGTGGTATGTGAACTTGGCCCCAATGCGGGGTAGCGGACCGTCAAGCTGATTGTTCTCCACCGCAAAGACGGTGAGGGGCAGTGTCGTATATGAAGGGGGGATCGGACCCACTAGCTTGTTGTTGTTCAGCCTGAGATCACTCAACGAGATCGAGTTTGTCAGATTTGGAGGAAGAATACCTGAAAACTCGTTCTCGTGTAGCCAGAGCAACCGCAGTGATATCATGTTTCCAACATCGTTCAGATTGCCTGACAGCCTCGGTCCCAACTGATTATTTGCTTGGAATTGTTGCAAGCTCGATGAGCCTAAGGAACTCGGTATTCCACCTCCTAGCTTGTTATAGGCAAGGCTCAACACACTTAAGCTGCTCATGCTACCCAGAAATGAAGGAATCTCACCTACCAAGCTTGTATTGGTGAGGGTAAGATTAGTGAGGAAAGTTGATGCTTGCAAGTCTGCAGGAAGAGACCAACCGCCTTCGGCAGATGAGGAATTGAGCAGCGGGTTGTTGTGCATGTACAAGTATCTGAGACTTGGGAGAGTGCTGAAGAAATCCCACGGAATGGTGTCAAAGTTGTTGTCATTCAAGTAGCAAGACTGCAGGCTAGAGAGCCCACTTAGCGAAGGAAGGGGGCCTGTAAACCCATTTCTCTGCAAGGAGATTGAGGTAAGCGAGGCAAGCTTGTTAAGATTCGGAGTAACGGAGCCCCCCAAATCAAGACTGGCCAAGTTGATGGACGAAATGAAGCTTCCAGAGCACTTGATGCCTTTCCAAGAGCATGGATCTTGACTATCTTCCCATCCCAGTTGATCCCCATTCTTCATACTAGCTTTGAAATCAGACAAAACACCGAGATTCTCTGCATCCATCTGTGCAAAGACCTGACAATTCCCCGCACATGCCAACAGCATTGCCAAAAAGAGCGCCCACATAGCCCATCTTCGAATGCAGCCCATTACAGGGCCTTGGAGGAAGCGAGCTGGGAGCGCAATGTTGCAATCTGTATACACACACAGATGTGAAAAGCTTGCTTGCAATCCTTGTTGGGGGTGGACCGTGGAAAGGTTGAGCTAAGCAAGGGGATGAAGTACTTAGTAGAGCTAGACGGTGCCCAGAGGAGCCAAGCTAAAAGGAGAGGTTCTGGGTCAGTTAGGGCGGAATGTAGCACTTCAAAAGTGCGCCAGTAGCAGGTTGCAACAGAAAAGCAAAAAAAAAAGCTGCGGAAAGAGAGGAGTACCTGAGAGGGAATGACAATGCGCGCTGGATTGGACGGGAAGCAACGGCGCCTTCAGTCTCTTCTCTCTAAGTCGCTCCTTGCTTGGGATGAAAATGATGCATTCCCCCGCGCCGAAACGCTAGCCCTGCTTTGCAAGTGGGTTCAAGCCTTTGCGTTCACAGCCTGGTTTGGACACTTTGAGGGCCCACTCGCCACGTCAACACCACAGGGCTCCTAAGCCTCATTCACACGGCGCACATGGCTTCACAAGGTTGACGTTCATTAATCTTATTCTTGTCCCTCTTCACATGTTGTGTCCGCAAAACCAACCATATCGAAATTTGCGTTGGGCAAAAGTCAGTGATGCCCACAAAACGATACAGTGAACAATGTCCAAGATGGCCTTCACATACACCAAATAAGACCAACTACTATATTTGACATTTGAAGGTGCCCACAAAACGATATAGTGAACAATGTCCAAGATGGCCTTCACATACACCAAATAAGACCAACTACTATATTTGACATTTGAAGGTGCAAATACATGCACATAGACCATAGAAAACATTGAATGGTGTATTTGCACGTCCAAATAGCAGATATATTCTTAGCACAGATAGATAAATATGTTTGTCTCATTCAGCGCACACAAACACATAACACACTCTCGCACACATTGCCACGATGACTCTCTCTCTCTCGCTCGCTCGCTACACACACACATGTACGTATGTACGTGTATATATATACACACACATACATACATATATATGTATAAACGTACATACACACACATATGTATGTACGTGTGTATATATATATATACGTACATGTGTATGTACATATGTATATACACACACACATACATACATACGTATATGTGTGCGCACGTGTGCACGCGTTTAAGTATGAAAATTCTCTCATAATTGAACCATACATAAACAATTGTATTAAATAATATTTTAAATAACAAATTTTAAAACAAGATGTCATAAAACTCAATTAACATTTCATATACACCAATACAACATTCTGTATCTAATGGATAATACAGTCATTTAAATCAAAAATTTGATCTTTGATCATTATAATTTGATATCTTAATGTTGTATCTTTGTGTGTCCACTTTTTTTGGGATGGGCTTCCACTACATCTACATGGAGAATGATCCAATTGTTACCTACATCCATACAAAAACATTCAGTTCGAACTGGCTATGTTTGTGCGTGTTGCAGGTGCCGACACTGGATCCAATTATTATCCATGTCACACCTATAGACCTAGTTTACAGCTTACCCTAAGGATTGACCATTTAGTTGAACTTTTAAATAAGATAAACTTTTATTATAAAGTCATATGTATTCAATATTCACCAAGTTTCCCCAAGGAGAAATGCTAGCATCTACTACCAAATCTAATACAAACATCTATATATTTTTGGGTTAAAGAAAAATATAGACAGCCTAACCAAAGTCGGGCAACATCTTGTTTGTAATTCAATTACATTTTCAAAAACCCCAATTAATGCCATCTCTCAACGATACCCTCCACAAAAGGTTTATGGCTTCATTAACAAAAAAAAATGATATTCTATGTATCAAAAATAGTAAAACATCTCATTCCACTGGCTCGTATAACCATCCTAATACATTTCTAGTGTTATCGTATTTTGTATTTCAAACAGCTTTCCAAAGGTTAGTAAGCATATCCCAGTTTCCTATATGTCTACTGTTAAGTGTGGCCGACTCATCCATGGATTTGATTAAGACAAAAACTAGATTTTATCAAGACCAAAGTAGTATCCTCAAAAGAGTCAAACTTGATGTGTATTTCAAATAGAAAACAAATTCGAGCACTATTTTATCTATACTAGGAGCAACTCTTATCAAGTTCCCATACACAATTGTACCATGTTTTGAGATGTCTATTAAATAAAAAAAGCTCACATATTCTACTTACTCATATTCTGCTAATTTCAAAGTCTGTAACGTATGCTTACCATAATTGAAAAAAAATGGGCAAAGTCTTGTTTGTATTCCAAGCAATTTTTCACAAAAAAAAAACCGTATATGCCATCTCAAACTGAGACCCTCCACAAGAGGCTTGAAGCTTCCATAGCACAAAGAATAACTATTCTCAAGGCCGAAGCTTGGGATAAAACATCCTGAACATCTTTACCAAATTTGGACAACATCTCGTTTGTATTTCGAACAATCTTTCAAAAAATCCAATTTATGCCGTCTCTCAATTTTTATGCCATCTCTCAATGAGACCCTACAAGGGAGGTTTACCGCTTTACTAACAAAACCATCACATATTCTATGAATCTTCTCCTCTATACAAATACATGATTATTCATTTACAACTTACTATATAATTCCACTTCCATTTTTATATTGAAAGCAAAATTTACCAAAATCATGTAGACTTTGTAGCTTTTCCAATGCAATAAGAGAAAAAACCCATCAAAGCTATCTCTCGTGCGACCTTTTAGGGCTTCAATATACATACAGCCACAGTTCATGCCAAGGACCTATCATAGATAGGTAAACTTTCCTATGTGAGGAACACAAATCAATATTGTTGTTAGGTGAATTCCAAAAGAAAACCTATTAGCAGAACATTGTAATATTCTCCAACCTGAGTATAGTTCCACACAATCATTGTCAAAGGCAAATATCAATCCTTCAATTATTTGGATAATCTCGTAAAAACCCATATAAATTAATTTTAGGCATCCAAAACAGATATTCATTTCAATGATTGTATTATATTCAAGCTACCTTTCAAACATTATGACTTAGAATTCACAATTTGGTTTGATCACTTACCCGAGTAAAAGATTACCACTGCCATTCTAAGTAGATGCAAAGCACCTCCCTGGTGAGCCTTCAATGTATGTGTGAGGAAGGTGTGCATATCCTCCTTCCTTGTGCTGGATTTGCCACGCTTAGTATGATTTCGCATCTTGCTATCATGTTGGGACCATGCCAATCCGTTTGTATGTTGCATTTCGCAAGAAGTAGCTACAAGTACAATAGTTTGTTGATGCCATATGTGCTCATCGCTAGGGTGTGCCTTAAGAGGAAGCACTAGCATATTGATTCTAACATTATGTCCTAATCCATCACTGAAAAGGTTGTCAACCTCTCAGCATTCATAGGAAAATTAACGACCGCTCCATAGGGTGTGGGAATCGACACAGTGGAACCTCATGCGAGTGTGTGAGAGAGGTAATCACTTCTGATAACCACTTTTGTGTGTGTGTGTGTGTGTGTGTGTGTGTGTGTGTGTGTGTGTGTGTGTGTGTGTGTGTGTGTGTGGTACCACTCACGATGATAGTATTAAGCATGTGAGTGTCCATGCACGCCTTGGACCAATAGGATGCAAATGTGTGTTACGTTGTCAATGTTAAAGGTGGGTGTGTTTACTAGCAGACTTGAGGGGGAATTCAAGGCATTTGATATTCAGAGGGCCATTAATTTGTATAATAATCCGGCCATTATCTGTTACCCAAATAATGTGTGTATGTGTGTGTGTGTCTGTAACAGTTCTAAATCTATAAATATATGCAAACGAACACTACCTATTCACAGACCAATACATCTAGAATAATACAATGTATTTGTACAATAATTTATTTGCAGTTGAAAATAAACTTTGTACAAGGTAATGAAGATAATAGAATACAGTGCGGGAAACCGCAATCCCACAGTCTGGGAATTTTTGCATCATGGTAAGAGATCCGCCATAAGTTAAGAACACAATGTTTTAATCAAAGAAGGTAGACCTCACCTGCACCCATAGCCACAAGAAAACAGTTCGTTAGCACGTGACTGTACGCAGGTGATGCTGGGCATCCCAGTTGTTATCCATGTCACTTTAAACAAACAAACAGTTCTTAACTTGACTCAGATTTTTATGAAAAAAAGAATCTTGGATCATTGCCAATCAATAAAAGAAATCCCCATAGAGAAGTTGAAAAACATTTTTTGCCTAACCTTAGTTTTCAGTAGGTTTTACAGGAAGATAATCAAAGCTGAAAAGAACTACAACTTTAATTAGATAAGAGAGAACTACATTCTAGATGCCATCATGGGCCAGATTTCTGTTAAGGATAGCTCCTCCTTTGTAATTCGAAGTATATAAAACCACAAAATCTCGGACCAGTTCCCAATCCTCAAAGTATATATTTCCCCTTTTTTTTAACTGGTAACTTAAAATTCCAAACCAAAGCACCAAACCTGCCTCTGTCATTATGCCATGACTGACATATTTTTGTCCCAGCATGTTATAAACCAGTTATCAAACCATAACATTCTAGCCAACTTCGCCAATCGAGCAAGCCCATACTTCTTTCAAGAAAGAATAGAAGTAAACTTAACCAGCCCACAAAATTACCGCAGTATATTCTGCCTGATAGTAGGCAAAGGAAAAAAACACGAGAGAGAATACGAAGTTAGTAAAAAGATGTAAAGTTTATCTTATTTTCATTACCCAGCTTCAAACCAGCCAAAGCCAGCAGAGCTCAGTCGATAAGCTGAATCAGCGATTAGTAAACAAACCATTATTAAACCTTCCACATTGAGATGTAATAAGGAAAAAACAAACGAGAAAAGACAGCAAATTGCCCCATAATAGGGTAAGTGATGTCATTTATCGCCTTCATATCATCAGCCTAATAGGCAACACGACAGAAATCAGCTTTCAGTTCAGTCAGAGTCTCTTTAGAATAATCAAAACATTAGTTACCTGTACTAAGGACCGAGTCAGTCTGAGGTCCACCAAAGTACCCAAAGAAAATTTATATATATACGAGAGAGAATACGTATCGAGTAAAAATAAGTCAAGTTTATCTTCTTTGCATACACCAAGGCCATACCAGCCACTGCAAGAAGCAATCCGTCGATAAGTTGAATCAGTGAAAACACTCCATTCCCAAAACTTCCCATCTGATGATGTAATATGGTAAAAACAAGCGAGATACAAGGCTATTAGCTACCATAATAGGGTATGTGATGCCATTTACTGCCCTCAGATTACCCATCAATTAGGAAATACATTAGAAAAAGGTATCCGTTCAGTCAAAGTCTCTTTAGACTATTAAAAAATTAGGTATTTGTTCTAAGGACCGAAACAGTCAGTGGCCAGCCAGTGTAACAAGAGTAATCCGACTTGCTAGTGATATGATTTACCAAGGAATCCAACAATTACTGCTCACAGTTTTTTAGCTAAATATAAAATTATTTGTGAATTATCGGATCGCTTTAAATCCTAGCAGAATCACCTTCAAAGGTATCTTATACCTAAAGATTAGCATTACCACTAGACAGATCAACTCAACCTTACTACCATAATTCATTCCAATACCCAATATAGCCATTCAGAGAGATCTACTAGAGATCTGGCTTTACTTAGCCGCTAGGGCCAGATTTATCAATTCCAAAACAACCTGACAATATAACCTGGATAATTTTACCATAATCCGTTTTATTTTTCCGAGACCTAAACCTTTAGTCAAAGAGAATCTCATCTTCACATAGTCTTGAAGCAAACATATATTACCACTCTGATTCCACCAAATAACCAGAAAGATCATTTCCCGGAATAGGATTTTAAGTAAAACAGCCTAATTACTGTTCATACCAGTCACAGCAAGAGTAATCCAGTCGATAAGCTGATTTAGCGAAAACATTCTTTTCACAACTTCCTCCTTGTGATGTAATATAGTACAACAGTCGACAAACAAAGCAAATAGCCATCATAATATGGTATGTGATGCAATTTACAGCCTTTAGATCACCAACTATTTTGGCAATATAACAGAAAGAAGTTTTCAGTTCAGTCAAGGTTTCTTTAGTCAATTAAAAAATTAGATATCTGTACTACGGACCGACTCAGTCTGTGGTCAGCCAGTGTGTCCAGGGTAGTCGACCTGCTAGTTTTACGACTTACCAAGGAAACCATCAACTACTGCACTCATTATTGAGTTATATATATGTTTATTTGTGAAGTACCAGTTCAATTCAAATCCCTGTAGAATCACCTTTACCACTACCTTCTTCCTAACAATTAGCATCATCAACAAGACAGTCTAACCCCATCTTATTTAGCCATGATGCCTTTCAGTACACAATACAACAATAAGATAGACCACCTAGAAACCTGGCTTTTCTAAGCAAGTAGGGCCAGACTTATTACATCCAGAACCACCGGATAATGTAACCTGGAGCAAGTTACCATATTCTTTTTTATTTAACGGAAACAGCAACCTTTCGCCAAAGAGAATCAAATCTTCCAATAGTCCTGAAACAAACAAATCATACCTCTCCCATTTCTCCAAATAAGCCAGACCGATCACTATCCGGAACAGTTTTTTAATTAAAAAAATCTAATTACTAGTTTAACACAGCATTTCAAGCCAAATTCAACAAATCATCCCTTAATCCATTGACAGTCTTGAGAGTTAGAAGGATATTTTGTTAACCTGAAGATTAGGAGACGAAGACTCGACGACAATTTCCTTCCCATTCTTTTTCGGCATGTTGAGCAATTTCGTAGTAAATAGCCTTTTCACTCACATAGCATAGAATACACACACAGGTGATGACCCATCTCTGTGCTAGTGATTATGAATACTCACCTTAAGATGTCTTTATACTGGTTGAAGCTTATCAGATGCGGGTACACCACAAACTCGGACAGAATCACCATATCTGAGGTCGCGCATAGAGTCAGACTCTTAGGGATTTCCCCCGGCTAAGGATCCGGTTGCTCAGACCTGGTCGCACACCATCGCGGCAACATGCACCTGCAGGCCAAGTCCTTGCATACAGGCGGTAGCGTGCAGAAATATGCACGATTACTAAATGAAGTGAAGAAAGAACACGCTTACACAGGAATGTGTATACATCAGGGCAAGTTTAAGTAAAAGGCCAGGTCAAGTCACATTTTCCAAAATTATTCCTATCTCCCGATAAAAAAAACCGCTCACACGATCGAACACCCGATCCGTAATCTATTATTTGTTTAGAGTACCTAGCATCGGTAGATTATATACAACCCGTTAGTCATACAACTGAACACTTCACTGAGCATATGTCATATAGCTACCACAAAGGTAAGGTATCCAAGCCCTGATCTTAACAGTGTAAGTTATCCTACTCAGAGCTGGCAATATTTTATATTATTTCCAATTTATACTCACAGTAATAAGGTGGGTCTATAAAAGATAGAAGGAATTTTTTCATACCCAAGTCCAAAGTGTATGGAGTAACATTACCAGAGTTAACATTTCAGTTTAATTTCTCTTCGGGAGTAACTATCTCATTATGGCTGAGAGTCACGACCTGGTTTTTGCAATAGCAACCGCGCATCTTCATCAGTCAGGGGAATCTACCCGGAGAGCAACTTTGCACCGTTATGAACTTCATCTATTCCCCAAATTGGGAACTTTTGTATCTCAAACTAAATGGTGGACCTATCAAGCCCGGGTGACTCGTGTGATCCTTTGTGGTCACGAGCATTTTAGGAACAAATCAGATTGGCGATGGTAACTGAGGTTCTGGGCCTAGGGCCCCAGTATTATTACATAGAACATTCACTGAAGCCAAGTTTTTCTGAGAGGTTATACCTGCTAGCACAGTTCCTACGACCTCATAAGATTTTCCTGTATCGTAGTTTTGGTCATCCACTAGGAGGATATTGTAACAGTACTCCACGCGCTCGGGAGTATGGGGCAGTCTTGGCGACTCGTATCTTACCTTTAGCTGCATGTCCGAACACATGTTTTTATTGTGATAGTTGTTTGTGTGATCATGTAATGGATGGCTTACTCGAGATGTAAATGAAGGAATCCCAATATACTAAACCACCAGGCTTTTTTTGGAAATGAGTCAAGTGAGAGATCTCATGTAATTTTGTGTGTGTGTGTGTGTGTGTGTGCCCACCCATACCCAGGCACCTTATTCTAAGAGGCAGTAGACCCCAAAGAATAGGGGCCTACTACCTCAAGAAATGGTTTGCAGTAGTTAAATTTATTCTGAATTAAGGAGATCCATCAAATTCTTTTAAGTTAAACTTAACGTAAGCCCAGTCGTGTTTTTTTAGGGAATGGCGGATACATGCAACAAGGTCCTTTTTAGAAAACCCATTATTAATAAACTTGGTTATCAGAGTATTGATTTCTTCATATGCAATATAACTGTCAGTCGAGGCATACATTATAAGGAAAAGCATTCCTAGACAGATGTGTAGCGAATTCTTGAAGGGTCTATTACTTTTCCTTTTGGTAAATTATGAGGACACAAGATTGAGTTTTTCCCTTTTCCAGTAAAAGCGAGTACAAAAATTTCCCAAAAAAGGGGGAGACAACATAAATTCAATATTTAGGAAATGAGTCCTAGTAATTACCCATTTATCTTGCCATAGAACTCTATCGGAGAATGTTGGTTCAATATTAAGGCAAGGTGGATAGATATCTTTAAGAGTAGCCTCAAACATGGGATTGTTAAGGCTACACAGGTCATCCATGAATCTAAACGAGTGTTCAAATTGTGTGAGCAACAAAGTACTATCAGGGTTATTTATTATTTTTAAAAACCACTGGCATTCGAAGTAACATAGATAGAGATTACACATAACTGGAGAGCATGAAAAACCCATTGGGATCCCTAAAATTTGTTTGTAGCAGGCAGTACCTACTTGGATACAACAATTATTAAGTAGCCAAAAGATATGTTTACATAAATCATCCTCTTTAAAGACTAAAGGAGTACACTTCTTAGAAGTTTTTACCCACCCTTTATTCCTTATAAGAGAGATGCACGTATACCCTAGTTTTTTTCTGTGAGCAAAGGCAATCCTTATGAGATAAGATAAGGTATCAAACAGCCCATAAGATCCATTAAGTGGCATATTTTCATAACATTGAGTTATGTCTGCAGTAAAGACAGAGAAAACGTTTACAGGGAGGTTGATAGACACCTCAGCTGCGTTTTTTATGACCCAAAATGGGCAATAGTTTATATTTATGAATCTTTTCAAGTCACTATGCTTGATGGCACAAATAGCTTCAATTTCTAGTAGAACAAAGTTTAAGCAGTAGGTGATGTCATTCGTAACACACGAGAACAGGCAATTGGATGCGTCAGAAATCCATCTAAATTTATGCTCGTGACTCTTATAAGTTGGGAATAGTATAGGAATTTTTAGAAGGTTAGGACAATAACCAAGTCCTGATAATTCATTATTTAACAGTGAAGCAGTATTCAACAGAGAGGTCTCAAGTTTAAGAAAATCCTTACTATTAAGTCTCGTAAGGGCGGCCTCATAAGCTGATTTTTTACATATAAAGGACGCAATATTTGAGGCTTTATCTAGCCCAACGATAAGCCATTTCTTCTTAGAGTCAGAAATAGCGGTCTTAATTTTAGGCGTAAGCTAGGTGGTATCAGTACTTAGCCATACTTGCGGCATAAGACTGATCTTCTTCCAGAAAATTTCTTTGAGTGTTGCGGTTAGTTGAATGTGAACATTCTCCTCCAGTTGGAGTTTTAAGGCCAAGTCAGCCAGGCATTCAAGTAAAGCCAATAAGGTCATCTGAGGATTTAATGGAAAGGGAGGTATATGATTCAATCCCTTACTCAAGAGGATCCTTACTTGTGGATCAGAAATGATTTCTAAGTTAGAAGTGCAAACATGTAATCCAAAGTTAGGGAAACTTTTACAGAATTTCTGAAATAGATGATAGGAGCAGATAGGAATCACATTATTATGGAGAAATTCAGTTGAGTAAAAAAGATTCTTGATAGGAGGTGAGTACTTCCATCCAAACAACACATCATTAAGTAATAGATTAGATCCAAAAATATGTCCAAAATATTCTGAGAAAATAGCTTGGGGAGTAAAGAAGTCCAAAATCTTGCTAGTAAACAAGCAATGTGAGACTATCTTTTTACACGATTCTTCCATTGGAGGTAGGTGAAGTCTTCCACATGCGTTCCTTCGTTCCTGCACATCACATATCCAAAAGGTTTCTGATTGGTAGATTTCTACCTCTTCCTCTAACATAACTTCTACCTCTCCCTCTCCCAAAAACAGATTCACTCGAGAAGGGAGTTAAGAAAGAGGTGTAAGAGGCCCCAAGGGAGACAAGAGTGTTAGGTCGTTTAGAAACTTGAGAATCATCGCCCTCAATATTAGGCTTGATTTGCCCAACAATACTTTTGATTCCTTTAAAGCCGCCATACGTAGTTAGTAAAGTACCACACCCATCAGAACCAAGCTCTTCAAGAGTGTCGCACATAATTGATATGTACTGGATAAAGGCGATTTGAGCTAAGACAAGATCCTTAGCTTGTGCACCGAGCCATGAGCAAAAAAGGGGAAGGTGAAATTCTTCAGCTTTGTCAGGAAAGATACTTGGCAGATTGTTGAGGGCGTACCAAATAGCATGATCAAACCAAATGATGCTTGACTCACAGGCAGCTTTGGGGTCTAAAAATCTTCACGCACATTTAAGGTAAGGTGTGAACACATTCCACACTGTCTCAGTGTAGTACTCAGCAGTATTTTTACTAAAGGTCATAACACCTTTGGTTCTTGCATATAAACTTGTATTCGAACTACATTTTTTATCATCAAGGAAACTCATATTGAAGGGATCTTTAATCAAATCCCCTTTATCCAAGAGTTGAATCCCTTTAAGAACTTTAAGTTTGCATTCTTCAAAAGTTGCAGGGGCCAGATTGGCAAGGAACACCCACGTCTCCATAGAATTAGGCACCAGAAATCCTTTATTTGGAAACCCCAGCCTACTAGAGTATAATAAATTATACTGTAATAGGCGTTTTTATTTCTAGAGTTATGGTCTGAGAGAGACAAACAATACAGAAATCTCTCTTTTGCGTTTATTGTGTGTGTAGCAGTTCTAAATCTATAAATATACGCAAACGAACACTACCTGTTCACAGACCAATACATTTAGAATAATACAATGTATTTGTACAATAATTTATTTGCAGTAGAAAATAAACTTTGTACAAGGTAATGAAGATAATAGAATACAGTGTCGGAAACTGCAATCCCACAGTGTGGGAATTTTTGCATCATGGTAAGAGATCCGCCATAAGTTAAGAACAGAATGTTTTAATCAAAGAAGGTAGCCCTCACCTGCACCCATAGCCACAAGAAAACAGTTCGTTAGCACGTGACTGTACGCAGGTGATGCTGGGCATTCCAGTTGTTATCCATGTCACTTTAAACAAACAAACAGTTCTTAACTTGACTCAGATTTTTATGAAAAAAAGAATCTTGGATCATTGCCAATCAATAAAAGAAATCCCCATAGAGAAGTTGAAAAACATTTTTTGCCTAACCTTAGTTTTCAGTAGGTTTTACAGGAAGATAATCAAAGCTGAAAAGAACTACAACTTTAATTAGATAAGAGAGAACTACATTCTAGATGCCATCATGGGCCAGATTTCTGTTAAGGATAGCTCCTCCTTTGTAATTCGAAGTATATAAAACCACAAAATCTCGGACAAGTTCCCAATCCTCAAAGTATATATTTCCCCTTTTTTTTAACTGGTAACTTAAAATTCCAAACCAAAGCACCAAACCTGCCTCTGTCATTATGCCATGACTGACATATTTTTGTCCCAGCAGGTTATAAACCAGTTATCAAACCATAACATTCTAGCCAACTTCGCCAATCGAGCAAGCCCATACTTCTTTCAAGAAAGAATAGAAGTAAACTTAACCAGCCCACAAAATTACCGCAGTATATTCTGCCTGATAGTAGGCAAAGGAAAAAAACACGAGAGAGAATACGAAGTTAGTAAAAAGATGTAAAGTTTATCTTATTTTCATTACCCAGCTTCAAACCAGCCAAAGCCAGCAGAGCTCAGTCGATAAGCTGAATCAGCGATTAGTAAACAAACCATTATTAAACCTTCCACATTGAGATGTAATAAGGAAAAAACAAACGAGAAAAGACAGCAAATTGCCCCATAATAGGGTAAGTGATGTCATTTATCGCCTTCATATCATCAGCCTAATAGGCAACACGACAGAAATCAGCTTTCAGTTCAGTCAGAGTCTCTTTAGAATAATCAAAACATTAGTTACCTGTACTAAGGACCGAGTCAGTCTGAGGTCCACCAAAGTACCCAAAGAAAATTTATATATATACGAGAGAGAATACGTATCGAGTAAAAATAAGTCAAGTTTATCTTCTTTGCATACACCAAGGCCATACCAGCCACTGCAAGAAGCAATCCGTCGATAAGTTGAATCAGTGAAAACACTCCATTCCCAAAACTTCCCATCTGATGATGTAATATGGTAAAAACAAGCGAGATACAAGGCTATTAGCTACCATAATAGGGTATGTGATTCCATTTACTGCCCTCAGATTGCCCATCAATTAGGAAATACATTAGAAAAAGGTATCCAAATTCCAAAACAGATTTATCCAAAGGTATCCCAGATTTATCAATTCCAAAACAACCTGACAATATAACCTGGATAATTTTACCATAATCCGTTTTATTTTTCCGAGACCTAAACCTTTAGTCAAAGAGAATCTCATCTTCACATAGTCTTGAAGCAAACATATATTACCACTCCGATTCCACCAAATAACCAGAAAGATCATTTCCCGGAATAGGATTTTAAGTAAAACAGCCTAATTACTGTTCATACCAGTCACAGCAAGAGTAATCCAGTCGATAAGCTGATTTAGCGAAAACATTCTTTTCACAACTTCCTCCTTGTGATGTAATATAGTACAACAGTCGACAAACAAAGCAAATAGCCATCATAATATGGTATGTGATGCAATTTACAGCCTTTAGATCACCAACTATTTTGGCAATATAACAGAAAGAAGTTTTCAGTTCAGTCAAGGTTTCTTTAGTCAATTAAAAAATTAGATATCTGTACTACGGACCGACTCAGTCTGTGGTCAGCCAGTGTGTCCAGGGTAGTCGACCTGCTAGTTTTACGACTTACCAAGGAAACCATCAACTACTGCACTCATTATTGAGTTATATATATGTTTATTTGTGAAGTACCAGTTCAATTCAAATCCCTGTAGAATCACCTTTACCACTACCTTCTTCCTAACAATTAGCATCATCAACAAGACAGTCTAACCCCATCTTATTTAGCCATGATGCCTTTCAGTACACAATACAACAATAAGATAGACCACCTAGAAACCTGGCTTTTCTAAGCAAGTAGGGCCAGACTTATTACATCCAGAACCACCGGATAATGTAACCTGGAGCAAGTTACCATATTCTTTTTTATTTAACGGAAACAGCAACCTTTCGCCAAAGAGAATCAAATCTTCCAATAGTCCTGAAACAAACAAATCATACCTCTCCCATTTCTCCAAATAAGCCAGACCGATCACTATCCGGAACAGTTTTTTAATTAAAAAAATCTAATTACTAGTTTAACACAGCATTTCAAGCCAAATTCAACAAATCATCCCTTAATCCATTGACAGTCTTGAGAGTTAGAAGGATATTTTGTTAACCTGAAAATTAGGAGACGAAGACTCGACGACAATTTCCTTCCCATTCTTTTTCGGCATGTTGAGCAATTTCGTAGTAAATAGCCTTTTCACTCACATAGCATAGAATACACACACAGGTGATGACCCATCTCTGTGCTAGTGATTATGAATACTCACCTTAAGATGTCTTTATACTGGTTGAAGCTTATCAGATGCGGGTACACCACAAACTCGGACAGAATCACCATATCCGAGGTCGCGCATAGAGTCAGACTCTTAGGGATTTCCCCCGGCTAAGGATCCGGTTGCTCAGACCTGGTCACACACCATCGCGGCAACATGCACCTGCAGGCCAAGTCCTTGCATACAGGCGGTAGCGTGCAGAAATATGCACGATTACTAAATGAAGTGAAGAAAGAACACGCTTACACAGGAATGTGTATACATCAGGGCAAGTTTAAGTAAAAGGCCAGGTCAAGTCACATTTTCCAAAATTATTCCTATCTCCCGATAAAAAAAACCGCTCACACGATCGAACACCCGATCCGTAATCTATTATTTGTTTAGAGTACCTAGCATCGGTAGATTATATACAACCCGTTAGTCATACAACTGAACACTTCACTGAGCATATGTCATATAGCTACCACAAAGGTAAGGTATCCAAGCCCTGATCTTAACAGTGTAAGTTATCCTACTCAGAGCTGGCAATATTTTATATTATTTCCAATTTATACTCACAGTAATAAGGTGGGTCTATAAAAGATAGAAGGAATTTTTTCATACCCAAGTCCAAAGTGTATGGAGTAACATTACCAGAGTTAACATTTCAGTTTAATTTCTCTTCAGGAGTAACTTTCTCATTATGGCTGAGAGTCACGACCTGGTTTTTGCAATAGCAACCGCGCATCTTCATGAGTCAGGGGAATCTACCCGGAGAGCAACTTTGCACCGTTATGAACTTCATCTATTCCCCAGATTGGAAACTTCTGTATCTCAAACTAAATGGTGGACCTATCAAGCCCGGGTGACTCGTGTGACCCTTTGGGGTCGCGAGCATTTTAGGAACAATATCAGATTGGCGATGGTAACTGAGGTTCTGGGCCTAGGGCCCCAGTATTATTACATAGAACATTCACAGAAGCCAGGTTTTTCTGAGAGGTTATACCTGCTAGCACAGTTCCTACCACCTCATAAGATTTTCCTGTATCGTAGTTTTGGTCATCCACTAGGAGGATATTTTAACAGTACTCCACGCACTCGGGAGTATGGGGCAGTCTTGGCGACTCGTATCTTACGTTTAGCTGCACGTCCGAACACCTGTTTTTACTGTGATAGTTGTTTGTGTGATCATGTAATGGATGGCTTACTCAAGATGTAAATGAAGGAATCCCGATATACTAAACCACCAGGCTTTTTTTTGAAATGAGTCAAGTGAGAGATCTCATGTAATTTTGTGTGTGTGTGTGTGTGTGTGTGTGTGTGTGTGTGTGTGTGTGTGTGTGTGTGTGTGTCATGGGTCATTATTTTCCAAACTGAACAAGTTATGGATAAAGTATACCAATGCATTCAAGCTTTAGCTATAGCCGTCCAAGGTTTAGCAAAGACACTACCGTCTAGATAGCGAGAGCGAGGTTACCAAAGAGGGAAGAAGTCAACCAAGGGTTAATCAAGGAATTGTCAGTTAGATAAGTGTGTGTGTGTGTGTATATGACCGTGTCAGCAGTTGGTCCAAAGGCCGTTTTGCATAAGTCTGCCTCGCGAGGTTGCAGCATACGAGTCCAAGTGACTCAGTTATATATATATATATATATATATATATATATATATATAAACACCACGTAAAAAAACCGCCTTGCATCTGGAGTATTCTAGTCAAAAAACGTTTATAGTGACAATATGCAGTAGTTCCCACATATCTCCATAGCCCTCATCCGTGGTTGGGAAAATTATGTATCAGCTTAATATATTAGTATTTTTTAATTTCCAAAAAATTCCAGTTGAGGGCGAGGGGAAAGAAAGAAATTATGCCCCCACATAGGGGAAAAAAACCAAAAAATAGACCTAATTTTCTCAAAATTTCCTTTTGGTAAATTCCAGGAGAGGGGCATTGTTTGTTTGGAAAAATGATTTTTCTCGAACATGATCGCCAATATGGCAAGTCTTAAAGACATCCATGCGATGTCATTTTTTTTACTACCTAAGAGACCACCTTTTCATTGCCGGGTAGGTTCTAACAGGAACTTATAGTCTATCGTTCCCACTGAGGAGAGGTACATATATATAGATAAATTTCAAAGGTATTTATGAGTATTCAAAAGATCATGTGTGCATGTGTGCTCCTAGTTTTAGCGTTTAAAACTCAATGTAACAGTAGGAGTTATGACAATGTGTGTGTGTGTGTATGTGTGTGTGTGTGTTCCCGCCCAAACCCATGCACACTCACTCTATGAGGCAGTAGACCCATAGAGTGGGGCCTACTGCCTCATCATCTTGATGATAGTACTTTTATTAGCTTTGGTTCCAGGCCATTCATTTTTATTAAGAGATTGAATAATGGTATTCAGTATTTTATGCTTTACAAATCCATTGTGCATTCATTAGTTTAGAGATTTTTCAAATGCAATGAAGGAATCGTTAGAAGAGTACCTAATAAGGTATAGAAGTCCTGAGCAAGTATTAATCGCGTTTTTATATGGGTGATTAGTTTTCTCTTTGATAAATTCAATAGTAGTAAATTGAAACTTATCTCTTTTCCAACTATATCTTGTTGTAAAGTCCCCTGTAAATGGTTCAAGTAACTTGATTTTTATTGTAAGGTTAGTTGTACTTGTTGTGAAGGGTTCTCCCTCTAATGCAATAATGGTGTCATAGGTATCTTCTATTTTAAGCACATCTAAGGGATAGATGTTACTAAGCTCTTTCTTAAAACATTTATTGTTTAAACTGAGAATATCATCCATACATCTTGCGGTATGTATAAATTGTATAAGTTTTTTCTATGTCCCACAGCTATGTAATTGTTTGATATACCATTTGTATTCAAAGTAAGTTAAATAAAGGTTACATAGTAATGGTGAACAAGAGGGATCCCTTTTGTTGTTTAAAACAATTTGTTCCAAGTTGGATAAAACTATTGTTGAGTAGCCAATGAAGGTGAATTATCAAACTAATTTGATTAAAATGAAGAGGGGTAGTGTGCGTACATTTTTTAACCCAAGTTGGTTCTTTGATGAGCGAGATAGCAAAATAATGGTTTTTTTCTTTATTTCCAAAGGCAAGATCAATCAACTCTTCTAAGATCGAGAGCAAGCCATAAGGTCCAAAAATAGAAATGTTTTTGTAGCATTGTGTAAGGTCTGCCGTATAGACATGTGTAATATGTTCTGGGAGGTTTAGAAATAGTTCGGTACTATTCTTAATAATCCAGAATGGATTGTAATTGATCCCTAGAAAATCGCGAGTGGTTTTTTGTTTAGTTGCACGGTGGAGTTCTAGTTCACTTAGGATCAAATTAAGACATTTGGTCATGCAGTCCGTAATTTCAGTATAGATTCCATTGGAGGCATTTGAGATCCATCTAAACTTATGTTTATGTGCTTTGTAAGTGGAAAGAAGTACAAGTAGTTTTTTATTATGCGTATTGTAACCAATTTCTTGAAGTTGAGATGTAAGTAGGTTCCTAGTATCTACTGGGTTAAGGGCAAAAATGGAAAATTCATCCTCATTCAATCTTTCTAGTGTAGCTAAACGCACCAGTTGTTTACAAATAATTGAAGCCGTGTTGCCAGCCTTGTCTAGTCCCACAATAAAGAATTTAGATGCTAGATCTCTGATTTTTGTGATTATATCAAGAGTAAACCAAGTAGTGTCCGTACTAAGCCATTGTGGGTTCATGTTCCCTACTTTGTTTGAAAGTTTTGAAAGGTAGTTGAGAAAGGGTGTGAATCTCCAGTTGGAGTTTATTAGCCAAGTCGGTTAAGCAGTTAAGAAGGGCAACAAAAGCTAAGTGAGGGTTGAGTGGTGGTATGGGAATATGATTCAATCCTTTGTTCAGTAGTGCGCGAATCTCATGACCCTCGCAAATGTCTAAGTTTGAAGTACAGATGTGTGAGCCAAATCTTTCAAATTGTGATGTACAGTCTATATAGTCAGCACAATTACATGTAGGGATGTCCTGTAATCTTAAAAAGTCAGTATTGTAAAACCAATTTTTTAGTGGATATGTGTATTTGCATCCAAACAAAACATAATCAAGTAGAGAAGCGTTACCAAAGTGTTGATGAAATATATCCATAAAAATGGACTTAGGTGTGTATAATTCTAGAATTCTGTTAACAAAAAGACAATGCACAAAAATCTGGTGACGAGTCTCCTTCTTTTTATTCAAGATCTTCTTGTCCGCCATATTGGTAGTAACCTAAAAATATTACAATCACATATCAAGAAGATGTTTTACATGAAGATTTTTGGCTCTACCTCTACCGATGTAGCTTTTAGTTTTACCTCTACCAAAGTTAGAACTAGAAGTTATAGAGGGAGTTAAAACAAGAAGTAAGTGAATTACGAGTGTTAGTTAAAAAAATAGGTCGTTTTAGGGAAGGGGTAGATTCTTCTTCCGTATTAGGTTTAAGCAGACTGACCAGAGTCTTTACTCCTTTATAGTTGCCATATGACATCAGAAAAGTTCCAGGTTCGTTTTGTTTAAGCTCTTTGAGAACTTCAATCATCATGTTGCGGAAGTGAATGAAAGCAATTTGAGCTAAAACCAAGTTACAAGCTAGTCTATCCAGCCATGAACCTATTAATGATAAGTGAAATTCTGCAACTTTTTTGGGAATAATAATTCTAGGTGATTAATAATGTACCAAACCTCATGATCAAACCAAATGATGCTTGATTCGCATGTTGCTTTGTTGTCAAGGAACTTGCAGGCACATTTGATATAGGGCCTGTAAATGTTCCAAATAGAATCTGAATAGTAGTTTGCATTTGGCTTGGAGAAAGCCATAATACCCTTTGTGCACCCGTAAATCCCAGTATTAGTAGATCATTTTGCGGGATCCAAAAAGTTCATGGAAAAGGGAGCATTGATTAACTCTCCTTTATCCAAAAATTGGATACCTTTAAGAATATGAACCCTACAGTCATCCTTGTAGGCAGCAGGCGAATTGGCTAAGAAAATCCAAGATTCAAGTGAGATAGGCCCCAGAAATCCTTTGGTAGGAAGGGTCCAAAGTTGATTGTCCACACTTGCACCTTCAACCTCTACTTGTTTTGAAGGAAGAAATCGGATGCATTTCGACACTTTAGGAACCATTTCTAAAAGAGTGGACTCACTTAGTGAGCATAACTCATGTTGAAAATTCTTAACATCTTTCAGTACCGCCAGATTGCAATTGAAGATACTACTTGTAACATTGATTGTCGAAGCAGCCGGTGTAGTAATGAAGGTTGGGTTGAGTCTGCATAACTTTTTAAGAAAGTTGGTTAACTCTGCACCCGAGGAGGAAAAGGTAGCAAGAGACTGTGTGTGCAATTTCTGAATCAGAAGAAGTTGTTTTGATTCCTCTTCTAAAAGTTTAAGTCCTTCCTTCTTATTTTTAACCAGAGCTGCTAAGAGTTTGATCCAATCGTTGAACGAAAGAAGTTGTAGTAAAGAACCATGAGGATAATTCTCTACATTTGTTAATCCAATAATAAGTTTAGATGCAATTGCATCTTCAATGCAACGTAGAACATAAATACTCGCTTTAGAAGAAGCAAGCTCAATAGGAAATTCCAACCCAAAGGCCAAGAATCAGTCTGAAAAATAAATCATCATAAATTAGAGAAAAGTAGAAAGAAAGCTATAAAAGGTTACAACCATTTTTATTTTTTTTTTTGCAGCTCTAGCAAGGAAAGGTCTGTATCTATATGCAGGAAACATCAAAGGACACCTAAGAGTATGATTGTACAATTTGGCACGGGCCATTCTCAATTTTTTCTTGATAGCTTCTATATATTTTGGGGATCTAAGAATCCGCATTCGGGCAGTGTACTTGTAGGGTTGAAATACGTGACAAAAAGCCAATGAAAAATTAAAGAGGTAATACACACAACCTTTAAACCAGTCAATCCGATGATGTGAGACCGCGGGGGACTAGATCGTGCAATTCACCTCCCAACCATGTCCTCTATAGGCCCTTGGCATGGCTAAATATAGGATCCCCCTTAACGCACGTCTGTCTTGGCCCTTGGCCTTGTCCGGACCTACCCTTGGCATGACATTATTCCCCCCTTGGAGAAGCGTTTTCATCCTCGAAAACAAGAGTGGTGATACACTAAAGTTTTCCACAATGGCATCCTTCGTGGATCCAACTGTACATTTGATTGGAACACGGTTCAGTGGGAGGTTGAATGAAATCAAGAATAACATCTTGATTTTCCACATTGTTGTCTCTTTACAACCATCTTGGTGTCTCATATACAACATAGTGTATAAAGTCCATTTAGAACTCTCTTGAGTATGCTAAACGAGTTATCACAACTAAGTCAAGCCTAAACTAGTACCTCTTTCACTTTCCATGAAAGTAACTTGCTGACGTAACTCATCAGCCAAGTTTAAATCCTTGACTTGTTATCTTCTCGTATTAGTAAACAACCTCACCATAACACGTGGTCAAGGTTGAGAACCTGAATTATACTTGAAGAGACTAAACCTAGTCGCAAACTTGCTGTCTCATAAAATCTAATATCTAACCAACCCAAATGATTTTCTCATATTAAACTGATCATTTAATGTGGGATAATAAACAAGAACATGGGTTATAATATAGACATGTGCTTACGGATCTATCTCAACACGGGGCCAATGGTAAAGGGGCCAAATGAGAGATGGTCTGTTAAAGAGCAATGCTACCTAATGGAGCTTAATAGACCTTAGGGTTAGCTTCATTAAAGACCTCCAAAAGTTATTGTTAAAAAGTCCTTTGACCTTACGCAAGCTAGAGCTAACCTCAAGGTGGGAATAGTACCCAAGCATGAGGTGCTAAGACGCTTAAAGTGGTTGTGGGAACCTTGCCCAAAGCTTGAGGTGATTTTTATGCTTAAATGACTAAGGTTTTTGAACTGTTAAATTCAAATAAGTTCTCAAGAGGCATGAACATCCATGCTTGATTGACTAAGGCTTGAAGTATTCAATTCAAAACAAATGACTTAAGAAGCATAAAAGACACATGCTTGCTTGATTGAATAAGTCCTTGAAGTATTCCATTCAACCAAATGACTTAATAAGCATAAAAGACACATGTTCAAATGATCCTCCACATGTGGCCCTCATGATGTGCTTGAATGCTATTGGTTAGGTTTTAAAGGGGTCCAATGAGAATTTAGATACATAAAAAGAGATAATTAAGTTCTTTCTCTCAAAAGAGGAAAAAGAGGACACATGTCCAAAGGAAATATTAAAATAATACAAGAGAGGGAGAGAGAGAGAGAGAGAGAGAGAGAGAGAGAGAGAAAGAGAGAGGTGGACCAAGCATGAGAGAGAGGGTATACTCTCCCACACACACACACACACACACACATTCTCTCATTGTGTGGAGTGCAAAATGCAAGAGCTCCATCTCCTTCTGCAAGTTTGTTGAGCAGTGGAGAGCCTACACCAACACTCTTTGCTATGGAATGCAAATCCAACCAAGAGCCATGTTTCAATGCTTAAGCTTGCCATCTTCTTCATCTTCATTACTATGCTATTATGCTATGCTAAGTAATAAGAGTGATGATAAGTGAGAAATTATTTCTTTCTCCTATGGAATGTTTCTTCTTCCTCTTCCCTACCCTCATTCCCTGCTCGCTCTCTCCACCTTCGAAGGTGTTTGAGGCCTTGGGATTGAGGCTTGGGATAGTTAATGCTATTTGCAAAGTTTATGTTAAGCTCGTGATGCATGAAGCTTTCCATCTTCATAGCATCACCAAGGTCACAAGGAACACAAATATTGTATTGTAACAAAGTCTCTCTTGATGGGAGAATCTATATTACAAACGCCTTTTGGAGGGGGGACCGACTCCAAGTAAATCCGGTCCTCATGTATTGTCATGTTCTCTAATACTCTCTCTCTTGCAAAAGTATTGTTCATGCCAAGTAAATTAAGTACTATGTTTATGTTGCTACAATCAATTAAGTTCATCTCTAAGTTCTCAAAGTAAATCTCACAAAAATGCTCACTCTAAGACTTTGTCCGTAGCACCAAAGGTACCATCATAGGTAAGGAAAGAGATGCTCTTCCCTCCCTCTTTGAATTTCTTCAACTTGGACGACCTCTTCCATGTGGCATAGGATTTCCTATGGCCTCTTCTTTTTGATGGTTCAAAGGTTGCACCATCACTTTCTTCAAAAGGTGAAGAATTTGAAGAAGGTGGAGAAGAGGGTGACCTCTTTCTCGCCTTTTTCTTGTCTTGATCTTTGTCGTCTTCACCATAGCTTTCATAAGAGGAAGAGGATGAAGAAGATGGAGAAGAGGGTGTCCTCTTTCTTGCCTTTTTCTTCTCTTGCTTTTTATCATCCCTCTTTGAATTATGGCGTGGAGAAGAGTGTGATGGTCTTCTCCGCTTTGGTGGTGATGGAGAGCGTTTAGCCCGCCGTCTTTGTGGAGCCATCTCCGCCGAGGTGGCGGGAGACTCGCTTCTTTCTCGTTCCTTCGGTGGAGGCTCTTGAGTTCTCCTTTGGGAAGGAGATGCATCATCAAGAAGTAAATTCTTGAGCCCTTCATATGGATTCTCTTCTTCTTCCCGAATTGGAGAGAGACCTCTTTTGGTAGTCTCACAAGGAGGCTTCCTAGATGTTCTCTCGTCATGGTGATGAGCTTGGAGAATCCCGTGAGCACGGAGCTGCCGTTGCACTTCACTTTGGAGAGATGGATTGCCCATGGCTTGCTGAAGCTTAGAAACAAGATAGTTAACAAGCATTGAAGCATCATTAGTAGCTTGCTCATGAGCAAAATCAAAGTTATCAACATTAATTTCACTCTCTTTACTATTGTCAACAATTCTAACAACTTTTAGGTGTACTTTGGCACTTCAAGCCCTAGTTGCTACTTCTCTTTACCCCTTTAGAAAAAGCACTAAAGCTACTGTACCCGCGGCTCGAATACCATTAATTGCAAGGAATAGAAGAGAGGGTCTTTCGACACCAAAACAGCACCGGCTCCTGTCAAGCTTCTAATAGCTCAATAGTGGTTAAGACGTAGGCAAGCCCCGTAGGACTCCACTATTAAGACCATAGCTCTCGACGGTGATGCCCCGTTAACTACACGAAGGCAAGCACACTGCAAGGCTGAAAAATCCCTATTCTACTTACTCACAGGCAATTAATAATACCAACCATTTGTAGCTAGCTTGAGGACCTCCCTTCTTGAGCAAGAAAAGAGAAACCTTGAGCTCTGATACCAATGTAACATTTAATGGCCTAATAACTTATGTGTAGCGGAAATTAGCATGAACATAGTGGGCATTTCATTAGAATAGATTCCTAATGAGAATTACAAGAGTGCTTGGGTGGAGAGAGCAACCAAAAAGCATAACACCTAGTTAGATAGCATCCACAATACTTTCAAAAGAGAGAGAAATTAAGCTATTGACAACAGTTGAGGACCGGATTTTCATGGAGCCGGTCCCCCCTCCAAAAGGCTTTCTATTATGGTTTCTCCCATCAAGAGAGACATTGTACAATACAATTCTTTGTGTTCCTTCAAGACTAGCTAGTGCAATGAAGATGGAAACTTCATGCACTAAGCAAAACACTTAACAAACACAACTTGAATTATCCCCGTTCTCAGACCCAAGACCTCACACACCTTTGAAGATGGTGAGAGCTAGCAGGGTATGAGAGTAGATTGAGAGGAAGAAGGAGTATCTTACGAGAAAGATGTACATCTCCTCACATAATCACTCATATGTAGCATAGCTTAGCTTAGTAATTAGCTTGGTAGAGGAGATGAGTGCATTGAAGCTTGGCTCTTGGTTGGATTTGCATCCACATGCCAAGAGAGTGTTGATGTAGGCTTCTATCTCACAAGCTTGGAGTAGGTGATGAGTTCTCCATTAAAGCTTGGGGAAGAGATAGTCTTCTCTTTCTTCACACATGAGCTTGTGTGAGTGTGTGTGTGTGATAATGCCTTGCAAAAATCAGCCCCCTCTCTCTCTTGGGCGAGCCCTCTTGCTAATTGCTCTTGCTGAAGCCTCATTGGCCCTCCCCAAGTCAAGCCAATTACAATTAAGCAGCATAAGTGATAGCCTTTTGACATGTGTCTCCCTTTCTCCTTTTGTGAGAGCTTTAGGTAATTAAATAATTAAACTAAACTCTCATTGGACCCCTTTGCCTCCTGGCCAATAGGAATCAGGCAAGACATGGGGCTCCCGAATGCTCATTGGACCCCTTGGGAGACTGCCCAATAGTCTTCTAGGAGACTTAATTCTCATTGGTTTCTTTTATTAAATGTTTTTAAATTAATTAAACTAGATTTAATCTAGCTTAATTCTCATTGGTCCACTTCAAGGGTCATCCAATAGAAATTGGGCACACCTTGTGGGCATCTGGCCTAGGGAGCTGACATGTGTCCCTCATTCCCTTTGTGTAAAGGGAGCCTGTGTGTGTGTGTGTGGCTTTCTCTCTCATCCCCTACCTTTAGGGCTCGCCCCCTCCCATGTAGGGATGTGCAAAGACTTTTAGGGCACACACACAAAGCATCCAATTTTCCCTAGGGTTGACCTTTGGACACAACCTTTGAATTTTGGAACCTTAGCATTTTGGAAGTCTTAATGGGCTGAACCTTAGGGTCTTTTTAGCCCATTGTTGCACATGGATCTTTTGCAGATGGCCCCCCCTTTGCACCCCTATTTTCCCTCCTTTGGATCCCTACTGTGGCCGGTCTGCAAGCTTAACCAATATTCTAGCTTTTTCTTCCCTGGCTTTCCCCACATTAAATGATCAGTTTAATATGAGAAAATCATTTAGGAGAATTAAATATTGATTATTATGACACTAATTATCTTAATTGAGCTATTCTCAAAGTTCATAGGCCATTAGCATTACACTTGTTTTAATTTATAGTAAGCAAATTCTAACTAGAGCAATACATGCTTACTAATTGGATTGCTTGGTGCTAATGTACGCACTTTGCATATCCTTTAGCACAAGATTACGCTTTGTAATCTGCCTATCCCCGTGGATACTGGCAGTAGCATAACTGTGTAATCTGCCTATCCCCTTGGATATTGACAGTAGCATAACTGTTGTAATCTGCCTTTCTCTTTGGATACTGACAGTAGTGAGGTGTTTGGGATTCCCCATGGTTTACAGACAATCTTCTAAATGACTGGCAAATAGGGATCACAATGTCATACAACATTGCTAAGGAAATGACAATGTCATGAATAACCATCTTGGTTAACTTGAAAGATCCACAAGCAACCGAACCGAGCCATGACCTCTATTGGTGATTGGTAGATCCAAACATAATCTCATAGAGATACTGCACATAGAGTGCAAAATGCTTCATAGCACTAAGGTGATGAATATGCATGCCGCTCCAAATCAGCCTTTGCTAAACACTAGGGCCCATAACACCTAGTGTGCATGCATTTAGCAAAATACAGATCTGAACCTGTATATGCATGACCATCCTTCCTAATACTTATGGCCAATGTGATGCTCCTAGCACACATTCAAGAGGAGTGTAAACAATTCTAAAAAGAAACTAAATACTTTCTACTGCAATCATTTGCGAGCCTTGCTGAAACGTTTGAACCGTAATAGCAGGTGAAACATTAATCACTTCTAGGGGCAAACAATGAAATCTTTTCATTAACAACTCATAGCCTTGCTATATGCATAAACAACCATCCGTTAAGATTGGTTAGCAGCACTTGTACGTTAACAAGTCATTCTGAGTATCCGACAATTTTTTGTCACTGAAATTGTTCCTGATATGACATGCAAAAAATGGTCTAGGAAACGGATTTGAGCAGCACCTAGGGACGTCGTCGCGACACATAATTGAAGTAGCGGTGCCAATGTCAATCCCACAGACTCATATTCTCCAAATGTGGAATATGTTGTAAGGATGTCTGAAAAAAGAACATCCTTCACGTACAAGATGTACTTGGGTGTGGAGGTAACTGTAAACACGCATGCAACGTGCGTGAGAGAGACCCTCATTATCCATGCTCCACACTGGCTAAACCGAACTCCTCGAGTTCCTAGGCCATGTTGTATCCCATACGACAACATGTGCCAAATCAAACCCTACAAGTGGGTCCATAGCTGTGTAATACAGAAACTTATTTTGGACACTACAGCCCAAATTTTTTGGCTCTGACATGACCTTGTCATTTCTCTTAAGAGCAAAAATGGATAGCATAGTTTATGCATCCTATGTGGAAAAAGCAAACAAAAAGAAGCAAAACCAAATCAAATGCATACCTGGAGGTGGAATATAGTGTTCACTTATCCGTAGTGAAAGGCACCTGCCCAAATTCTCCGCGTGCAACCTAGGAGCACGAATTTGAAAATGCAAGTAGTATTGCACATGTAACCTTGGGGGTTGCCATTGCAATCCAAACCCTTGGATAGACATTGCATGAAAACTGTTGAAACTAGTAGCGGACAATGACCAAAAGAGTCGATTGTTTCTAATAGTGAGGAAAATCAACTTTGAAAGTTGAACTTGTCTACTACCCCTTGGCAGTTTGCAAACTACTTTCCTTGAAAGTCCAATTGTGATGAGGTCAAATCATGACTCTTGACACCTATGAAGTGATTGTGTATTAGCTGGGTCATACCCTAAAAATACCACTCCTAGATACATAACCAATGCTACAACTAAGTAGCAGATTTTCTTCAGCTGGAATCTTATTCACAACTAAGTCGTGAAGATCTGAAGTGCCCACCGTTTATATATATATATATATATATATATATACAACGATCACAAGCCCATCCAGCAGTCTCAATTCATCGTGAATAGAATAGTTGATATTATTACGGAAGCGTAAACAATAATGTAGTGGAATCCACCGTACTGGCATGCCATGCATGCACAACAGAAGAATAATGTAAAAAGTCAGTGGCTTTACCGACGGCTTGGAGCCAATGGCATACGTACCTTGCACGATTTCACTAGCATAGATACATCATAGTTCGTCATTTGAAAACATAAACTATGAACTTATATCCACTAACTACCAAAGATAGGTGCCATTATCCTAGATCTGAAGTCAATGGATAGTATAGTGGCACATAATAGAAGCCTTGCTTCACATGAAGTCTGTCAAAGCACTTTGCTTTGCATAGTGCACTTCTCATGGATTCTATCAAAGCACAGTGCTTGGCACATGAGAGAAATCTTTTGCAAAACAAAAAGTAAAGAAGAGAAAAACAAGCATAACTTGAGCGGTCATCGCGTGAACGTGGTTCATACCTATTTATGTTGTTAAATTTGAGCTATCGGATGTCCCTTGCATGCCGTCTTGGTTGGGTGCATTCCGACCTCTAGTGAAGAAAAAAATGTAGACTTATTGCAAAGTTTCCCAAAATTCGTATGTTCATAGCATATTCCAAATTTTGGAAACTGCTATGTAGTATGTCTTAAAGTGAAGCCTTGCTTCCTAGAAGTCCATTAGAAAGATGAGAGAGAATTGATTCTGAGTGCTCATAGCAAATAGGTATTCCTGTTGACACACATGTGTCAAAGTAGAAGAGGATCGACCATGTCAAAATTTCATAGAGCCTTGTCGAATTGTGCAGCTTATTGAGAATCATGAGATTGCCCAAGAATGATAGAGGTAGCATCTAAAATGAGCTAACAATTGTCATTTATTGCAAAACACATTTTTTGTAACCACTACCCTTGGCACTGGAAGGTGTAGCATAGTTGTTGATGCCAATCTGTTTCATGTATAGTTTTTTGCCCGTACTATGGCAAGTTATAAATATTATGGAGTGACCGTGCACCCAATGCATAAACATAGGTATGGAGCCTTGCTCTTGAAAGCCTTTCTTTTCCTTGGTTTTGAGCGGTTTGTCTCTTCCTCGACACTAGGTCAGAGATACAAGCTTCAATGTTATGAAAACTGTAGGACAACAGTTGTTTACACAAGCCTTGCTAGTGGGTGGCCCCATACAGAGTCCTACTCCATAGGCAAAATATGCTTTATGTATCCAATGTGTGGCGCCATGCTCCTGAAAGCCTTGCTTCCCCCCTCCTCGACGTAGCACATGGAGGAGAGATCAAAAATATAATAACCGACGTAATATAGAAGCCGATTATTAAGAATTGATGTACCGTAGTGCATCTTATGACATTGTCAGTTTAAACAGAGTTAAATGAAATTAATCCTATCGATTGTTGACCTTGTCGAACAATGTACCGAACTTGAGAACATCTATATTAATTGCAGAAACAAAGCGTGCCTGTGTTGCCCAATACTATTGGCATGCACGTTTTGGCAGTTACTCTCGAAACCCTGTCGGATCTTGCTTTCCGACAATGGGTTGATCACGGATATTTTGAATTTCAGTGATTGCAAAAAACTTGCCTAGGAGCCATGCTTTGGCATGTGTGATCAAAACTAGCAACAAGCCTTGCCTATGCATCTAAATTTGAACTTGTTGATCTCCATCTGTACGTTTTTGTAAAATAACTAAAAATAACCGCATATACGGATTAAAAAATCAACTTGAATGAAAGAGAATACCTAATGTTGATATTGCAATACACATCAAAATGCCTTGATATCGGAGTTTTGATTCCCTTATAAAAAACTCCACTTGATTCCCATATAATGGATGTGTTTGTGGCGGCTTTGAATCCGTTGGATGGCTCATAGCCCTTGAACCATGCACGGAAATGACCTTGGCTCTTCATAGTCTCTTTTGATGCATTTCTCCCTTGTCCAGGGTTGCTTGTAGCCATAGCCCTAGACCGTAGGATAATCCAAGAAGGTGACAATCGATCCGCTCAATTGCCAAAGTGGTGAAGCGATTGACGCTGCAAGGGCTTCAAGCCTAGCTGTGAGAAATTTTTGCATGCTACTGCAAAATTGCTGAATGCAAGTTCTAATGGTCACCCTACATGCCTTCCATGCCGACACCTTGCAAGCTTTCCCTGTTCGATTGCTACTACTGTGGGATAGGCCCCTTAAGGCCTTTGAAGAGTGGCCACCTTTTTTGACTGTGGGTGGCCCTCCAAGTGAGAAGAAATAAACTATGGTGGCTTTTGTCGAATTGTGGGAAAGAGAAGGGGAGTGGGTGCCCGATGTAGGCCGAGTCGAAGGGCGACCATGTGTTGAAAAAGCCTCCACAGGTCAGGGCGACCCCGATGAGCCCATCATCTCAAGGTTTCATACAGGTCAATGACTGGGCTCCATCCTTCCTAAGCGGGCCTGCACACGGTCGTCTTCGACCCCGACTCCTCCTCCCTCCAAGGGACCTTTCTCACAACCTGTGTCCATGGAACTCAGAGAGAGAGAGAGAGAGAGAGAGAGAGAGAGAGAGAGAGAGAGAGAGAGAAGCAAAACACTAGTCTTCTCCTTCCTCCCTGGCTACTCCTCCATGCCCCACTCCCCTGAGCTCTGATACCAGTGTGAGACTGCAAGGGACTAGATCGTGCAATTCATCTCCCAACCGTGTCCTATATAAGCCCTTGGCCTGGCTAAATATAGGAACCCCCTTAACGCACGGCTGTCCTTGGCCTTGCCCGGTCCTACCCTTGGCATGACATGGGATATAATAAATGTGTGTATGTATCCCAATTAGATAATCAGGTCAACACCTAATAATCTAATTTTTTTGTATCTTTGCCATACTCTTGGACATAAATTGACAAAGCAAGTTTATGCCCTTGTGCCTATGTGTGTATGTTGGAGTATTAATCTATATACTTTATTCACAATTTGAACAGTATATTCAAAAAGAGACATGACAATGATTAATAAAAGTGATCACATACATGTTTTTTTTACAAAAAAAAACTATGTACATTTGAAGGCAAGCTGTGAAGTGGATACTTAGGTATCTAAAAGGGACAACAACAAATGCTTTGTATTTTGGAGGAACTGATATTTTTCTAGAAGGGTATGTTGATGCATATATGGCAGGTGACAAAGATACTCGAAGGAGCACTACTGGCTATGTGTTCACGGTTGGAGGCATAGCAGTAAGCTGGGCTTCAAAGCTGTAGAAAGTGGTTTCACTTTCTACCACGGAAGCAGAGTATGTAGCAATGATGGAGGCAAGCAAAGAAATTCTATGGCTTCACAGATTCTTAGAAGAGCTTGGATTCAAACAAGACAATTGTGTCTTGTACAGTGATAGCCAAAGCGCTATCCATCTTGCGAAGAACTCAGCCTTTCATTCAAGGACAAGGCACATTGAGGTGAGATATCACTTCATACGCACTCTTTTGGAAGAGGGACATCTAAAGCTAAGAAAGGTGCATACAAGTGAAAATCCTGCAGACATGTTTACAAAGGTGGTCAACAAGGAGAAGTTGAGATTTTGCTCATCTTCAATCGACATTCAAGGATAAGAAGCCAGAATGGAAAGCAGCCACAGGTTTGGTTTGGAGATCAATCTCCAAGTGGGAGATTGTTAAGTATGGAGCTTGATTTACCCTTGTAATTTTCTGTGGTAAAAGCGCACATTTGTAAGGCCCCCATTATGAGGAGAAGCCATCGTGCGTGAAGGAAAATCACTCGCCAAAAACCAAAATTTTCACGGCCAAAAATTAGGGGCAAATTTTCCGCCCCTGAGACTTTTTTCCCCTCGTTGGAATATTATGGCCGACGGCGGCCGGAAAGTGGTCGGAAAACAACCGTCGGTTGGCCGGTGGCCGGTAGTCAATGGTCGGTGGCCGGTGGTCGGAAGTCAATGGCCGGTGGGAATTCGGCCGGTGGCCGAATTCAAAAGCGGACTTGTCTTCTCAAGGGCGGCCACACATGGGTGGATTGAAGGGTCCGATTTGGACTAATCTACACAAGGGCGGCTACACATGGCTGCCTCTCATGAGAGAGGGCAGCCCTTTTGGCCTATAAAAGGAGGCCATTTCTACACACATTTCATAGTGTGAAGTTGATGCAACAAGGTGAGTGTGAGGTGGTGAGAGTGAAGCAAGGCGGGAGCTCCATTAAGGGTATAATCCCTTTGTAAACTACTTCTTGTTTAGAAGTACTAAAGCCATTGAGTGGCTGCTTTCCCGTGGACGTAGCCCACATTGGGTGAACCACGTATATCGTGTGTACTCTCTCTCTCTCTCTCTCTCTCTCTCTCTCTCTCTACTCTATAATCTCGTGTATGTAAATTTGTCTCTCTCCATTAAGTAATCTACTCAATTATCTATTTAGCTACGTCTTATTTCCTAACAAATGTATGGATGCAAGTTCTCTAGTCGAAAGTGACTTTTTGAGGTGTTTACAAGAGGATAGGGGTGTTGTGAATACCCTCATCTATATAAAGGCATCTCTGTGTATCTTGGCGTGTTCCCATTCCCCCTCTACATCTTTTGGTGCCCCCACTGAACGATCACAGCGATTGCTCCACGGTAAGGTTCTAAAGATGATGCATGGTATCAAGACGATGCCTACTGGAGATAAAGCTATTATAGATTGGTTTTTTGGTTTTGAGATCTACTTGTTAGAGATGGAAATCTATGAAGATGAAGCAAAGTTGAAGGCCCTACCATTAGCACTGCAAGGAAAAGCTAGAGTACGGTTTGAAGGATTGAAGTTTGCATATCGGTGGTTGCCACGCCAAGTTCAAAAGCAGTTTATTGAAGCATTCATAAGTGAGTTTTGCCATCAAATTGGAATGCACAGTTGAGTGCCTCAAAACAGGATGTAAGTGAAGATTTTGATTTGTTTTTGAAGAAATTTGATTTGGGAGAAAATAGTTGTTGTTACATGCATACGGAATGGGGATTGTTTCAAAGAAGAACAATTTCTAGCCTCCCTGCATATGAGAATTAAAGAGACGGTCATTTTGGTGGTGCAAAAAACTATGCTTAAATTGTCTACTTGGTAAAGATAAAGAGCAAGAAAGCAAAGAGAAAGCTGGGAATGGCCTTGTTGAAGCCTACAGATTATGTTTTTGGCTTGACGATGGGGGTACATCATATTGTGAAGTCAAAGGAGATTTCAAGCATCAAAGAGGTGGTTGCTTTGCCATTGGGGATCCACTTTGGTTTATCTTTTCCATTTGTGCCTCCAATTTGGTATGCTGATGTACAAGAAGGGGTTAACCTCATTATTGAGGATGAGGACCTGGATGAAGGATGTATGCATGAAGAGAAGATGGCAGATGTGGAGCAAGAAAATGAGCACGGAGAGATGGGCAAAGATAATGTGCAGAGTGTAAGGGGTGGGAAACCTCTCCGAGAGCAACAAGAATGAAGATAGAGGGAGTCAACTTATGGCAAAGGCAAGGATAACTTGAATTGAAGCTTTTGGGAGTTAGCTTGTGATGACAATAGGGAGAATGAGTTCACATCATTTGGACAAGTATATGAAGAAGGGGTTCAGAGTTGGATGTGATGCAAAAGAGGTATGCAGTAGCTTGTCGATGGTTATGATTGCAAAAGTATTAGTTGAGTGTGCTATAGTCGTGCAACAAGTGCAAATTTTTTTCCATGTTTTTTCCAAGGAGGGCAAGGCCACATCTTTTATGGAACAACATCAGATAAGTGAATCTATGGTTACAGGTCTTCCTTATGGTTGTGAGGAAATGAATCCAGGTTCGAGCTTGGTGGAGACGGAGAGTGATGAAGCTGGGCAAAGACATGTGCTTGAAGAGCAGGTAGATAAAGTTGGTATGCAGAATGTGATGGTTGAAAATTCATTGCTTTAATGTGTGCATGATGGAATCTAAGTAATTTTGAGGTCACATAAAGAAAATAAAAATACAAAATATGAGCGTACCATTGGTATTGGTCGTACACATTAAAGCACAATCTTGGATGGATCAGCTCCTAGACCTTCCTTACATTGGTCCACCACCTTGCCACTAGTATTTGTCCTGCAATCGTCATCCCTTCTGTGACTTCTGCCAGCATGTCGACTGTCCCATTCACTTTTTCTATCATGCCTATTGTTACATGTATTACCGATGTTCGTGATCTTAGGGTACGCATTGTCCATCTGTATGCTCTCTCTCTCTCTCTCTCACACACACACACACACAAACACACACACACACACACACACACACACACACACACACACACACACAAACATCTTGCTTAAGGTCACAAGCCTTCAAGATGCAACTTGGCCTTTGACTTGGCGTGTTGCAGCCATGTTCATGTGGCCTAGAGCCTCGCCCTCATCCTCACTGGTCAATCGATTTCCTAGTGGATGCTAACATTCCTACTTCCCTTTGTACGAGCGCATGTGATGCTTTACCTCCTACTCCTTTGATTGATAGGCGCCCTCCTTTTTTTATTGATGAGTAAAGGAGGCACACACAACTCACCTAGATATTCAAAACGGAAATCTCCTTGTTGTAGATGGCAAGTCGTACCCTCTTAGCTAGCCTTGATTTCCTACTCACTCTTGAATAGATCACTTTTTCCTAGTGCAAACCAAGAGCCACATGACTAGTAAATCTACATACCATAGCCAACGCACTCCAAGAGACCACATTCTATGCAGGAATCTCATCCGAAACTTTTTGAGCTTTTATGAGACAATTTCGTATACATACCAACCAAAGCACCTCCGAGCACAACATGTTTCACCAAGAGCCCCTGATTAGCTACCTTATCATGAATAAATTTTCCCAAGGTGATGTCTTGCACTGCATATGTGATTGTATATGGAGAGATGTTGTGTTCGATTCTCATATGATACAAATAGATACAACACTACAAGATGCATGCATATGTGATTCCATTTGCAGAGGCGCCCTTTTTGCTTTGCATCTAGTGAAAATAGTCAAGAGCTTCCTTGCCACAACCATGTTGGGCATATTCTACAATCAACACACTCCAAGAGACAACATCTTAGGCAGGGAGCTCAAACAAAACTTTTCGAGCTTTTGTGAGGGCACCACAGTTAGCATACATATTGATCAAAGCATATCCAAACACAACATGTTTCTCCATCGGCCCTTGACTGAGAACCTAATCATGAATGACAATATCTCGCATAATGTCAAAGACATTCAAGGTTCATGCATAGTATTGCATCAAGAGGGACTCTTTTTGTTTTGCATCTTGTGATAGAGGAAGCTCCTTAAACACTTTTTGTGCTTTCTGAAGCGAGCCATATGCCTTCAAGATGCACGCATAGGTGATTGCAACTAGAGGAGCCCTAGCTTTGCATACATATCGACCAAGGCAGTGTCAAGAATGACATCATTTTTCAACAGCCTTTGCTAACAATATAATTATGAAATTTTGTGCCCATATCAACATCTTGCGTAGAGCCAGATGCCTTCAAGATGCACGCGTAGGTGATTTCAACTAGAGAGGATCCCTAGCTTTGCATCCATTGAAGCCTGAAAAGAGACTATATTTTTTTTCTCTGGACATGAAGCTCCTCAAGCACTTTCTGTGCTTTTTGAAGCAAACCACATTTGGCATACATATCGACCAAGGCAGTGCCAAGTACGACACCTTTTTTCAACACCCCTTACTAATAATATAATTGTGAACTTTTGTGCCCATATCAACATCTTGCGTAGAGCCACATGCCTTCACAAGATGCACACGTAGGTGATTGCATCTGGAGAGAAGCCCTCGCTTCGCATCCGCTTAAAGCAGACTAGAGCTTTACGGCCCTACCTCTGTGTGGAAAATCCCACAATCAATACATTCCAAGTCTACACTCTGGATAGGAAGCTCCTCGAGCACTTTTTGTGCTCTTTGAAGTGAACTATATTTGGCATACATATCGACCATGGCAGTGCTAAGCACGACGCCTTTTTTCAATGGCCTGTGACTAACAATAATAGTGAGAGTTTTTGTGTCCATATCAACACATGCCTTCAAGACGTGCGTATAGGTGATTGCAGCTGGAGAGAAGCCCTTGCTTTCCATCCACTAAAAACAAACTGGAGCTTTCTAGCCCTGTCCTTGTGTGGCAAATGCCACAAAATCAGTGCATTCCAAGAGTCCACACTCAGGACAGGAAGCTCCTCGAGCACTTCTTGTCCTCTCTGAAGTGAACCACATTTGGCATACATATCGACCAAGGTAGTGCTTAGCATGATACAATTTTCAACATCCCCTGATTGATAATATTAGGAGGATTTTTTCTATTCATATTAGCATCTTGCATAGAGCCACATGCCTTCATGATGTACGCGTAGGTGATTGCAGTTGGAGATAAGCCCTTGCTTTGCCACATCCACTGAAAACAAACTGGAGTTTTTTGGGCTTACCCGTTTGGAAATTCCCGCAATCAGTGCGCTCCAATAGTCCACACTTTGGACAAGAAGCTCCTTGAGCACTTTTTGTGCATTCTTAAGCGAACTACATTTGGCATACATATCAACCAAGGCATTACCAAGCACGACGCCTTTTTTCAACAACCCTTGATTAACAATATCAACAAGAATTTTTGTGCCAATATCAGCATCTTGCGTAGATCCACATACCTTCAAGATGCATGTGTAGGTGATTGTAGTTGGAGAGAAGCCCTTGCTTTGCAACATTTGGTGAAAATAGACTGGAGCTTTCTGGCCTACCTTTGTGTGGAAAATCTCGCAATCAGTGCACTCCAAGAGTCCACACTCTGGATAGGAAGCTCCTCAAACACTTTTTGTGCTCTCTGAAGCGAGCCACATTTGGCATACATATCGACCAAGGCATTGCCATGCATAATAATTTTTTGCAACAGACCCTGACTAACAATATCAATGAGAATTTTGCGCCCATATCAGCATCTTGCGTAGAGCCACATGCCTTCGAGATGCATGCATAGGTGATTGCAATTGGAGACAATCCCTTTCTTTGCATCATGCGATAAAAATAGACTGGAGCTTTCTGGTGTCTTGCCCCTGCGTGGCAAAATCCCACAATCATTGCACCCCAAGAGCCCACACTCTGGAAAGGATGCTCCTTGAGTACTTTTTGTGCTTTTTGAAGTGCACCACGTGTAGCAAACATGTCCACCAAGGCATTTTCGTGCACGACAATTTTTTGCAACAACCCTTGACTAACAATATCAGCAAGAACTTTCGTGCCCATATTAGTATCTTGCATAAAGCGACATGCGTTCAAAATGCATGCGTAGGTGATTGCAGCTGGAGAGAAGCCCTCGCTTTGCAGCATCCGCTGAAAATAGATTTGAGCTTCCTAGCCTGTCGTGTGTGGCAAATCCCACAATCAGTGCACTCCAAGAGTCCACACTCTGGATAGGAAGCTCCTCAAGCACTTTTGGTGCTCTTTGAAGCAAACCATATTTGGCATACATATCGACCAATTCATTGCCACGCATGATAATGTTTAGTAACAGCCCCTGACTAACAAAATCAGTGAGAATTTTTGCGCCCATATTTTCATCTTGCATAGAGACACATGCCTTCAAGATGCACGCGTAGGTGATTGTAACAACTGGAGAGAAGCACTCGCTTTGCACCATCCATTGAAAACACTAGAGCTTTCTGGCCCTCCCCCTATGTGGCAAAATCCTGCAATCAATGCACTGCAAGAGTCCACACTCCGGACAGGAAGCTCCTAGATCACTTTTTGTTCTTTTTGAAGTGCATCACATTTAGCAAACATGTCAACCAAGGCATTGCCAAGCATGAATTATTTTTGCAACAAACCCTAACTAACAATATCAATGAGAATTGTTATGCCCATATCAATATCTTGCACAGAGTCACATACCTTCAAGATGCATGCGTAGGTGATTGCATCTAGACAGAAGCCCTCACTTTGCATTTGTTGCAATCAGCCTTGAGCTTTCTCGTCCTACTTTTGTTGTGCGTATCCCGTAATCAGTGCATGTCAATCCGAATAATAAGCTAATGAAGGACTTTTTGTGCTTTCTAAAGTGCACCACATTTGGCATACATATCCTACCACGTTCCCATGCTCTCTCCTTTATCATCTCCCCCAAGCTGTTAAAGCTTTTAAAAATTTATCTCTACTAATTTTTTATCTAGGAGTGGTAGCATCCTCATCAAGTGTGGATTGCTTGTTGACCCACTTAGAGAGAAGAACCTAGGAATTTTTTTAGATCTTTAATATAAATGTAAAGGAAATTGTAATTTTTACAATAGCTAGACAAGAAGATAAACTCAAAATTATTCTCTACAAACAACAAGCTCATTAGATAAGTTTAGCTTATTATTAGCGAGATTCACTTCTCTGGCAAAGGCTCGTAATGGAGTGATTTAACAAACACTTCACACAAATCAAGTACTAGTTACTATCTTATTATCCTATAGACGAACGTTTGTGATAAAGACATCCTTAGAATTTTTTTTCTTTCTTATCTATCAAAGCATTCTCTTCAGTTTTGGATAACTTCAGATGGAAGTTAGATTATGGTTAAATGTAGGTTCCAGTACATGCCTTTACCATGGGTTTGTCTAGTCCTTTTTATCACCACTGATAAGGAATTATTGTAACCTCTAATACATTTTATCATTTATCGATTGAATTGAAGTTGTGATAAAGGCCTCGTTAGCATTTTTTTATTCTCTCTTATCTATCAAAGAATTCTCTTCAGTTTTGGATAGCTTCAAATGGAAATTAGAATATGGTTAAGGGTAGGTTCAAGTGTATGCCTTTACCATGGGTTTGGCTAGTCCTTTTTATCAATATTGACAAGGAATTATTGTAACCTCTAATACATTTTATTATTTGTCGATTGACTTGAAGTTCCATCTAATACCTATACCTACTACTATAAACATTTAGAGTTCTAGGCCTCGCTCGCTTTGAGTTGCTCATTCTTGTCCTACATAGCTGTGGTACTCTTGAGAGCTCTTTCCACTATGTCTGGATTCTAAGGAGTGTCTTGGTTTGAGAATGAGAACTCATTGGAAGAACTTGGCGATGGAGACCAAGCGTAGGTAGGATTTCTTCATTGTGCAGTGGCTGTAGGCAAAAACGTTGATGTAGAAGTGTATCTGCTGACTACATATGTCGTGGGAACCATAGAAGAAGTAGCATGAGATGCTCTTTTCTCCTCTTCCTACAAGAAATTAACAATACCATCTAGAGAAGGAAGAGGATCTTTCTCCTTTAAGATGGTCATAACGTGACAAAATTCAAAAGGTGAGCTATTAACAATACCATCTACAAAAGGCAGAGGGTCTTTCTCCTTTATAACAATCACAATTTGACAAAATTCAGCAGGTGATCTATTGAGTAAAATGGCAATAAGACCTTGTCAGGTACTGGAGCTTCAACCTATACTAGCCGGGTTTTGATGCTCTTTAACGTGTTAACTGATGTTGCTATATTTTCATTGGCATGCATGGTTAGAAAATATAATTCTATCTTTAAGCTCATCTTCGAATATTTGGCTTTTGCACCAAAAAGAGTTTCTATTTCTATCTAAGAATCACTTGAAGATGTGATATCATCTAAATAATGAATAAAATGGTCTTCTAGAGAAGTAAGAGCAATACCAAGTGCCTACTCATCTTTCCTTTGTTGTTCAGTAGATAAAGCTCTAGTGACTACAAACATTGTATCCATTTTTGTCTGCTGGAAGAGGCTTGATGATGCTCCAAAGATTTTTTTGCATCAGGTTTTCCTTGACTTTGATTTGCCACGTGTGAAAATTGAATCCGTCAAACTTGTTGATTTTGGATGCCATATTTGAATCTCCAAAAAACTTGATGACGACGACAATTGTTGAGAACCACATCTACATGCACATGACTCTTGACAAGGGGAGTTACTCTTTATAGCTACTTGAAGATAGGAATCACTTTTTGAGATGTGATGCAAGGTGAGCATTCAATTTTGCAAGCACAACTTGCAACACCACCTAGCTTTAAGAGCGTGTTAGAACACAAAAAACATTTGCAAGGCAGCAAAGTCAAACTATCAACTCATGCAAGACTTGCAAAAAATTAGAATGCCATTGTGCAAAACTTGTGGACCTTGACCTTTGCTGCAACCGCCCCTCTGCTTGTGCACATCAACATCATTTTGAAGCACTATAGGAAGGAGAGTAACGCCAACAAGCAACCTAGGGACTCCATCGACCGAGCATTGACCTAGCGTAGTGAGTAGCATTTTAGAGCACTATGTGTGGAGGAGCACCCCACATTAGCCACACCAACCTTGGCTATGATACCATTGTTAGCAACTTGAAGCATATATGGTGGGTGATGACAAGTGTAGGCCATGAGAGGAGGGAGAACGAGCGAGCATAATGTGTGTGTGTGTGTGTGTGTGTGTGTGTGTGAGAGAGAGAGAGAGAGAGAGAGAGAGAGAGAGAGAGAGAGAGAGAGAGAGAGAGAGAGAGAGAAATGAAATGAAATGTTATACGTCTTCAGAAGGCCAGAATGACCTATGAGACCAGAAAGTTACAATGTGGTGGATCTGATACAAAGTCAGAGTAACAAAAAAATGACAAAATAAAATGCTATGGAATCTGAAACAGCTAGGTGTGATCTAAGCAGATAGGTGGGATAGCTAAATCACAGATCACAAAAGATCCAGCATTGCTCCTCACTGGCGGATCTCATCAATCTTCTCCATGGTCAATAGCCTGACCAGGCATCGTGCATGCTGGGCCAAAGTGATCTTATTGATTGAACCTTTTACATATCTATAGAACCACTAAAGTTTGCATATAGAGTCCTAAAAATAGGAATGGCATGTATGAGTTCTGACTTGAGACATGTTTCCATGGGCTTGGACCTAACAAGTGGATAGACCTACAACATACACATGACACCTCTGACCACTATTCAACCCTTGGGAATAGTTATGAAGTGGGGTTTGGATTTCATGGGCCTTTCAAGAGAGTCACACCAAGAAAAAATAAGCACATGGTCATTGCAACATGCTATGTTAGCCTGTGGTGGGTGGAAGCTTAGGCACTATCCAACAATACAGCCAAGTCCATGGCCTAGTTCCTATTAGGAGCATATTATATGTCGACATGGATACCCCTTGGAGATAGTACAATGTCAGGTAACTAGTGGTAGATTCCTTAGGTAGCTCAAACACCATCCAAGCAAATACTCAGAGATAACTCGTCATCCAAGACATCTCTAAGGACTAGTTCCCACCTTCTACAATATGCCATTCTTCATAATAGCATTATACTTAAATTGTAGTGTAGCTAATTAGCATTCTATTTTTGGCATCATAAAATGAAAAAGGTTCTTCCTCATCATACACACCAAATACAACCAAAACATAGCAATCTAATGCATAAGAGGCATGATGAGAACTTGAACAAGTACAACTAGACAAAGGTGCAACCAATTTAATGGCATGCAAGGTTTACACTAACCATCATGGCATACCTCTATCCTCCTCATTAGCATCCCTATCCTCATCAATTACATCTTGTAAATATGCCCTAAAAAGCAAAATATCTATAACGTCTTTTGAAGCGTACCTAAGTTTCATATGTACCTCATTAGGACTCACATTCATGCTCCCACCAATAAACAAAGGCATCAACGTATCATATATATTTTGTGAGCTCAAATATTTTTCCTTGGTAGATGCTAATAGGGATTGAATTGCATCTTCCACAAAAAAATATTGACTAATTAGTACAAGCCCTGTTCATGGATGATACAACTTGTAACCTTTGCTTTCTAGACTGTAACAAATATTTCACACTTATCATCAAATTTCTCTATTGTTGCTTAGGCAACATGCCATAAGCCAACCAAACACATGTAAGTGACCAACGGATGTCTTCTTGCCATGTCAAGCCTCATATGGAATGGTAGAATACAATGCTTTAGTGGGACACATATCTAGTAGATATGCAACACACATGTCAGCAGCCTCAAGCCAAAATGCATACGGCAAAGTTTGACTTTTGACCACACATTGTCCCATCTCCATCAGTGACATGTTTTTTCTCTTGAAAACACCATTTTGTTATGGGGTATGTAAAATTAAACCTTCTATTTCATTCCATGACTTACCAAAATGCATGGAATTCTTTCAATATATATGAGGGCGCCCATAGTACAATTAAACACATTTTCAGTCATAAGCATAAATTGCTTGAAGCACATAGACACTTAGACTTCTTCTTAAGAATATACACCCATGCATTCCTTGATAAATCCCTAGGGTACACCTAAAAATATGTAAGTGTAGCACATGCGTTCACTCGGAGGGGTTTTTTATGTTTCAAAGAGTTACGTAATTACATGTACAAAGGGGGACTAAAAAATGAAAGCTTTAAAAACAATTACAGGTTTATGAAAGAGAAGGAGTCTTTTATTTCATGGTAAAGTGTGTGTGTGTTGCTATTTTTAGACTTCTACTTATACACAAAACAAAATTAGTTCAAAAGACAGTTGGCTTTAGACAAAGGACAATGATAAGCACAAAAACAACTCGGTCTTTGATTCATTTTTGTACATCATAGTGAGAATGAGGTATCATTCTAGTGTTTTATACATAAGATAGTAAAAAAAAACTTATTCTGAAGTGAAAGAGGCCAGGTTACAATGATTGACAACATTAGCCAAGAAGATCCTGAGTAAAGATAGAGTCCTCATCTACATCCCTATAAACAAGACAACAAATTCATTAGCCTTTAATACGTTGGTATAACCAAAGTTGTCCTGAGCTACAAAGTGTGCTTTACAAAGCTATGGATGCCTACAATTGTGGGACCAAATGCTAAAGCTGGTATGTAAGGCCTGGGCAGGCAAAGGTCAGAGGAAATGCATGTAAAATGTAGTTTCTTGGGCCAAGATGGCTCCAGGAAAGGCCAAATGGGATAATAGGTCCAAGTGTTTGAAGTGTTGTGCTACTATCCAAGAATATAGTGTTCAAAGTGCTCTAGAAGTCAGTCCAGACGACTCCTCAAACGGAGCCACGATATGAAAGATAATGAAGTTTAAAGTTAGAAGATTTTGCAGATACCCGACGAATAGGGCAGATGGGGACAGATGGCCAAGGCTAGTTTTAACAAGTGAATGTGAAGCACTCAAGTTGTGGAGCATGCCGATCTTCTCGGATAGTCAAACGGAGCTCTACAGGGTAGGTTATGGGTGGCCAGTTAAATGTTTGTCGGGGGCTAGTTATGGGCCAACTTACCCACATTGGAAAGCGTGTCAACTTGGAGATTTTGGGCCTCAACCAAGTTCTAAAATATCATATGCAATGTATGGGGGTAGCCAGAGTTTACGGCTTGTCAAATGGGATCACGAGGGCCAAGATATTGCAGCTAGAAGTTTGGGGTCAAAAGACGGCGGGGAGATGCCATGTGTTTTTTGCCAATTTTGGCCACCTCGATTAGTGGGCGCGGGGAATCAAATTGTGTCGGATTTGTACGGATTATAGCTGAGGACTGGGTCTACAGGCAATGCTTTACGGCTTGAGCATTGGATAACTGTGCAAGAAGTGGCAAGGCCATGAAATTGAAAAAAACTGAAGTCTTTTTAACACTAGTTTGGTACCAAAACAGGACACTTAAATGTCCTTTCTTTACAAATTTAAATTAAATGCTACTTGCATTAGACGGTTTATTTAAGAAAACCCTCTTGATATGCTTAAATATGTTAGCTAGAGGGTCTTTTAAAAATATAACCTTGCATTTTAGAATCTACCATGATCAAGAACTATACTCATCAAGTTCACTCTCGTAAGACTACGATCGATGCTTTGAAGAAATTGCCTTTATAAACTCAAGAAAAAAATGAAGCGACCTTGTAGAAAAATTTAGGTGACTTTTCCACAATTTTTCTATACATAATTGAAAGTTTCATATGCAAAATATTTGACTTTGGAGCATATAAAATAATGGAAAGCTCCATGTGTTTGATATGGTCATTTCAAGCATATCATTGTATACAAAGAAAAATATGTTTCTGATGTATTTGTGAGTTTTAAAAAGTGATACATTGCTTGACCTTTCCATTGAGCACTCAAGGTGGCAAGTAGAAGGGCTTTGGTATGCAACAATTATTAGATCATTTTAAATATTCAAAATTGCATAAGAGAAAACTTTGATATTTTTATTCTTGAGACATAAGCATCCAAAACCTCAAATAATATCAAACTTCCCATGTAGATCAACTAAATGTATCAAAGTACGTGGTACATACACAATCAGGGTGCCTAAAACCTTGGTTTCAATGGTATTATGGAGAACTCAAGATTCTCAACAATTTTTGTACGATAAAAAATTCAAGATAGAGTTCAAGCAACGAGATTTAATTGAGTTAGGGAGCCCAAAAAATACGTAGTTTTTTGGTTGAAACATATAAAATCATTTGTAGTTGTCAAATTTCACTATAATAGTACCATTTTCACGAGGGGACCTTTGGAAGACCAAAATTATGCTCTTATTCAGCACGTGCTCAAGTATGAAGTTATGTCTATAACTTGTGTGTGACTTGAAAACTTATCTTTAAAGTGCATTCAATTGTTAAGTGCTAACACTTGGCTTTTATAAACATAAAAAAGGCCATATCTACAAAAAGATATAAGGATTTTATGATTTTTTTGGCAAAACAACTTGAAATTTTACTAAAATTTATGACTTAGAACTTACCAGAATTCTCTCCATACGGATTGTATTTTGATATGGAGAAAAATCCAGTGTTTTCTTTCTCTCATAACCAACCTATGGTAATAGATTGCCACTTGGTAGAAAAATAGAACACTTAAGTGTCCAATTACAAAACTAGTGTTAATTAAGGGGCCTTGAGGGCCAAGTGATGGAGCAGTGCCACATGGCACGTCCATAATCCCACATGCGTAGGTGCTAGGGTCGAGCTTAATGTATTTATCCTAGAGTGAGCGCACCTTATCGACAACGAGTTGACGAGAGTGAGATCCTTGGGAGCTCCCTAGCTATGGCATCCGTGGGCGGCCTTGCGTGCGCGCGAGCACCTACAGTTGGTGGAGTTTCTGATGGCCTTTGGGCGGTAGTGGTCTGCGAGGTGGATGACGTGGCAGTTCAGTAAGGGGCCATGCCCGCGGGCCTTCAAAACGGCCAAAGCTTTTTATTGAAGGGAATGTGCACCAAAAGGGTTGGCACAACGCCGTGACAACCAAAATGGGCTCAAGTGAGGGATTCTCAAGTGGAGAGAGAGAGAGAGAGAGAGAGAGAGAGAGAGAGAGAGAGAGAGAGAGAGAGAGAGAGAGAGAGAGAGAGAGAGAGGACGTGCCGAGGTGTCAGCACCCCATCAAATGTGCTAAAGTGGTATGCCCAAGTGGGTCAAACGAGCCCCAATTCAAAAAAAGAGGCTCCCTTGAGTTGAACGAGCAAAAGAAACCCACCTTTTTGTTTTTATTGTAAATGAAGCCTCCCTATAAGAGGGATGATTGTAAAGTGAAAAGGGCTTTATTGCCAAAGAGTGTTTGGGAACAAGTAAAGAGGAGCTTTTGCTCTTTGTAAGACATGGAGTCTGTGTAAGCTTTTGCAAGGAGAAGCCCTCTTTGTGTCGATTCTTGTGAAGGAGTGCTCCTAAATAATCCCAATGTGCATCACAATGGACCTTGAATGGGTTGGCGAGGTCTTGGAGTATTACTACTAGTTGAGTCATGCGAAGTTGCTTAAGTTTTTCAAAGGCTAAATGTTTCTTTGCAATCAATCAACCTTTTTCTTTGTCAAGAGATGAAATGGAATTGCTATAATTAAGACTCTCTCTTTGTATTTCTTATACAAGCAGACCATCCTATGAAGCTTTGAAGTTCATGTATGTTCTTTCGTATAATCAAAACCAATTTTGATACCATCCTTGCAGCATGACTATCCTCTTTCCCTAACAAGCTAGTGATGCAATGGTCGAGCTCTTCCTTATGCCCTTTTCCAAGATCCCATCTTGTGTAAGGTATGCTTGTGAAACTAAGGGCTTAACATGTTGAGTGCCATAATTGGCATTCAATTGTGCACGCTGTGTGGAAAACATCGACGATGGGTTGATTCGGTGGGATCCAAAATTTTGGGCAGCCCTCTACCCTCTTTTGGGCAGCCTCTACCCTCTGTCTAGATCTCTCACCAACACGAGGCAACATGCTTTGTGTGTTGTTGTGTGCCACTCTTTTAAATACGTGGGCGGTGTATATGTGAACATGGTGGCATGGGGTTGGTATGGTGTGAACGCCCTAACATGGACCGTTCCAACATTCTTTGACCTTTACAAACTTGCCAGGTGCCCACCAGGTTGCCCTCTTTTAGAGTTTGGAGGAAGAAGGGAAAGCTGAAAGCGCACACCCTTGTTCCTCTGTGCAAAACTTTTTAGCGTGAAGGAGAGCTGCGTTGCTTGCAGTAAAAACCCTAGCTAGGGTTTCCGTTCATCGAGCTGCAGAAAAGCCCATTCACCGGAAATCTTCACTCTACTCTGTGTGCAAAAACCTTGCACGTTTGTTGTCAGCAGTGGCTGCTCATGGACCCTGCCGTTGTTGATGATATTATTGCTCGCTTGCTTGAGGTGCGAAGCTCCCGGCCCGGCAAGCAGGTTCAGCTTTCTGAAAACGAGATCCGGCAGCTCTGTTCTACTTCCAAAAATATCTTCATGCAGCAGCCTAATCTGCTGGAGCTGGAGGCTCCCCTCAAGATTTGTGGTTAGTTTTTCCTTCTGGTTTTCTTGGGTTCAAATGTGGGGTTGCATTTCAAATCCCAGTTCTTGAAGGATGCATAGCTGCTTGCGGTCATGGCATTCAGTGCCAGTCAGGTATCTTTGGATCAAACTAAAAGAGCCGAGCCTGTGATTGTGTTCTGGTTTTTTGCAGTGTTAGACAAGATTCTTGTGTAATTTTTAGTGTTTTAGTACTTTGAAGAAATCAAAGTGCACTTTGACAGCATTATATTTGTCTATCAGGTGGGCGCAAAGTAGGAATCTTCCGGTCTCATTTTCGTTTTGAGTATGCTAAGAACACAGTTAGACAACTGATTCTTATCAACTGGGATGTTTGATAGTCAAGAACAGAGCTAGACACTGATAATGTCATGTAGAGAGTTCTATGTCGCTGAGATGAGAAAGACACGAATCATAAAAACAGCATGGTTTTAACAGTTCAGAAGATACGTTTGCCTGGTGATGCAAGGCTCCTTATTTGCTTGGCTTGAATGTGGTTTCAAGTCATACAAAGTGCGTTTAGTTCCCTTGAGCCCAACAGGCAGTCTGTAAATCCTCGCCCACCTTAACATCACTACAATTGAGCACGCACTTTGCAATCCTCGCCACCTGAACGTTGAGGATCACGGTTCATCAAGACTTTCTATTAAGGCCAAATTCAACAAAAGCTACTATATGTTACCTGTAAACATGGTTTTTAAATTAAATACTGTTGAACACTAACGTATTGCCCTTAGCCCCTCGTTGTTTCTCTTTTCTGCTTATCAAAGAATTTATTTTTTTCTTCTTTCTGTGGGCTTATATGGTGTTTATGCCAGTGCTTACAATGATTGTGACAGATGAGATATAGATGAGTTGTCTATGGCAGTTTTCATAATGTATTTCTGCCAAAAATCATCAAGGGTGTTGCTCACAAACCCTAGTATCTTGTTGCATACTCATAGGAGTTTAAGGTACAAAATGTTGATATCATTGAATAGGAGGGATACGATAAAATGAAAGCTGGATATTCCTGCTGGGGTGTAAACCTCAATCTACGTGGTACGAAGACTTCTATGGAAAACCCTCTTGAAAATCACGTGTGTCCATGTACAAAGCCTTAAGTCATGTAATGTGACAAGTGGCCAGTGTACATATATGTTGCAGCTAGGTTTTTCAATAGCACTTCTCTTTCCTTCTAATTGTCCTACCAGTTGCGTTACTCATGCACTTCAAAGTTTGTTTTAATCCACAGAGATAAGTCGGAAGGAAAGAATGTTGCCCGCACAAGCGGTTAGATGATTTCAATAATTAGCTTAGATTTTCACAAATCACAGAGCCACTCTTGCTAAAGAAAGGCTATTGTATGTCCATTGCAAAGGTGCACTCTCAACAAAGCAATGCTTTCAAAGTTAGTAGTGTTTAGCTTACAGACATAAAGTGCATTACACAATGACATGATTTTTGCCAAGGTAGAGATGTGTCTGGTGGTATTGACCAATTCTTTTACCTTTGGTCAAGAACGCCACTCTGGAAATTTATGTCTTTACTAACCAATAACCCAAACAAAAATCAATAGATGAATTGTAAATGTTGTGGAAGTGAAAATGGAACTTGAGTGCTAATGGCATTATGCCCTCTCAGTTATAGGCACCTGTCTCCACAATATAACTCAATTCATCTATTATTTATGTTAGTGCTTAATAGCACCTAAAATGTAAGCTGTTAAGGATAATTGGTGGCTAAAAAGTTGTCCAACAGATCGTTTTCCGTAGTAGCTTCCACATCTTTAGTTTAACATATTGCACGGAAGCTTGTGTTTGGGTTCGTGTTGCCACCTTGGGCTGCACTGATTGAATGCTTTAGTTGAGTTGTGCTTTGATAGTGGTCCTTATGCAACATCATCATTTTGTGACATACCCCCCTCCCCATGCAGACCATCGTAAGGCGCTATGTGGGATCGGTATTAGAAGGAGACCAATGATCGACCTGTAAAGATACCTACCCTTACGACTTGTTCGGCTGATAGTCATTTAGATGGTATCAACTATTGTACTCGGAGGATGATGACGATGGCGGTATTTGACTCGTATGATCTTGGGTTCTTTGTGATTGAGAAGGCGGAAAAGCCATTCACAACGATCTTGGTTTCTTTGTGATCGAGAAGGTAGAAAAGCCATCCACAACAAAGGAGGGTGCACTTTAGGAGAGTTCCAATGCTTGAGTGCGGCCTTTTATCATCTTGAATTGTACTCCGTATGTTATGTGCAACGGACGTGATTGATGGTGTGTGCTTAGGATTAGTGCTCATTGCATACTCAAGGTTCCTTTTAATGACTGAGAGACTTCCTTTTACTTTATGAGAGTTGTGCAAAAGAAGAGAGAGAGAGAGAGAGAGAGAGAGAGAGAGAGAGAGAGAGAGAGAGAGAGAGAGAGAGAGAGAGAGGACTGACACCAGATGGAGCCCCAAATCCCCCTCCAAGGGCCCTCCTCTCTATCGCTAGAGAGTGTTAGATTTACACCACTCTGCTGCTTCACATGTAAGGTGCAGCGGAATGAATGTTTGAACTTTGCTCAAGATGAGTGCTCCAAACTGTGCTCAAGGGTTCCCCTTACTTACGGAAGGGAGAGCCTCCCGTTCCTTTAGTGAGAGAGTGCAATGGACACAAACAAAGTGAATGAACATTGTGAATGGAAGTGCATGAGACTGAAAGATAGAGAAAGGACTACACGTAAAACCCTCCTCCGAAGGCCCCACTCTCTATGGCGACAGCAGTCTACTATTGATTGCACAAATCTCTACAATGCTTGGACTTGTCGACGATGTCGACGACGACGAGACGAGCTGAAATCTGGAAACTCTAAGGGTTGAAATCTGCAAATATTTATATGCTTAATTCAGATTCTATGTCGGTGACGATGTCGATGACGACGATGCTACGACGACGCACTGATGCTACGACGATGCTGATGGTTCTTGATGATCCGTTGTGGTAAATCTGCAAAACATTGGGGCTGATCTGCAAATAAAAAATGCTAGGGCTGTAAATGGCTCTGCTGTCGTCGGATGGCCTGCCAATTGCAAATCGCTAGGTCTCTTCTTGAGTCTTTTGTCGCCAGGGACGTGCAAAAGCAAAAACGCTGGCTGATCTGGTCCAAAAACGCTAGGTGGTTGCTGTGGAGCAAAAACGCTAGGGCTTGGGGTTCTGTTGAGAAGTTGCCTGCTGAGCAATGGTGCTCTTGCTGTCTCTTCTGCCCATTAGTGCTAGTCTAGGTTTGCTTGTATACAAAACTTTACTCAATTTGCCTTACCTACTTTCCAACAAAAGTCACTTAAAAATAATAAGTGAAAAATATCAAAAATAGGTAAAATAGGCTAAATGCACTGGAAAATTCCCCTGAAGGATTCTGATGGGAATGCTTATGATCATGTTGTGTGCAACCAGAGGATATGCATCTACAGTAAGTGTTTGTACATGCACGGTCTGCGAACATTCACAAAAGTGCCAGAACACTTCTAATCTAGATTGATTGGACTGACGGAATCCTTGTCGTGCTGTAGCTTGTCCACGGACACATAGGGTTAGATGTGTCACGTGACATCCCCTCCTTTTCAATTTGAGGTACTGGTATCGAACTTTCTTTGTTCTAGTGATCCAATTTGGCTTGACTTTCTTTGGCTTCCAAGTCGTACTTACGCTCTATGGCTGCCACGCTTTCTTCGTAGTCACGATCTATGGCTGCCATGCTTTTTTCGTAGGCCTTTCTTTCTGCTTTTCTTTCTTCGTGTTCTAACTTCATGTCCATCACCATCTTGTCGAAAGCCTCCATAGGAGTTAGTGCAATCCTTGACGTAGATGGGGCAGGGGGAGGGTTGGAAAAACCTCCCGGTGGGGAAAATTCTTCTTCACCTCTCTCATGCTCATCACCTCCAAGCGAAGTATCCGTTCCGCTTCGAGTGATGACCATCCACTGAAGTCGTGGGTTCTTGTGGTCTTGGGTTGTTAAGTTCACGAGGAACTTGGGTTCTTGAGGGTCTTCGTGTTCTTGGATCTTGAGGTTCTTCTTTTGTCACGTGACACATCCAACCCTATGTGTCCGTGGACAAGCTACAGCATGATCAGGGTTCCGTCAATCCAGTCAGTCTAGATTAGAAGTGATCTGGCATTTTTGTGAGTCTATTCGTAGACCGTGCATGCCCAGTCACTTAGTGTAGATGCATAACCTCTGGATGCACACAACATGATCATAAGCATTCCCATCAGCATCCATCAGAATCCTTCAGGGGAATTTTCAAGTGCATTTAGCCTATTTTACTTATTTTTGACATTTTCACTTATTATTTTTAAGTGACTTTTGTTGGAAAGTAGGTAGGGCAAATTAAGTAAGTTTGTATATAAGCAAACCTAGGCTAGCACTAAATGGCAGAAGAGGCAACATGAGCCAAGCTCAGTAGGCAACTTCTCAAGCAAGACCTTGGCGGTTCTCCCCTCCAAGCAAGACTCAGCACCTAGCGTTTTCTTCATCTGCATCAGCCTTGCGTTTTCAGCATTTGCATCATCGCCAGCAAGTCCCAATCCTTGGCGTTTTTGCATCAGGATATCATCACCCACACACCCCCAGACCTAGCGTTTCCAGATTGCAGCCCTAGCGTTTTTCATAAGGCTAGCGTTTTCAGCAGATGGAACCTCAGCATGCAGCGTTTTTCAGCAATAAGGAACCCGCAAATTCAGCCCTAAGAGAGTAGCAGATTCAGCCCGACGATCATGAGTTTTCAGCCCTACAGTAGATGCAGATTTTCAGCCATAAAGACCAGAAAATTCAGCATTTTCCTTAGCGTTTTCGGCAACAACAGATTTCAGCCCATAGCGTTTTTGGACAGCAGATAAAAGATTGCAGATTTCAGCCCTTAGGTTGGTCCGTCGTCCCCGTCGTCAGTGCCGACATAGCCTAGAATTGCATCAGTCATATGCATCCCCATTGTACCAAGTCGTGCAATCATAAGTAGACCACTCTCGCTGACGAGAGTGGGGCCTTCGGAGGAGGGTTTTACAGTGTCTCTGGTGTCGTATCTCTCTTCTCTCTCTATCTCTCAGTCTCATACACTTGCGCGCACAGTGTACACTCATTCACTCTCATTAAGAACGGAAGGCTCTACCTTCCATAGGAACAAAAGGAACCTTGAGCACAGTTCGGAGCACTCATCTTGAGCAAAGCGCAAACATTCATTCCGCTGCACCTAACATTGGTATTAGAGCTTTGGCAGTGTTCTGTATTACTCAAGGAAAGAACCACAAGAACCATATATATATATATATATATATATATATATATATATATATATATATATATATATATTTTGGCTTGTTGCGGTCGCACGAACCCAAGTTCGGTTGGGCTTGTCTATTCCTAATCGTGGTTTTGAAGAGTGACAGAAAACCCAAGAAAGAAGGGCTTGTCCAGCCCATCGTTACATGGGACGGCGTGTCAGGGTCGGGAACGGGGAAACGGGGACGGAGGTCGGAACGGCAATAAAAAAAGAGTTTTTTTGGCATTTTTTGACCTACAGACATGCGACACACATAGAGCATCACTTTGACCACAAATTTACACTAATTAGACCAAAGAACAAGAGTCATATAGGCGGAAATGTGCCTAATAAAACATCGATGATCGATGGATACAAAATGAGAAGTGCATGCCACAAGGGCTCAAGGGTCGAAAAGCCTAAAGGACTTAAGACAAGCCTGAGGCCTCAAGCATAACATAAAGTACAAAGGGCTATGTAGTAGGTAGATTCGTAGACTCAAGAGTCTAGAGTCGAGAGTGATCAATGATCATCAAACTCAAGAAGTGCTCGCCTGCTGAATCTCCATATCGTCGTCGTAGTCGAGGTCGTTAGCGATGTATGAGGGCTCGGGAGGCTCGCATTGAGGCTCGAAGTTCTCCCCTAGCTCCTCCAAAAGTGTATCGGCCATAGATGGATTCTCTTGTGTCATCTCCCACTCAGTGAAGGGATCTACCTTGTGTGTGATGCTCTTGGCAAGCATGCGCAAGTTAGCGCTCACAAACACCAAATCATTGGCCCTCTTGACCCCAAGGCGATTCCTCTTCTTAGAGGCAATGTGGCTGTACACACTCCATAGTTGCTCCAAGCAACTAGTGGTACATGCTTGGCTAAGGACACGAACAGCCAAGCGCTACAAATGTGGGCCATCTCCTCCATAGTCCTCCCACCACAAAACCGAGCCAATCTTGTTGCGATCAAGCTGTGCATCTACACATCCATAGGAGCCCTTCTTTTGCCTGTAGTTGTGTTAGGTGCAGTGGAATGAATGTTTGCGCTTTGCTCAAGATGAGTGCTCTGAATTGTGCTCAAGGTTCCTTTTGTTCTTATGGAAGGTAGAGCCTTCCGTTCTTAATGAGAGAGTGCTATGATCACAAACAAAGTGAATGGACACTGTGCGTGCAAGTGTATGAGACTGAGAGATAGAGAGAAGAGAGATACGACACCAGAGACGTTGTAAAACCCTCCTCCGAAGGACCCACTCTCGTCGGCGAGAGTGGTCTACTTATGATTGCACAATCTGGTACAAATGGAATGCATGAGATTGATGCAAGTTTAGGCTATGTCGACGATGACGACGGTGATGATGAAGTCGACCTAAGGGCTGAAATCTGCAATCTTTCTATTGCTGTCCAAAAACACTATGGGCTGAAATCTGCTAATCTGCTATCTACTGAATTCTGACTCTATGTCGATGACGATGTCAATGACAACGATGCAATGACAAAATGCGCTGAAAACGCAGATGCTGAAATCTGCGTCTTCCGGGCTGAAACTGTAAACCTTGTTGAAACTGACCGTGCGGCGAGGAAGTGCTGCGGGAAGGTGAGATCTGCGAGGTTCGGGACTTGATTTGCGGGTACTAACTGCTGAAAACTGAAAACGCTGATGTTCCTTGACTTTCCGTCGCGGAGAATCTGAAAAACGCTAGGGTTGCCTGCAGATGCAAAAACGCTAGGGCTGAAAATCTGCAATTCCGACGCCGTTTGTCTTGCAAATGCAAAACGCTAGGCTGCTCTGATATCCTGTTGCTGCCGGAATTTGCAAGTGCAAATCGTTGGCTGATCTGGCCCAAAAACGCTAGGCTGCTGTTGTGGAGCAAAAACGCTAGGTCTCTTGGCGGGGTTCTGTTGGGGTTCTACTGAGAAGGTGCCCGTTGAGCATGTGCTCCTGCTGTCTCTTCTGCCATTTAGTGCTAGCTTTGGTTTGCTTATATATTTTCTTACTCAAATTGCCCTACCTACTTTTGTTGGAAAGTCGCTTAAATTAATAAGTGAAAAATGCCAAAAATAGGTAAGATAGGCTAAATGCACTGGAAAATTCCCTAATTGATTCTAATGGATTCTGGTGGGAGTACTGATGATCATGTTGTGTGTAACCAGAGGATATGCATCTATGCTAAGTGACTAGGCATGCACGGTCTACGAATAGACTCACAAAAAGTGCCAGATCACTTCTAATCTAGATTGATTGGACTGACTGAACCCTGATCATGCTGTAGCTTGTCCACGGATACATAGGGTTGGATGTGTCACGTGACATCCCCTCCTTTTCAAAGTGAGGTACTGGTACCGAACTGTATGGCGTCGAGGGAGAGCGCCAACAGCATCCGGAATCCTGGGAGGGACTCCTCGCCGGCCCACTCTGATGTGTGGGTCGTGCGGTACTTGAACTTAATAAAAGTCTACAACGCTTGCTTCTTTGGGCCGTGTCGAAAGCGACATTCTTCTGTGGCTCCTTCGATGCTTCAACTTCGTCTAGAGTCGTGCTTCTTTCTTCTTCAAGAATCTCCATGGCTGAAAATTCCTGAAACCATTTCCAACAGAAAACCATAATTATACCTATACCAAGTAAAGCGAATAGAAAAAATCTTGTCTTTGCTAAAGACTGTGCATGCAATGTAAATGAACCAATAGACGGAATGCCAAACCGTTCACGACATACACGCAAACAATGAGATCGAATCTTTCTCTTTTGATCTAGAGCAATTAACTTTGGCAATTCACAACGGAAATGCCCATGCTTGGTGCTCATACTTTCATGTGCTCTTTCTACAAATGTGTCATGCCAAGGAAGAGACAGGGAATGTGACTTCCTTGAATGCATACTTCTCAGCTTTTCATGAACAATCCGCATACATTCGTGCTCATCCATGAGTGAAACGTGCTCAACGTACAATATGTCATGCCTAGGAAAAGGGATCACATAAAGACGCTGACTAAAATACAAGAAACGATCACGAATGAAACACTCGAACAATGCGTGCGTATCAATCATGTGAACACATAATACTTCCTGCGAGGTTCTTTGGACCTAGGCTTGAGAGCCAAGATCGCTACTTCTTGAAGGGTCGAATCGTCCTGTGGGGGTTCTTTGGACCTCGACTCGAAAGCCAAGATCGGTTCTTTGTGATTGATCGAATCTACAACGAGGTTAGCTTCGCTAGAAAAAGCATCCACTGATACATCATCCTTGTGAACAATCATATCATCTTCATGCAACTCATCATGCTTGTGAGAAAACACATCTTGATCATGCAAATCATCATGCTTGTGAGAAATCACAACATGATCATGCAAATCATCATGCAAATCATTGTCATTCAAATCATCATGCTTATCATCATCATTCAAATCATCATGCTTATCTTTGTCATCCAAATCAGCATGCTTGTCATTCAAATCTTCATGCTTCTCAGAATCATGCAAATCCTGTGTGTCATGCTTCGGAGAAGAAGAGACTGAGAGAGTCTCCGTTCCCCAAATCTCTTGTATCTGTGCCTGAACGTGAGAAAAGAGTCGCCAGAACTCTTTGTTGTGTTGGTCGATTTGTTCTTGGCTTCCTTTCTTTCTGCTTCTCTTTTTGCTCTTCTTTCTACGTGTCTACGTTCCATTTCTGCCATTCTTTCTGCATGTTTGCGTTCCATTTTTGCTTTTCTTTTTGCGTTTCGTGCTTCGCGTTCTAACTTCCTTTCCAGATTCATGTGGTCCAAAGCCTCCATAGGAGTTAGTGTAATCCTTGACGTAGATGGGAAAGGGGGAGGGTCGGAAAAACCTCTTGGTGGGGAAAATTCTTCTTTGCCTCTCTCATGCTTATCACCTCTAAGCGAAGTATCCATTCCGCTTCGAGTGATGACAATTCTGAAGCCGTGGGTTCTTGTGGGTTCTTGGGGTCTTGGGTTCTTAAGTTCACGAGGAACTTGGGTTCTTGGGGTTCTGGAGTTCTTGAGGTTTTCTTTCGCTTGCAAACCGTGTTTGAGAAGGATCTTCTCTTCACCCGAGTTCTACTCCTTTCTGCGGGCGCACCCCTTGGCGGCCTTGCGCTCACACCAAGGTTGCTTTTTCCCACTCACGTCAATTGGCCGGCCGCTAAGTGCACGGTTCGCTCTCAATGAGTGAAAAGAGACACAAGGGGAGGCTGGACACGCCCTTCTTTCTTGGGATTCTTGTCACTCTTCAAAAACACGATTAGGAATCGTCACGCCCAAGCGAACTTGGGTTCGTGTGACCGCAACAAGCAAAAGAAATTTATGTGGTTCTTGTGGTTCTTTCCTTGAGTGATACAGAACACAGCCAAAGCTCTGATACCAATGTTAGGTGCAATGAAATGAATGTTTGCGCTTTGCTCAAGATAAGTGCTCCGAACTGTGCTCAAGGTTCCTTTTGTTCTTATGGAAGGTAGAGCCTTCCGTTCTTAATGAGAGAGTGCTACGATCACAAACAAAGTGAATGGACACTGTGCGTGCAAGTGTATGAGATTGAGAGAGAGAGAGAGAAGAGAGATATGACACCAGAGACGTAAAACCTCCTTCGAAGGCCCCGCTCTCGTCGGCGAGAGTGGTCTACTTATGATTGCACAATCTCGTACAAATGGAATGCATGAGATTGATGCAATTCTAGGCTATGTCGACGATGACGACGAAGTCGACCTAAGGGCTGAAATATGCAATCTTTCTACTGCTGTCCAAAAACGCTATGGGCTAAAATCTGCTAATCTTCTATCTGCTGAATTTTGACTCTATGTCGGTGACGACGATGCGACGACGACGCGCTGAAAACGCAGATGCTGAAATCTGCGTTTTCTGGGCTGAAACTGTAAACCTTGCGGAAACTGACCGTGCGGCGAGGAACTGCTACGGGAAGGTGAGATCTGTGAGGTTCTGGACTTGATTTGCGGGTACTAACTGCTGAAAACTGAAAATGCTGATGTTCCTTGACTTTCCGTCGCGGAGAATTTGTAAAACGCTAGGGTTGGCTGCAGATGCAAAAACGCTAGGGCTGAAAATCTGCAATTCTGACGTCGTTTGTCTTGCAAATGCAAAACGCTAGGCTGCTCTGATATTCTGCTGTTGTCGGAATCTGCAAGTGCAAATCGTTGGCTGAACTGGTCCAAAAACGCTAGGCTGTTGTTGTGGAGCAAAAACGCTAGGTCTCTGGGGGGGGGGGGGGGGGGGGGGGGGGGGGGGGGGGGGGTTCTGTTGGGGTTCTACTTAGAAGGTGCTTGTTGAGCATGTGCTCCTGCTGCCTCTTCTGCCATTTAGTGCTAGTTTTGGTTTGCTTATATATTTTCTTACTCAAATTGCCCTACCTACTTTTGTTGGAAAGTCACCTAGATTAATAAGTGAAAAATGCCAAAAATAGGTAAAATATGTCAAATGCACTAGAAAATTCCCTAACTGGTTCTAATGGATTCTGGTGGGAATACTGATTATCATGTTGTGTGCAACCAGAGGATATGAATCTATGCTAAGTGACTAGGCATGCACGGTCTACGAATACTCTCACAAAAAAGTACCAGATCACTTCTAATCTAGACTGATTGGACTTACTGAACCTTGATCATGCTGTAGCTTGTCCACGGCTGTACACATAAGGTTGGATGTGTCACGTGACAAGTTGAGTAGCTCGTCTCTAATCTTGCGCCTAGTGTCAGTGCTAGGCTCAAGGCGCTCCAATGCAAGCCACCATCCTTTGCTCACCTCCTTGTCGATCTCTTGACGCCTTCCCTAAAACTCAGGGTCAAGCACATAAGCTTCCGTATGAAGTGGAGAGTAGTATCTATTTTACCTCGACTCACACAAGCCATCAATCTCCGCATACTGAACAAGGTTAGGCACAAGCTTCTCAAGTGCCTCTATCATCCAATCCATGGCTTCGTAGACTTTGCCAATGCATGGCTGCAAGCCATCCACAACTCGAAGTAGGTGTAGAATAGGTTTGACCATGGCGTCAAGAGTCTTCACCTCCTCCCACCAAGCGGCGTCGTTGGCCCATTCTCGGCATTTCAATCATGTTGCTGATGTAGACTTCGGCATGGCCTGGAACTCATCATTGAGAAAGAGGCCCCTTAAGGCTCCGCCACATGTAGACAAGCGGCCTAGCATAAGCCAATTGAATGCAAATCTTGTCTCTGAATATTTGAGCAAGGACAAGTGGCTCCTCTTTGAGAATTCATGGCGCACTTTTTGATGGTTGAGCACAAAGGAGACAATTCGAGAGGCGTCACCGATGGTGGGTGAAATCCCATGACAAGTTCCCTATGCGCCATGCAAAATGTGACATGGATGCTGGGATACATGCCCTCAATGATAGCCCCGGCTGCCCTATTTGACGCCTCTCCATATGCAACCATACAAAGGACATTCTCCGGGCCGGTGATCTCCATGGTGCTTGTCCACTCTGCAGCAAGCATCTCCACGGCCTTGCTACTATCGGATGCATCATGTGACTCCATTAAATTCATCTCCCCCCGAGAGTAGGCCACCACCCCGTGGATGGACCGCTTGCGGGTGTCGCTCCATCCATCTACAAGGAGAGAGACGCCATTGGTCTCCCACAAATCCTTTGTTGCTTGGGCCGCTTGCTCCACGGCCAGCTTCTCTTTGTCAAGGAGGGTGGTGCGAAGCCTCTCTGATGAAGGTGGCACATAAGAGGAGCCATATTCCCCTATTTTTGTAACCATGGTTCGAAAGTATGGAGACCTATCTACACAAAATAGAGCATGTCGTGTTAGTATGGAGAGTCGAGAGTCGAGAAGTTAGAATCCATCATGAATACAAAATGGAAGATTGCAATGTGCATATGCCAAGGGAAACTCACCGCGAAGCATGGAAGGCAATGTGGTCGTGGAAGAAGAATCGGGCAACCGACCTATCCACCTCATCCTTCTATTTAGGATTCCAATTTTCGTTGAGGGTGCTTTGGCGATGCGGAACGGAAGAGGACGGTGTAGATGCATTTGTCTTGAAGGCTCGAGAGATGTCGTCAAGGTTGGCTTCCCCTTGCTCTCAAGGTGTCGCCGTGGCGGAGGGATCAACGGCAACAAAACGGCCCCTCTTGGCCGCTTCCGCGACCTCATACACCGTGAGCTTCTCAAGAAGATCCAACCTTGTCTCGGGAGTTACTCGAGGATAAAACTTCACCTCGTGACCAGATTCATGAAGAAGATGGGCTCGCACTTTGTGTGAACCACCCGTTCTCTTGTATGGGCATAGCTTGTATGTCCATGGTCTTGCACCGCCACCTTTGCCACGCGTGCTAAAGTCGACTTCATCCCACCACGACCACGTTTGCACGGCGGGCCTCCTTCGAGAAGAACCGGCTTGAGAAGTGGAGTTGGCTTGAGATGACATGATGGTGGAGAGACTCGAGAGAGTAGAGCTTAGAAGTTAGAGGAGTTGGAGGAGAGCTTGTGTGGAGAGAGAGTAGAGGAGAGCTTCAAAGTGGGTAGAAGAGGGAGAGAGTGGAGACTCAAGGGTAGAATGTAGAGTCACTAGAGTGTAGAAGGCTTAGAAGCCTCTAGAAGGTAGACCGTAGAGCGTACGGGCCACGGCGCGTAGTCATGGAGCTTGAGCCATGAGTAGAGAGGAGAGCTTGAGGGAATAAGAGGCCCAAGGGGGCTTTTATAGCCTCCCAAGGGTCAACCCCCCCCCCCCCCCCCCCCCCCCCCCCCCCCCCCCAAAATGTGGTCGTTGGCTGCAACTAGCCGTTTAAAACGGCCAGTTTTTTCAAAAACTGATTTTTTTTCCCGCCTGAAAAAGGCCGTTCTTGGCCATTTCCTGCCGTCCTCGGTCTCGGTCTCGGTCTGGCAGCGTGCGAGCCATCCATCCGGCCGGAATTCCGACCGTCCCATGGCGTCCCCGGCCCAATTACGGGCGTCCCTCGGCCCTAGGGCCCGTCCCCCCCCCCCTCGTCCCTTGTAACTATGGTCCAGTCTACCCTTGCGTCTCTTTTCACTCATTGAGAGCGGACCGTGCACTTAGCGGTCGGCCAATCGACGTGCGGTGGGAAAAGGCAACCTTGGTGTGAGCGCAAGGCCGCCAAGGGGTGCGTCCGCGGAAAGGAGTAGAACTCGGGTGAAGAGAAGATCGTTCTCAAACACAGAATGCAAGCGAAAGAAAACCTCAAGAACCCAAGACCCGCAAGAACCCAAGTTCCTTGTGAACTTAAGAACCCAAGACCACAAGAACCCACAAGAACCCAAGACTTCAGTGGATGGTCATCACTCGAAGCGGAATGGATACTTCGCTTAGAGGTGATGAGCATGAGAGAGGCGAAGAAGAATTTTCCCCACTAGGAGGTTTTTCCGACCCTTCCCCTTCTCCATCTACGCCAAGGATTGCACTAACTCCTATGGAGGAGTTGGAGCACATGTTTATGGAAAGGAAGTTAGAATGCGAAGCAAGACACGCAGAAAGAAATGCAGAAATAGAGCGTGAACACGAAGAAAGAGTGGCAGCCATACATCGCGAAGCCAAAGCAAGACAAGAACAGAGCGACCGACACATGAAAGAGTTCTTGCGACTCTTTTCTCAAGTTCAGACACAAATGCAAGAGAATCAGGAAAAGGAGACTCTCTCAGTCTCTTCTTCTCCAAAGCAAGACAAACATGATTTGCATGACGATTTGAATGACAATGATTTGCATGATGATTCGAATGACAATGATTTGCATGATTATTTGAATGATAATGATGAGCATGATGATTTGGTTGACAATGACAAGCATGATGAATTGCATGATCAAGCTGTGATTTCTCACAAGCATGATGAGTTGCATGAAGAAGACATGATTGTTCACAAGGATGATGAGTTAGTTGATGCTTTTTGTAGCGAAGTTGATCTCGTTGCAGATTCGATCAATCACAAAGGATCAATCTTGGCTCTTGAGCCTAGGTCCAAAGAACCCCTTCAGGAAGAACCGATCTTGGCTCTCGAGCCTAGGTCCAAAGAACCCTCACATGAAGTATTATGTGTTCGCATGATTGATACGCACGCATTGTTCGAGTGTTTCATTCGGGATCGTTTCCTGTATTTTAGTCAGCGTCTTTGTATGATCCCTTTTACTAGGCATGACATATTGTACGTTGAGCACGTTTCACTCATGAATGAGCACGGATGTATGCGGATTTTTCATGAAAAGTTGAAAAGTATGCATTCAAGGAAGTCACATTCCATGTCTCTTCCTTGGCATGACATAGTACCTGAAAGAGCGCATGAAAGTATGAGCACCAAGCATAGGCATTTCCCTTGTGAATTGCCACAGTTGATTGTTCTAGAGCATAAGAGAAAGATTCGATCTCATTGTTTCCGTATGTTTGGTGAACGGTTTGGAACTCCGTCCCTTTGTTCATCTACATTGCATGCACAGTTCAACAAGCTGCTTTCCGTTTTTTAGTCTCTCCTCTCTCAGGATGTGATATGATTTTGGACATTCGATGGTTTCGTGAGCATAACCCTCTCATTGATTGGGCGGAAAATACGTTCACTTTCAATGCCAAAAGTGACTCTCCCATTGTCATTCGTGGAGAGCAAGTTGTTCATTCTTCATCTCTCATTGCTAATGTGCTGGTGAAGATTGCAAGGACTGAGGAAAAGGAGACTCTCTCAGTCTCTTCTTCTCCAAAGCATGACACAAGATTTGCATGATGATAAGGATAATGAATTGCGTGATAATGATGAGCATGAGGATTTGAATGATACAGACAAGCATGATGATTTGCATGAAGATGATGTGATTGTCTAGAAAGATGATGTGTTAGTTGATACTTCTCTAGTGAAGCTAACTTCATTGCAGAGACGATCAATCACGAAGCACCGATTTTGGCTCTCGAGTCAAGGTCCAAAGAACCCCCTCAGGAAGAACCGATCTTGGCTCTCGAGTCTAGGTCCAGAGAACCCTCATAAGAAGTATTATGTGTTCGTATGATCAGTCAGCACGCATTGTTCGAGCGTTTTATTCGTGATCGTTTCCTTTATTTTAATCAACGTCCTTATGTGATTCCTTTTCACAAGCATGACATATTGTACGTTGAGCACGTTTCACTCATGAATGAGCACGGATGTATGCGGATTGTCCATAAAAAGCTGAAAAGTATGTATGTAAGGAAGTCACATTCCATGTGTCTTCCTCGGCGTGACACATTCGTAGGAAGAGCACATGAAAGTATGAGCACCAAGCATGGGCATTTCCGTTGTGAATTGCCAGAGTAGATTGATTTGGATCCGAAAGACAAGAGTCGATCTCATTGTTTGCGTGTGTTGTGAATGGTTTGGCACTCCGTCTATTTCTTCATCTACATTGCATGCAACAGTCTTTTAGGAAGACGAGATTTTTTCCATTCACTTTACATGGAATAGGTCTGTTCATGTTTTTGTGTTGGAAGTGGTTTCAAGAATTTTGAGCCATGGAGATTCTTGAAGAAGAAAGAAGCATGACTCTAGACAAAGTTGAAGCATTGAAGGTGCCACAGATGACTTTGTGTCGCTTTCCGCTCGGCCCAAAGAAGCAAGCTTTGCAGACCTTTATGAAGTTCAAGTATCACACGACCCACACCTCAGAGTGGGCCAGCGAAGAGTCCTTTCGAGGATTCCGGATGTTGTTGGCAATCTCCCTCGATGCCTTACAGTTCGGTACCAGTACCTCACTTTGAAAAGGAGGGGATGTCATGTGACACATCCAACCCTATGTGTCCGTGGACAAGCTACAGCATGATCAGGGTTCAGTCAATCCAGTCAGTCTAGATTAGAAGTGATCTGGCACTTTTGTGAGTCTATTCGTAGACCGTGCATGCCCAGTCACTTAATGTAGATGCATATCATCTGGTTGCACACAGCATGATCATAAGCATTCCTATCAGCATCCATTAGAATCCTTCAGGGGAATTTTCAAGTGCATTTAGCCTATATTACTTATTTTTGACATTTTTCACCTATTATTTTTAAGTGACTTTTGTTGGAAAGTAGGTAGGGCAAATTGAGTAAGTTTGTATATAAGCAAACCTAGGCTAGCACTAAATGGCAGAAGAGGCAACATGAGCCAAGCTCAGCAGGCAACTTCTCAAGCAAGACCTTGGCGGTTTTCCCCTCCAAGCAAGATTCAACACCTAGCGTTTTCTTCATCTGCATCAGCCTTGTGTTTTCAGCATTTGCATCATCGCCAGCAAGTCCCAATCCTTGGCGTTTTTGCATCAGGATATCATCGCCCACACACCCCCAGACCTAGCGTTTCCAGATTGCAGCCCTTGCGTTTTTCATAAGGCTAGCGTTTTCAGCAGATGGAACCTCAGCATGCAGCGTTTTTCAGCAATAAGGAACCCGCAAAATCAGCCCTAAAAGAGTAGCAGATTCAGCCCGAAGATCATGAGTTTTCAGCCCTACAGTAGATGCAGATTTTCAGACAAAGACCAGAAAATTCAGCGTTTTCCTTGGCATTTTCGGCAACAACAGATTTCAGCCCATAGCGTTTTTTGGACAGCATATAAAAGATTGCAGATTTCAGCCCTTAGGTTGGTCTCGTCGTCCCCGTCGTCATCGCCGACATAGCCTAGGATTGCATCAGTCATATGCATCCCCATCGTACCAAGTTGTGCAATCATAAGTAGACCACTCTCGCCGACGAGAGTGGGGCCTTCGGAGGAGGGTTTTACGTCTCTGGTGTCGTATCTCTCTTCTCTCTCTATCTCTCAATCTTATACACTTGCACGCATAGTGTCCACTCACTTTGTTGTGATCATAGCACTCTCTCATTAAGAACGGAAGGCTCTACCTTCCATAAGAACAAAAGGAACCTTGAGCACAGTTCGGAGCACTCATCTTGAGCAAAGCGCAAACATTCATTCCGCTGCACCTTACATCTTTTGCTTGCAATCTGTGTTAGAGAAGGATCTTCTCTTCACCCGAGTTCTACTCTTTTCCGCGGGCGCACCGCTTGGCGGCCTTGCGCTCACACCAAGGTTGCCTTTTCCCACCTCACGTCGATTGGCCGGCTGCTAAGTGCACGGTTCACTCTCAATGAGTGAAAAGAGGCACAAGGGGAGGCTGGACAAGCTCTTCTTTCTTGGGTTTTCTGTCACGCTTCAAAAACACGATTAGGAATCGACACGCCCAAGTGAACTTAGGTTCGTGCGACTGCAATAAGCAAAAAAAATTCTTGTGGTTCTTTCCTTGAGTGATACAGAACACTGCCAAAGCTTCGATACCAATGTCAGGTGCAGCGGAATGAATGTTTGAACTTTGCTCAAGATGAGTGCTCCGAACTGTGCTCAAGGGTTCCTTTTACTTACGGAAGGGAGAGCCTTCCGTTCCTTTAGTGAGAGAGTGCAATGGACACAAACAAAGTGAATGGACACTGTGAATGGAAGTGCATGAGACTGAGAGAGAGAGAAAAGAATACGACACCAGAGACATTGTAAAACCCTCCTCCGAAGGCCCCACTCTCTATGGCGAGAGCGGTCTAGTATTGATTGCACAAATCTCTACAATGCTTGGACTTGCCGACGATGTCGACGACGACGAGACGGGTTGAAATCTGGAAACTCTAAGGGCTATTCAGACTCTATGTCGGTGAGGATGTCGATGACGACGATACGACGACTACGCGCTGAAAACGTAGATGCTGAAATCTGTGTTTTCCGGGCTGAAACTGTAAACCTTTTGGAAATTGACCGTGAGGAACTGCTGCGGGAAGGTGAGATCTGCAAGGTTCGGGACTTGATCTGCGGAGTCTAAAGGTTGAAAACTGAAAATGCTGATGGTTCTTGATGATCTGTCGCAGTAAATCTACAAAACGCTGGGGCTGATCTGCAAATAAAAAACGCTAGGGCTGAAAATGGCTCTGCTGTCGCCGGATGGCCTGCAACTGCAAAACGCTAGGTCTCTTGTCGAGTCTTCTGTCGCCAGGGATCTGCAAGAGCAAAAACGCTGGCTGATCTGGTCCAAAAACGCTAGGTGGTTGCTGCTGAGCAAAAAACGCTAGGGCTTGGGGTTCTGTTGAGAAGTTACTTGTTGAGCAATGGTGCTCTTGCTGCCTCTTCTGCCCATTAGTGCTAGTCTAGGTTTGCTTATATACAAACTTTACTCAATTTACCCTACCTACTTTCCAACAAAGTCACTTAAAAATAATAAGTGAAAAATGTCAAAAATAGGTAAAATAGGCTAAATGCACTGAAAAATTCCCTTGAAGGATTCTGATGGATTATGATGGGCATGCTTATGATCATGCTGTGTGCAACTAGAGGATATGCATCTACACTAAGTGTCTGGACATGCACGGTCTGCGAACAGACTCATAGAAGTGCCAGAACACTTCTAATCTAGACTGACTAGATTGATAGAACCCTTGTCGTGCTGTAGCTTGTCCACGGACACATAGGGTTAGATGTGTCACGTGACATCACAGGTCTAGGGCATACTTGTATGGCTAGTATGTCTCCGAGCTGGCCACCCATAGTCTAGGTTTTACCTGGTCCGACCGCCCGAGTTTGGGGTTGGCCGTCCACTTTGTCAGGGCGTCCATATATATATTTCCATCTATCATTTATGTTGGGTCGTGGGGGATTTTCCCAGGCGTTGCCCTACCTCCCCTGGGGCACCTATATATGAGGCCAGGGTGGTACTCACTTCGACATCTCATCACACAAAGATCATCTGATGTATTGACAGGGTCTTTTGCTCATGGTAGTCATGGGGGGCTGATCGCCCCCTCTTCACCATATCTTGCGTTTTTGTGTACTGTCTCTCTCTCTCTCTCTCTCTCTCTCTCTCTCTCTCTCTCTCTCTCTCTCTCTCTCTCCTCTCCTCTCTCACGCTTCCTCACACGCGCACTCACATGGTATCAAAGCTCAGGCTTTCCATGACCTGGGACAACGCATCTCCGCATCAGGTTCTCCTCCCAAGAGCAGCATGACTAGCGTTTTCATGCAAATTTTGCCAGCGTTTTCTAAACAACCAGGCGCGCTATGAGAGCTACGTTTTCGTTGTGGAGGATATCCTCCACTTGCGTTTTTGCAGATAAGGTCATCGTTTTTTGCATCAGGTTGCTAGTGCTTCACTTCTGGGATCATTTCATCGTCGGAAACCTCCTTTGCTCAATCTGCATTTTTCAGCCAGATCCGCGTTTTGGATTTTCAGCCCATTTTCGGCGGTTTTATTGGTCACTTTGTGTCAGACACCTTCCACAAGTTGTTGGGTACCTAGGGTACTCATCAAGCCTTTGTTTTTTCAACAAACAGAGGTTTTTGGTGCCAACAAGTGCAGCAAAAGTGGATTGCAAATTGACATGCGTTTTTGCAGCAGGAATGCAGCGCTCAGCTTTTGGACCCCGAATCTCGCCACCACCTACCCGGCTTTGCATCTGTGTATTGCCGGTGAGTATCCTCTCCGTTTTTATCAAATTTCAATCATTACCCCTCGCCGTTTTCTTTGTTTTCAGCCCATCTGGGGCAGTGACAGTGATTCACCACCCTTCCCTACAGCCTCTGCACCGTTCTGGACCCTGTCTGGGGCGTACGAGCATGCTGAAAATTGCTGGACAGCAGCGTTTTCATCACCTCGCAGTTGTGTTTTTGGGTGGACATCAGCCACATGGCTTGTGTTTTTCACAGAGGATGAAGTCGCCTCCTGCCAGGACACCATCCGATGGTGGTGCGGTCTCTCAATGACTGCTGAAGTACACAGTATCTTCGACATTGGCTTGATCATCTACGGGCGTACGATCCTTGGGAGATCCATTCATTCTAGCCATCATAGGCGATTGCGCACGCCAAAGGGGGTGGTGACTTGTGGTTTGTTTGGACACACCTATGAACTCATCAGAGGAGTTACACGAGGTATGGCCATGCTCATGGCATATGGGATTCCGACATTCTCAGAGAAGACACCACCGTCTTGGGTGGACAGACACTTACCACTTGACCTTGACATGTCAGATCACTTGCTTACACATGAGCATCTACATGGATTAAGGGAGAGGATCTTGGATCTCTTCTTGGACAGGTTCATTGCTTGGATCTACAGATTGGAGTGGGACTTCAGTGCTTTGGACTCTCTTGGAGAGTTTACCCACGAGATGTGAGGGATCAGGCATCCCGCGACAACATCCGGAGTTACTCGGAGCTTGGCTTGGATGATAGTGTAGTTGCTCTTCTACACTCCTGATCATTTGGATTGCTACCTTCAGAGTTGCTTATACTCACCCTCCGTAATCTTACAACAGACTCATCCCCTGACCTAGGCAGTAGGCCACTCCCAGCTCATTCACATTGAGAGCCACACCGACTTGCGGTTTGGTGGCGTTGTTGGTGCGGATTCTGTTTTGGTTGACATCGGAGGATTGGAGGCAGGAGATGTAGGCAACACGGCTCAGACAAACTGGTTTGGCCTTTCCTCTTCTCAGAGGTTATTCACAGCTCAAACTGCTCAATTTGGCTTCCCTTCTTCATACAGGATGATTACGGTGCAGACAGCTTGGTTTGACCATACCTCTTCTCAGAGGTTTTTCACAATGCAGATTGTTGAGTTTGGCTTTCCCCTCATCTTGGATTACTCTACCTACTGACAGGACACCATCCGGTGGTGGTCTGTGCGGTCTCTCGGTGACTGCTGCAGCTTATGGTAGCTTCTACAATGCAGATTATTGAGTTTGGCTTTCCTTGATTCGGAGGAGTTTATTGCGCAGATTACTACATCTGGCCTTCCTAGAGTTTTACACAGCTTAGCCACCTAGCCACACTGGGTTGCAGGTTCATGCATTGACAGGCTTCCGGTCATTCTCATGACGGTTCTTGGGCTTCTCCATTTTCTCTAGACGGTTTGACTACAGACACCATGGGCAGGACACTTGCAAATCTATTGGTACTTGTTTCACGACAAGGAGTTGTTTTCACACTCAATTCGGGATCTTTACACAGTATCTTCACTCCGTATCGGCGGAGTACAGCAGTTTGCTACATTGCTCGTGTTGGCACTTTACCATTGAGATTCCTTGGCGGTTGGGACACCCCAGACTGTTGCTATACTCATGGTGTATTGTCCTTCAGTGGACATTGTAGCAAACATCTTCATCATTTGCCTCACATCTTCGGCTTCACCCAGTTTTTTCAGCATCAGGCGTTGAGAGGGGGTGTTAGATTTACACCATTTTGTTGCTTCATAGGTCTAGGGCATACTTGCACAGCTAGTATGTCTCCGGGCTGGCCACCCATAGTCTAGGTTGTACCTGGTCCGTCGACTGCCCACTTTGTCCGGGCGCCCACATATATATTTCCATATGTCATTTATGTTGGGTCAGGGGGGATTTTTCCAGGCTTTGCCCTACCTCCCCTTGGGCACCTATTCATGGGGCCAAGGGGGTACCCACTTCCACATCTCATCACACATAGATCATCTGATGTATTGACAGGGTCTTCTGGGCTGATTGCACAAATGCTGATACAATGATTGTGAATGTTGAGATGTTGATGGGAACTTGATGTAGATGCTAAGGGCTGAAATGCAAAGTTGCTAATGGGACTGATGGGATCCGCGAACGACAACGAGGCTATGAGCTGATTTGCTAACGCCAATGTCAACGATGGGCTGAAAACTGAAAACGCTGACTGATGAGGGCTAAATTTGAAAACGCTGGTCGATCTATTGTCTTGGGCTGAATCTGGAAACACTGGCTAATCTGATGCAGGAATCTGAAAACGCTGGCTGATCTGGTACAATGGGCTGAATTCTGAAAACGCCGGCTGATTTGGTGCAAAAATGCTATAGTTGCTACTGAAGTACTACGGGTACTGACTTATCGTTGAGAAGTGGCCCCTAGGGTCACTTATATATGGGGTAATAGGTGGGTAGGGCAATGCCACTTAAAAACCCACAATTTCTAAATGATGGTAAAATGTCACTTATTAATAAGTTGATGAATTACTAATAAAAGGTGATTCACAAGTAGAGAAATACCTAGGTTGGGTACTACTACAACTGTATGGAAACACTCTCCTATGCCTACACGTAGCAAGCATTGGCTGTGCTTATGTGCAATCAGAGGGTATGCAACTATTCTAAAGTGACTGGACATGCACATCTTGTGTACATGCTCAGAGGGGTGCCATGGCCCATAACACTTCCTAGGCCGTCCTAAATTCTAGAAGTAGGAGTTACAGCTTGCCCACATGCACATAGGGTTAGATGTGCACGTGACACCACCGATTTTGGATCATGTGAAGGCAATAACGAGTACTAAGCAGGTTTGGGATCATTGGAGTCTATCCATGAGTATATTACCCCTATGAAGTGTGTTGCTTTGCAAGTGCAGTTGATCAACTTGGATGTAGCCTGAGCTGCTTCCACAGGCTCATATCAAGATGTACTTATTGTGGCAGGAAATTCTTCAAATGGAGAAGAACATTGCAATGGTGAACATTTATTTCATGTCCCAATCACGGTTGCCTTGGGTTTATATTCTTCTTTAATTACAATGAATACTATTATGTAGGAGTTAGTGCTCGTGGTTTTGGACGAGGAGGAGCGGTTTAAACTCCAAGCTAGATCGAGATCTTTTGACTCAATTCAGGCTTTGGTTATAGATTCCGAAGGAAAATGGAAGGTTAGATAGAGTGAGCCACGTTCTTCGAAGACCGATGCTGAGAGGGAAGCCTTGCTTGAAAGCCCAAAGACATTGTATCAATTGTGGAGAGAAGGGTCGTTACCGGAGGAAATGTACTTTGCGGAGAGCAGAGTGTGCATCAATGACTCCAACACGTGCCTATATTACACATATGAGATCTCTCAGGTTGAGATACCTTTGGAGCAAGAGGAGGATTTTACTTTTGTCGACTTTCGAGATTGGATCATTGATAGTGCGGTCAGACACTTGACTTATTCTCGTGATTTGATGTATGACTTGAGTCAGTATGAAGGTTCAATTATATTCGGAGACAGATTAGTGGCTCCTGTACACAGTGAGGGGATTATGGAGCTTATTCCAGACGGTCGAGAGGAAGTATATCTCTGGTGTTCTTTATGTGCTTCGTCTTGGTTACCACATTATGTCAGCGTGTAGACTTGGTATGGTGGTACTATCCGATGAGCAAGGGGTGTCAATTCGAGATAATGTCTCCAGCTTGGAAGTCAGAGGGGGATGCAGTTGTTTGTGGATTGTACCAACTTGATCCTCTTCCTTAAGGTTTGGACTCTCACACAACAAAGATTACTCTCATGTAGGTTACTTTGGATCAAATGTTACATTGTGTGCTAGAGGAGAGTGGTTACATTTGCGAGGAGCAATAGAGTGTTACAATTGATTCGGTGTGGATGGTGGAGATACTCGAGTACATATGGGTTTTACTCTTAGGGATTCAAACATATTGGATTTGCTACCAGATGTGCGAGTAAGTGTTGAAGACATGTAAGTGTCAACAATTGCAGATGTGAGTACAATTAGAGTTATACAATAGAGTTTCTGATGAAGAGGAAATGGAGGCGTGCCTTGCCTTGTCTTCTTGGGACTAAGATAGATGAGCTTCTTCTCAAATGTCAGTTGTTGAGAGGTAGAGCACCTGTTATCGTTGTTTTCAGCCATATTTGCCCATCTTTTGTTACCACTCACGACATACGCTTGTACAATTGACATAGCACCAAGAATCAAGGGCACACATGTAGACTTGCCAATGGCCATCCACACAAGGCAATATATCGACAAAGCATGCTCCAACATATATTAATTCAGATTGGAATTCAGACAACAAACAACAAATGCATTAACATCTTAGTCCCAACAACCTTCAGAAGGATTCCCCACACCGTTACTGATGTGGTATTTGCTTTAGATCGCATAAAAGGGATGTACACACATGCAATACCTCAATGCAAGACTCTATTTGACTATATGGATGATTTAGCTACAGTAACTCTTAAAGATAAAGCATCTATGGGGCTGATTTGATGCATCAATGAGATCTGGCTCGATGTGGATTGTGGAAGGCCAACACAGTAGATCTTGGGCTGGTCTACTCACCCGATGTGAGAGGATTCACGGAATGACCCTCGCTACTCATAGTCTTAAGGATTGGAGTTCTCAACTCTATAATCCCCGACTTGATCTCAAAGCAAGCCCACTCTTCAATCCAACTTGGATTTTGCTCGTGAAACGCTGTGAGCAAAGGCGCCTGCTCTGCTTCTTATTTTTGGAAGAGAGAGGTTTATATAACTAAACTATTATCAAAATCACTCCAATAGAGATTCACGAGGACAACACCTTTAAGCTTGTAAGCATCACAATGAACTTCCCTAATATTGCATGGATTGTGGTCTGAAAGGGTACTCAAGCTTGATGGATTGTGGTATGAAAGGGTACTAAAGCTCATGTAGGCTTCCTTTTTTCGAAGGCTCCAAATGGTCCCTTTGTTCTATCTTACCCAATAGAGTAGGTAATCTCATGGAGAATTATCGGATACTTGGTCAATTTGTGATCTTCCAGGTGCTTCACTAAACGTGTTTATCAAATGAAGAATTTTGCAAACTTAGTTCAAGTCTCATTTATACTCAAGAATGAGCTTTGTTTGTCAGACGCATTGTCATCTTTTGCGAAAAAGCAAGTAAGCAACATCGCACTTTATGTATTTCTCGAAGACGTGATCCTCTATTAAAGACATGCTCTCTCACGTAAAGTTGAGGGTCTTCCATACAAAATGCAAGAGTCAAATTGAATTTAAATGGTTCAAAACTCTCCTAGGAAGATAGTATGTCCTTCTATGAGAGGCTACAAAAAACATTCTTTATGCTTCTCATCTCAGTGCAGAGATTTGACATCCTTCTATGAGAGGCTACCAAAAAAGGATTCTTTATGCTTCTCATTCCAATGCAGAGATTAGATCCCTCTTATATTGGGGTGTAAATCTTTAGCTTTCTTTGTTGTCTCCATGATCCGTGGCAAAATATTTTGCATTTCATGCTTGTGCAAAGTGGGAGTAAGTAAGAATGTTGCTTTGAGCTTCATCTTTTTTGCTTCAAAATGGTTCATGAATTGGAGAGTGAACCAATACCTATCCATATAATGCGTGACTCGCTCGTACTCCACTTGGGAAAACGGATCCCCCTCTCCTCTGATTCCTTAAGGGTAGAGAAAAAAATTGATCGAAAAATGCTGCCTTGAATTGAGTCCCAAGTCTTTTCTTGAGTTCCTTGTATAACTTTAGCATACTACCAATTATTTATTGTCCCCTTGAGTTGCATGCTTACATATCTCATCTGGACTCTCTTGGACAATTGTTGTTGGCAAAGGCAACTTCAAATTGTTAGATGAGAGAGAAAGCCTTTGAGACTTCTCGACTTCCATCAAAACTATTAAACTTGACTTGCTTGCTTTGAAGTCTAACGACCTTGGTTGTGGTGCTGAACTCGGTATTGGTTCACATTTGAAAGAGAGGTGATGTGAAATTGGAGATGTCATAAGTTGGTGATGTGGCAACCCCCAAAGGGGTTAGACATTAAAAGAACCCCAACTATGGACAAACTAGCCGAACCCTAAAAATGTTGATGTGGCAATTTGTGTGGACGTCTGCAATCTTCGACGTAAGCGCGGAAGGCAGTAAAATGTGGAACAGCTTTTGGGCGCCAGTCTTGGGTCCTTAGAGCTTTTGGGAGTCACAACTTTTCATGTATGATGTTTTTGGGCCAAGCGTCTTCAAATATGAGCCTTAGGGGCTCACTCTGGGATTCTCACGTGTGTGTAAGCAAAGGAATCGTTCCCTGGCAATTGTATCTTTGTGAAGCAATATAAAAGATATATTGAAAGGGCGCCCAAGTTTTGGGGCCAATGCTATGGGAGTGGAACTCCGCCACTGTCTATCGTGTGAATCTCTTCTCTCTCTCTCTCTCTCTCTCTCTCTCTCTCTCTTTGTGTGTTCAAGTTGTTTTGAAGTGTTAACATCTTGTTCTTTTCAGTTGGCAAGTGGTGCTCTCCTATACAGTGTGGTATCATAGCTGCAGGCGTCTGCTCTTCTGACTGTCAGAGTGTGCAACGGAAGAGGGGGAGAGAAAGAGACAATGGCATGGTGGAAAGGTTGGCAGCCCAATAACTCCAGATGGCGAAATCTGTACAAGACAAGACAGTGAGAAAGAGGGTGCCCCCCCTCCTATATATAGGAGAATAGTGGCTGGTCGGGCTCAATATAGCCCAAAGACCTAAAAATATGACCCTTAACTTTTAAATATAAATGGGGGAATATGTGACCAAAACAGGTCTAAAATGGGAAATGTGATGAACAACCCTAATTGTGCCTGAGATCCCTATCCAGCAGGTGTACGGGTGGCCAACCCACAACCACGGGCCAATGCACTTGAGTGGTGAGGAGCCTATAGACAATGTGCGAAGCATCTGGAGGTGAATGAAAATCTAACACCCCCCCTCAAGAACAGATGCGGAGAATAATGAGTGCGGAGCAATGTGTGCAAGTGATGGAGCACGAGGAGATGTGCAGGAGTTGAGCCTTGAAGAGGAGGCGTTGTTATGCTGAGATGGGGGTGCAAGGAATCGAAGTAGGAGAGAGAGAGGCTGCACGATTTTGTGAGGGGAATAAGTTGAGAGCGGATTGGGCTCTCATTCCCTTTATTAAAGTATAGGACCATTTTTAAGTTAGTGGCCAAGTTTAATGTGAACTTGGCCAAAGGTTAGTAATCTTTAAAAATATACACAAAAGGGGTCATTTGGGCCTTTAACCCAACAACCTCCCACTTAAAGGTATGAATGGCGTCTTTAAGCTACGTGACTCCCACCATCTGTATGCATAGTAGATGTTGTGCTTTGGGTAATCACTTAGTGAGAGCATCTGATGTATTTTGTGATATATGAACCTTAACCGATGTGATAAGGCCATCCTCAAGCACTTCTCGAATGAAGTGATACCGCACATCAATATGCTTTGTGCGTGCATGAAACATGGCATTCTTTGCCAAACATATGGCACTCTGGCTATCACAACCAAGCATAGGTGCCTTGTCAGGCAAACCAAAATCATTGCATAGACGTGCTAACCAAATGGCTTCTTTGGAAGCCTCAGTGGCTGAAATATATTCAGCCTTTGTAGTAGACAATGCAACGATCTTTTGCAATCTAGAACCATGAAACAACACCTCCTGCAAGAGTAAACACATAACCACTTGTGGATTTCCGTGTATCCACATCACCAGCCATGTCAGAGTCGCAAAATCCCTTCAACTTCAATGGTCCTTTACCATAGCAGAGGCATTTGTTTTTAGTCCCTTTCAAGTACCTCATAATGGACTCCACTGCATCCCAATGCAACCTGCCTGGATTAGCCATAAACCGGCTCACAATTCCCACTGCATGGGCTATGTTAGGCCTAGTAGGAACCATAGCATACATAAGTGAACCACAAGCTGAAGTGTAAGGCACACTTTGCATGTCATTGGCTTCTTCCTTTGACTTGGGGCAATCATCCTTGGAGATTTTGACATATGGCTGTAATGGCACGCCAAGAGGCTTTGCTGTAGCCATGTTAAATCTGTCCAACACCTTTTCAATGTACTTTTCTTGCGACAAATACAATATGCGCTGGTCCCTTTGCCTTCTAACCCTCACTCCAAGTATATGTTCAGCTGTCCCAAGGTCTTTCATTGAAAATGCAGATTTCAGCTGCTCTTTAAGAGCATCAACATGCTTCTTTTCTTTGCAGCTGTCAACATATCATCCACATAGAGCACAAGAATGATAGGGCTGCCATCCTCATCACGTTTGATATACAAACAATGGTCTGCATGGCTTCTTTTGTAACCATGTTTGAGCATGAAGCGGTCAAACTTCTTGTACCATTGTCTACATGATTGTTTCAGCCCATACAAGCTTCTATTGAGCATACATACCAAATGTTCCTTGCCAGGAATAACATAACCCTCGGGTTGCTTCATGTAAAGCTCTTCCTCCACATCACCATGCAAGAAAGCGGTATGTACATCCATTTGGTCCAATTCCAAATCAAGGGCAGCCACTATGGCAAACAGTACACGCAAAGTGGTCATCTTCATTACAGGAGAGAATACTTCATGAAAGTCTATGCCCTTGGTTTGAACATATCCCGTTGCAACTAGCCTTGCCTTATACTTGGGTTTTGCATCAACTGTCTTGATTTTATACACCCATTTGTTAGGAATAGCCTTCCTTCCTTTGGGCAATTCCACCAAATCCCAAGTATGATTAGCATGCAAAGCTTTAATCTCTTCTTGCATAGCAAGCTCCCACTTGTCGCTGTGCTCACATGTCTTTGCCTCTTTATACGTAAGAGGCTCTCCCTCATCTGTCAACATAATGTAATGCAAAGAGGGATCATATCTACTCATAGTCAGTCTTGGACGAGTAGACCGCCTCACCCAATGATCCACATTATCCGATACTGGATCTACATCAGGTGGCATGATAAAATCATCAACAATGGGCTGCTATACATCATTTTCAGCACCATTTTCAGCATTGTTTCGTGGTTGCAAATGCCCTTCAGGAGCCTCAATTTGCTGCCCAACATCATCTGGCTCAAACACCACTGGATCATCTACATTTTCAGCCATGTGTGGTGCATCCTGAGGGTCAAGAATAGATCTAACAGGTGGTTGGTCATGTTGAAATTTGACCCTTTTATGGTCATGCTTTGAGGCACAATTGTTTTGAAGCATTCTTGCCTCATTAAAAACAATATCTCGGTTGCCCACAACCCTTTTGAGCTGAGGTAACCAAATCCTGTAACCCATTTCGCCTTCTTCACCATATCCCATGAAAAGGCCTTTAATGGACTTGGCATCTAGTTTGCTTCTCAACTCAGGGTTAACATGCACAAAAGCTTCGCAACCAAAAGTGCGTAAGTGATCATATGAAGCAGGCTTGCCAGACCAAACCTCTTCAGGGATGTCACCTTTCAAAGACATTTGAGGGGATCGAATCTTGATTGCATATATGCACTGCAGTTTTCAAAGCTTCTCGCCAAAATCCATGAGAGAGATTAGCTGTGGACAGCATGCATCTCACCCTCTCACAAAGTGTCCTATTGAATTTTTCAACCACACCATTAGAAGAGGGGCTGTATGGCACAGTAAGCTCCCTCTTAATGCCCAAATTTTCACAAAATTTGTTAAATTCAGCACTTGTGAACTCCCCCCATTGTCCGTACGCAAGCATTTCAGCTTTCTACATGTTTTTGGGTGGTCACAAATGCATGAAATTTCTTAAACGCAGCAAAGGCTTCATCCTTAGATTTAAGCAAATAAACCCAAATTTTCCTAGAATGATCATCAACAAAGGAGACAAAATAGCATGCACTTCCCATAGACTTAGTAGGCATGCTACATACATCAGAATGTACAAGATCAAGCACACAAGATTTACGAGAGACACCGAAGTAATAAGAACGCTTCACTTGCTTGCCATATTGACATTCGTTACAAAAGTCAAGCTTTGTGTCTTTAGCATCAAGCTTGTTCAAAGTACAAAGCTTAGAAAAGCCCTTTTGGCTCATATGGCCAAGCCTCTTGTGCCATAACTCCATGTGAGTTAATTTCAGCCAACGCAATAAACTTGCCCAACATGGCCTTTCCATGCATGCAGTAAAGTGTCCCTTTCTTTGTGCCCTTTACAATCAGCCTTGAGCCTTTAGTCATTTTCCATGATTCTCTCTCAAACAAGATGCTGTAACTATGCATATCCATCTGACCAACAAAAAGCAGACTCTTCTTGATTCCCAGGTACATATCTAACATCATGCAAGACAAGCTCATTTGTGCCATCTATGGAGAGATGCACAGTGCCAATACCCTCAATGGAACATGCATGATTGTTTCCAAGGTATACATGGCCATGCTTGCCTGCATCAAAAGTAGAGAAACACTCCTTGATAGGAGTCACATGAAATGAAGCACCGGAATCAATATCCAAGTTTGGGATAATGCATCATTGACAGTCAACAAAGCATCAATAAGATAACTCTTGGTGATCAGCATGTCCTGTGAATGAACATTAAGAGAGACATCAAGGTCATAAGCATCATTATCTGATAGAGTGACACACAAGATGTCCTCTACATCTGACAGCTCCTCAATCACAACACTAGAAGCCACATTGGCCTTCTCTTTGCCCTTTGAGCTGTCCCGTGCATCTGTCTTGACTTCCTTCTTCTCTTTCTTTTTGTCTCTGCCATTCTTTTTCCGTTCTAACTCGGCTTTGTAGTACGTGCAATCGGGTTTCTTGTGACCTTTCTTGCCACACTGATAGCAAGTCACATCACCCTTGCCTTTGCTGGCATTTCCCCTTTCCTTACTCTTACTCTTACTCCTTTGTCTTGCCTCTAACCATGTTGGCAGAGCTGCCTCCCTCTCCACATGCTTTCCTCGTGATTTCCTCATTCAAGATAAAACCCCTAACACCATCAAAGGTCAAATTGGGGTTGTTCGACAACGAAACTGTCACGTGACACATCCAACCCTATGTGTCCGTGGACAAGCTACAACATGATCAGGGTTCAGTCAGTCTAGTCAGTCTAGATTAGAAGTGATCTGGCACTTTTGTGAGTCTATTCGTAGACCGTGCATGCCCAGTCACTTAGTGTAGATGCATATCCTCTGGTTGCACACAGCATGATCATAAGCATTCCCATCAAAATCCATTAGAATCAATCGGGGGAATTTTCCAGTGCATTTAGCCTATTTTTCCTATTTTTGACATTTTTTCACTTATTATTTTCAAGTGACTTTTGTTGGAAAATAGATAGGGCAAATTGAGTAAGTTTGTATGTAAGCAAACCTAGACTAGCACTAATTGGCAGAAGAGGCAGCAGGAGCACCAGTGCTCAACAGGCAACTTCTCATCAAGAACCTTGGTGGCGATTTCCCTCCAAGCAAGAAGATCCACAGCCTAGCGTTTTCCCTTCCCAGCATCAGCGCTTATGGCGCTGGCTTGAAGCAAAAACGTGGGTGGAGGAAAGCACTTCTTTACGATGGAACTCCTCGCAATGGCCTCCTTGCTGACGACGATGGTAGATCTAGCACCCTTGTGCTCTGATACCATGTTAGTGGGTGCAGCGGACGGGGGGGGAGAGAGAGAGAGAGAGAGAGAGAGAGAGAGAGAGAGAGAGAGAGAGAGAGAGAGAGAGAGAGATGGTGGAAAGGCTAGCAGCCCAACAGATGGCGAACTCTGTATAAGACAAGACAATGAGAAAGAGGGTGCCCCCCCTCCTATATATAGGAGAATAGTGGCTGGTCTGGCTCAATATAGCCCAAAGACCTAAAAATATGACCCTCCAATATCAATGGGGAAATATGTGACCAAAACAGGTCGAAAATGGGAAATGTGATGAACAACCCTAAGTGTGCCTGAGATCCCTATCCAGTAGGTGTACTGGTGGCCAACCCACAACCAAGGGCCAATGCACTTGATTGGTGAGGAGCCTGTAAACAATGTGCGAAGCATTTGGAGGTGAATGAAAATCTAACACTGACAGCACACCGATTCTCACTGCAACAGACAACAAAGATGGCGCTTCTTGATTTTATCGAGCATTTGTAGTTCCTCCTTGACGAACTCCATGACATACTCTTGAAGCATCCTCAGGACAATCTACCGTTTTTGCAAAACTTCAAGTACTTTTTGAACTACATGTTGCCACCTATGTTTTCCCTCCCCGGACACTAGAACGGCTTCATCTCAACAACCTACTAAGGCTTTTGTTTCAATTGGGGGAGTTTTCAAAAATATGGTTGCACCATCTGCCGGTGTGATCTTCTTTGCCACCATCTCCATGTTGCCACCTTTGTTTTCTCTACACAATCTTTTGTCTCAATTGGGGGAGTTTTCAAAAATATGGTTGCACCATCTGTCGGTGCGATCTTCTTTGCCACCATCTCCCTCACCATCACGTGGATTTAACGATTGGAGCCTATATGCCTACCCCTATTATTCATCTCCAGGACTTGCACCAAATCAGCCCAGACCAAGGATGGTGGATCCACTTCAAAAGTTTTCACTTTTTAGGGAGTGAAAGATGGAAGAAAGCTTTACAGTTCTCGCAACAATTCTACATTATGTATGCACTAGGGACTACACAGAAGAATCCAAAATCCTTGGAGTAGCTGCTTTTCTCAAAGATACTGCTATGCAATGGTGGAGTTCTATAGCCACCAAGCCTCACGCTCCAAGGACTTGGCAAGCTTTCAAGAATATTTTCGTCTAAAGTTAGAAGGTCTCCTTGCTTCAAGTACAACTTCTGGCAAAAAGGAGTAACATGAAAATGTTGGCCATTGAAAATATGGAAGATTATAATCAATAGTTTTTAGACATCTAGCTTGCGTCTTTCTTCAAGTTGATAATCTTGTTTCACTACAGGAATACTCTTTGTCCAAGCAAGTCCTTTCAGCTCATGGACCATGCTGCTGTTGGCTACAAACTTATGATGGGAAGAGTGGAATTTACCAATGATGACCAACTAGAATCCTCGACAACAATGCACAAATTCTTGAGATTCCTGCGACGCTTTGACTCAACTTGCTCGACCTCGCTTGACTACTTGCCAAGAAGAAATTTTGCAACAAGAAGGTAGATGCATCGAATGTTTCCAAATGGAGCACACTTCCTATGTCTGGCCCCACAAAGGTGATAAATCTCCAAAGCAAGCTTCCACCAAGAAAGCCAGAACTTGAGTGGGAATTGTTCTAGATATTTATGGAATGTTTGTACCGGATGCTTCTAAGGAATTATGTGGAGCCTATGGAAAGATACATGGCCATGAAGCACTTATCTTCTTCGATGCAAGAGCCACCGAAAACTTCATCCACCTAGAGTTCCTTGATTTAAGTACGACAAGTTTGCTCGAGGCATTGAGGTCGAGCTAGATACAGGAGATATTAACGCAATTGTTTCACTTATTGATGCTCTTTCTATCTCCATTCAAGGGTACCATGGTAACGGGAAGGCACCACATGCCAATTGAAAGAACAAACTTTAGCACTTCAAGAATCAATACAATAGAAAGAGAGAGAATCTACACAAGAGACATGGAGTCGTAGAAGGCACAAACCCCAAACCGTGGCGTCCCTTTCGGTATTTCTTAGTATTGCTTCCACAAAGTACAAGCTTTGGGAACTCTTCTACGCTTCTCCACGCGGTAGAATGCGTGAGAGAGAGCCCACACTACATATTTAAAAGCCCTTGGCCTATCCAAAAGCATCTCACATGAAAAGCGTTAGTTCTAAAAGCATACGGTCCAAAAGCATGCACTGCTTTAGGCCCCTCGGCCAATGACCTATAAGTTGGTATTTTTAATCCTTACCCCTTTTGTCTTTTAGGCCCCTCGGCCGTCTTCAATAAGTGTGTTTTTTCTTCTGCTGCTAGGGTTTAGGCGCCTCGGTCGATATTTGCAAGTTGGCTAGGGTTAGGCTCAGGGAGTCCTAACCTCGGTCTTTAGTAGTTGACATGTCAGCAGTTTGTGACATGATACATCCCCCCCTCTTGAAAGAAGAGTAATCGTCTGTGATTATATAACTCCAAAAATATCTGAGGGTCATTCAATTTTTTCATTCCATATTGAAGCTCTTGATATTTTGGCGTAGCAAAATTAGCCATCACACCCAGACTGTAAAGGGGTGTCTCGATGCACTCAAGTTACATACCCAGGCAATTTCACCCAATGAGGAATATTCAACGGTTGACACATCAAAATGCAATGCAAAATACAAATGCATGCTACAAGACATCAGAACAAACAATGTTGTTGAACACTCCTCCTAGGCAAACGGTCTTAGGCATGAAGATATTCATCGACTATCTCATCACTCCCCCCTCAAATAACCTAAAAAGGTCCGGGCCATAAGATATAGAGGACAACTCTAACCAAACGCTTCCCAGACCGCAGCCTGCGTCTCTTGGAGGCTCCCAGACCACTGTCTGCGTCATTCAGAGATTTCCAACTTACAACTAAACGCTCTCCAGACCATCAATCTGCATCGTTTGGAGGTTCTACAATTAACATGAACACTCTTTGTAGGAAAGCTTGAGCTGAAGATATTTAGACATTAACAAGCACCAAATTTCCCTTCAATACTCTTCCCAAGAAAGCGCGAGCCGTCAGTAAATCACAAACCATTGAAGCGAGCATCAAAACCAAAATAAAACAATCTTAAACCGGTACCAAAACAAGTTCAAAATAGATCAATTCTATTTCAAACAAATTCCAAACATTATTCTCAGACACTTTTTCAAGTAAAATTTCAATTAGAGGGTTCTCCTCATGTTGAACTCTATGGTTACAAATGCTTTCAGATGCATGTTCCTTGCTCATATCACGTGTTCTCTTTGAAAACTCTACTTTGCTTCTCCACACGATAGAATGCCAGAGAGAGAGTCCACACAACATATTTAAAGGTCCTTGGCTTATCCAAAAATCATCTCACATAAAAAAAGTTAGTTCTAAAAGCAATTGGTCCAAAAGCAAGCACCCTGTTTTATCTTAGGGTTTAGGCCCCTTGGCCAATGATCTGTAAGTTGGTTGGGTAAGGATTTTTAATCCTTAACCGTTTTGTCTCTTAGGCCCCTTAGCAATCTTCAGTAAGTTGGTCTTTTCTTCTTCTACTTCTTCTTCTGTTAGAGTTTAGGCCCCTTGATCGAGATCTACAAGCTGCTAAGGGAGTCCGAACCCAACCCCCTTGGTTTTCAGTTGTTGACATGTTAGTAGTCCGTGACAGTAGATTTCCACATCAAGAAGTTAGGGCATTGTGATGCTCTTTAGGGTATGCCTTGCATGACAGAAACGATACTACCATTCACGTCCGCAACAGAACCATCACGTTGATCTAGAATGGCAAGTCAGTTGTCCTTCGAGTTAGACTCGCAAAAACCAACCACGAATGGTTTTAGTATTGCTTTGTATTTTTATACTTTTTGGAATAGTGTTTGAAAATTGTTTGGAATAGATTCTATCTATTTTAAACTTGTCTCGATGCCAATTGAAATTGTTTGATTCTAGTTGTAGTGTTGGTTTCAATGTTGTTTGAAAATGTTTGGATGACGCAAACTGTGGTCTGGGGAGCATCTAGTTGTACTTGGGATCTCTAAATGACGCAAGTTGCAGTCTGGGGGAATGTTTAGTTGTAATTGGAAACCTTCGAGCAACATGGGCTGCAGTCTGGGGAGCGTTTGGTTGTATATGGAATCCTCGGGGAGCATTTTTGTTGTATCTGAATGTCTTTATGCTATATGTTTGCACATGTGAACGTTGTGTCGTCTATAAAGCATTTTGTGAGGATATGAAACTGGCGTATCAATAGTTCCAATTTGGATGAGATTGCCTAGGTATGTGATCTTAGTGCATTTAGACACCCCTTGACATGATCAATGTTGTTTTGGGTGTGATGGCTAATATTGCTACGTTAGAATATCAAGAGCGTCGATGTGGATGAGATGACCGGATGAAAATCTGATTGTGGAACTCTATGGTGTAATGCATGTGAGAGAATATGTTGTCTGGCACTGATGGGCATTGGCATGTATCCATAACGGCAGTGTTTGCTAAAGAATCAGATTTGAGTTTTGGAGAATGGTGGACAATTACTCTTCTTTCAAGAGAAGGGTATGTCATAAGTTGGTGACGTGGCAATCTTCAGGGGGTTAAGACATTAAAAGAACCACAACTATGGACAAATCGGTTGAACCCTAAAAGTTTTTGACGTGGCAACCTGTATGGATGTCCTGAAAACGTGAAAGGCTCTACGGATGACCGTAAAATGTGGAATAGCTTTTGGGTGCCAGTCTTGAGTCCTGAGAGCTTTTGGGAGTCACAACTTTTCATGTATGATGTTTCTGGACCAAGGGCCTATAAATATGAGCCTTGGGGGCTTTATTCTGGCATTCTTGTGTGTGTGGAAGGAGAGGAATCCCCTGACAGTTGTGCCTTTGTGAAGCAATATAAAAGAAAAATCCAAAGGAGTGCCAGGTTTTTGGGGCTAGTGCGCTGGGAGTGGAACTTTGCCACTCTGTGTCTACCGTGTCTCTTTGTTTAAGTTGTTTTGAAGTGTTAAAGTCTATTCCAGTCTGGACTCTGTTCTTTTCAGTTGGCTCATAAGGCTTCTCTGAATACAGATAAGAGAATTTGGCTGATTACAACTTCTCTTTTGCTTTGAAAGGCCACTTGCACAAGTCTGGTTACAACTGGCACTCTGGCCCAGGCAGGCACGCACACACGCTTATTACTGGAACAATTTTTGCAGTTTTCAGTCAAAATTTGTTGCTCCTATCTCTGATTATCTGTACTGGAGTGTTGTTTTTACGGAGATGTGAAAAGTGTGGAAACAAAGTAAACATTACAGCTTTAAGGGTTAAGGGTGTTGTTTTTTTATAAGAAATTTGTTGCGATTGACGAGTGGTCTTTATCACTGCCTTCACATGATTCAAGTTCCCCAGTCTAGATAATTAAATTTGCAGTCTGTTAAGTAAATGTTCATTTAGCTGAAGCTCTTGCTATGTGCATTTTTCAGGGGACATTCATGGACAGTACTCTGATTTATTAAGGCTCTTCGAATATGGTGGGTTTCCTCCCGAAGCTAATTATTTGTTTTTAGGGGATTATGTGGACCGAGGCAAGCAAAGCTTAGAAACAATATGCCTCCTCCTCGCATATAAAATAAAATACCCTGAGAATTTCTTCTTGTTGAGGGGCAACCACGAATGTGCTTCAATCAATAGAATTTATGGCTTCTATGATGAGTGCAAGAGGCGGTTTAATGTAAGGCTGTGGAAGGCTTTCACTGAGTGCTTCAACTCTCTACCAGTTGCTGCTCTGATTGATGAGAAGATTTTGTGCATGCATGGTGGCCTTTCTCCGGAGTTAAATAACCTGGATCAAATTAAGAACATCCATCGCCCTACTGATGTTCCGGATCAGGGATTGCTTTGTGACTTGCTCTGGTCAGATCCTGACAAGGAAGTTACAGGATGGGGGGAAAACGATAGAGGGGTTTCTTATACCTTCGGCACTGATAAGGTGGTTGAGTTTTTGGAAAAACATGACCTGGATCTCATATGTCGGGCGCATCAGGTACGTCTTCTCTTTGGTAGTGTACGATATTTAGAATTTGTATATTTCCCTTTGGAGCATTGTGAAACTGTTTGTGTTTTTTTCAAGGTTGTAGAAGAGGGCTACGAGTTTTTTGCTGAGAGGCGATTGGTGACGATTTTCTCTGCTCCAAATTACTGTGGTGAATTCGACAATGCAGGTGCCATGATGAGTGTGGATGAATCCTTAATGTGCTCATTTCAGATCTTAAAGCCAGCTGAAAAGAAGCCGAAGTTTAACTACAATAACTCGAGCTTAGCCCGGCAGGGAACCCCACCCAGAGGAGCCAAGGTAAAGTTTTGAGATTTGAGGTACTGAGGTTGTAGCAGGAGATTGTGCAGTAAGGAGGCAGGTAGCCTAGCCCCAAATAACCAGACAAGGGTTCTTGAAGTTGAGCAGAGATGAGGTGCTGGTTTGCGTCACTTGATGTTAGTGGTGGCTTTGGCTTTTGTGACTATAGGTGGGCCATCGGCAATCCATGGTAGAATCTCCTTGAGAAGGAAGGTCACCTCGGTCTATTGTTTGCTGCCGAAGAAGTCAATAGGATTGGATGCAATGTAATATTGCCTTCAAATGTGGGTGGTAACCATTAAGTAGGCTGGTCCTCTTCAATGCAGGGGAGAGGGCGATTGTATTTTTAGCTGTTTGATTTATGTTGTTTTCATGTTATTTATTCATGACTGAAAATATTGTTGCTTCTTGTGATTTTGCAGGTTTTTCAAGGGGGGAAAGTTTAATCGTCTTCTTGTTGGTGGGATTGATGCGTGTGCAATTTGAAGTTGTGCCATGCTCTTTTAATTACTTCAGATCAAGTTGCTGAATGTTCGGAGCAACATCAATGTTGCTGTTGATTGGTGACTGGATAATATTTATCACTGTGGCATAGACAAAGATGAGGGAACACACAATACAGCCCTCGGTTGTCACAGAGTGAGATTTGTTGAGAGAGAGATTTGTCTGTATTGGGGTTTTGGACTCAAGGAGCATGAAGTATCAAAAGAAGGCTGTGTATTATAGTAGAGGCATCAGATCTATTTCTGTCAGTTGGAACATCCTGATGAAGGCTAAGAGCCTGCTGGTTGAGATCAGTTAACACAACATTGGCCTTGTGATTAGAAGAGGCTTATTCTGATTATGTTTCTTTTGCTTTTTTCTTTTGATGTCTTGTTAATATGTCATACAACAGTGGATGCTGTTTCTTTCTGAGCTTTTGGCATTGGACTAGGGTGATGTCTTCTACTAAGGCTGCTGTTGCATGTGGGCGTCCAGACAGGCTCAAAAAAGCAAGGTTGGGTGCCTTCTCTGTCCACATGGGGTGACTGCACAAAATTAAGTATTTTCAAATCTGAAGCAACCAACGAGTCTAGTGCAGCTGTAAAGTGCTCTCATTGCATCTGCCACATCTGGAGTTCTAAGGCCTGCTGACATCGTCCCCTTTTGAACTGCAATCTGGTGGTTATGGTTACCCCAGGCGAAAAAACTCTCTAGCGGACGCAGCTTCCAGCCAGTAGTTTTGCACCAACTCAAAGTCACATGTCTTGTTTGACACGGGCCTAAGTCAGTATTCTGCTCATTTTGTGGTTATGCACCTAGAACATTGCTTGTGGCCCGTGGTTGGAAAGGATACATGCAGTTGAGGAAAGCCCATGTCCAGCTATAAGTCGGGAACTGATTGTAGAGAGGTACGAGGCAGGCATATTTGAAAATAGAATTTTATGAAAGGCTTTGCAGTCATAAATGATGAATTTCTTGTGGCATAGATGTGCAAATCTGCCTCTTTTTGTACATGGCAGGTTGACTACCTCTCTTGCTTTTTGATAAACTTGCAATTAGAGACCCAAATGTGTCTCGAATCTTTAATACCTGCCATGAGACCAGAAGTGGAACCCCTTTTGATGGCTATGGTTGGGCCTAAATAACAGTGCATTGACACCCATACCACCGATGTGCAGGTTCTCAGGCAACCCATTCTTTGACATAACATCAGCGCCCAATCTGAGCATGCCCAATGAAAGATGCACTAGCATAGCGCACACAGAACGGTGCAAGCATAAATTTTATTTCAATCGATGATTAAGCCCTTTTCTCAGAGGCTGTAATTGTACAGCTCCTCGCTCTTGAAGATACTCTGAACTACTACTTGACGTCAGCTTCAAGTGCAGCCCCTTGACTCCTCACCTGCCCCTTGACTTTTCCCACTAGTGCTCTCAGAGCTTCCCATGCAGACCAATCCCCCTTGCTATGATGTGATTCGAGTTCAGCCTTTTCCCAGTCTTTACAGCCCTACGAGACTCCTTGCCTGGAGTTCTGAGCTCCCCCACATGTCAAGCTATTGTCTTCCCAATTCGGCATTTTCCCAATTGACTATACTTACATCTTTTAGTCATAACTTTGTAGTTAAAAATCGCCCCCGAGGCCTCATTGACTTGAGAATAGAGGATCAAACCGGAGAATAACCAGATACTTCCCAATTCGGCATTTTCCCAATTGACTATACTTCAATTTTAGTCATAACTTTGTATTTAAAAAACCCCCCGAGGCCTCATTGACTTGAGAACAGAGGATCAAACCATCTTTGTTATGGCTTTATTAAAATGCCTTGTCCATCCAAAAAGATTAACAGTGCAAGTCTAGTGCTATCTATCAGGCATTATACATTATTTCTACTCCATGCCATCAAAAAGCATTTGGCCTTCTCCCACAAGACCCAAGTGATTGGAAGTATGGAGTATTCTACACAAGTGCTTGCAGTTGAGGAGGTGCTGTGCCCTCGTGTTATGCGCATATTGCATCCTCTTGTCAAACACCCCCTAAAGGCCTCACATTTGGCTCCAAGCTAACAAGTAGCAGAGCTCGGAAGTGCCCACAAACTGGTCGGCATCATCATTGACCAACCCTCTCGTAGAGCATTCATGAGCTCTCATCGCATGGAATAACAACTCTTCAATGTATCCAAAAAACCAAAAGAAAACCCTGTGAGCACAAACTATACATTGCATGGAATAACAAGTGCTTGATGCATCCAAAAAACCAAAAGAACCTTTCACTGTATAGGGCATGAACAATATACACATAAGAGTCGTCTGTGCCCATAGGCAGGCCACCTGGATCAGAAGGAAACAATTGAGCACCACTTGTTATCGACACATTCTGCTCAGTATATCCTGCAATGATTGCATTCCATGCAACTACACTCTTTCTCACTAAGCTATCAAACACTTGCTTTTCTTCCACAAGAAGGCCGAATTTGGCATATATTTCAACCTAGGTGTCAGATATTGAAATGCCTGCTGCGGGCAAACCTGGTCTACCAATCGCAGCATGTAACTCCCTGCCCTTTTCTGTCGCACCTGGGTTCCTGCAAGCCCTCATGCAGCTGGAGAGAGAGAGAGAGAGAGAGAGAGAGAGAGAGAGAGAGAGGAGCAACCCCTTCAACTTGCATTTCATCATACAATTTCAATGCATCTTCGATCTTCTCATGATTCACATGTCCTCAAACGGAGCATTCCAAGTGATAACATCTCGAACTGTCAAGCGGTCAAGCACTTCCTGCACCTTAATAAGAGATTTGTATTGGGTGTACATATCCACCAGGGCACTACCAACAGCAAGATCGGTCTTAAGAAGCCCCCCTCCATCAATATCAATATGTCTGCATTTTCCCTTTTGACCATCTTCAATGGTGCCGCAAGCTTTAAGCTGCTGACAAAGGTGATAGAATTTGGAAGATTCCCTCATGCCCCATCTGCTTGAAACAAATCAGAGCTTGCTCACTTTCTGCCTGCTCCATATATCCTGCCATCAGTTTATTCCAAGAAATAACATCCCGGAAGGGAAGCTCTTCAAGCACTTGTCTTACTTTCACAAGGGGACTGCATTTGGTATACATGCCCAACACAACAGTACAAAGCACACTGTTATTACGGAGCAAGCCCTGCTCGGCAACCTCATAATGGATTTTCTCTCCCTTGTTGGCTGCATCTATGCTGCCACAGGCTTTCAAGACGCAAACCACGAAATGAAACCTGCTTGCTTCTCTGCTAGGGTGCCACATGCCTTCAATGCACTCACAAACATTCACTTGTTTGAATTCATGCCTTCCATCTGCATTTTCCTGAACAGCAGAGATGCCTTTTCACCCTAGCCTTGCTCAATATATGCTGAAAGCCTTGCATTCCATGATATGATGTCCCCATGGCACATTTTCTGCATGTCTCTCCAGTCCAGCCTTTGCATATATTCCGCACAGAGCAGTACCAACAAAAAAGTCCGAAGACAACTTCTTAGCTATGTCTCCATGAAAAGTCTGACCTATTTCTTATGATGCTAGTTTGACTGATTGTCTATCCCTGGGAACAAGTGCATCTTCAGAAACAAGCTTAACACATTCCTGTAGAGCAAATACAAGAGTGTGCTGATCTAGATCTACACCTGCTGCTGCTTGCATTTGCAGCAAAGCATGTTCGCCTTTATTGTGCTGTATGTAGAAGGACAGCATCAAATTCCACGATAAAACATTATGTTGAAACATCTCACCGAAAACGTGCTCTGCTTCCCAAATTGCAAGACTTGCCATTCATGCTCAGAAGAGAGTTGTTGACCAAAATTGCATCTGTGGAATCCCTTTTGTTAGCATCAGCATGCAGCTCTTTACCTTGTCTAAGGTCAAGTATGCTACCGCAACCCTGCAAGCTGCAAACAAGTTTAACAAAATCACGTGGAGCACTCTCATGCATAGGTAGTTCTACAATCGTTAGATCTCTGTATAAGTCTGCACTTTCCACCACGGTTTCATGCTCCTCTTCTTCACCATAGCTCTCAAAAGCTTGCCCAACCCTCTGCTCATCAAACCATTGATTATGCACATCCTCTGCAGCACTCTCCACATGACTATCCTCAGATTCGGAGCATGCCTCCTCAAGGACAGGTTCCTTGACAAACTCGGCAACTGTATGCTCAAAATCATTGATTTCATACCCTCTAAAGACATCAAGAGCCCGTGCAAGACCTCTATGAATGGCATTATAATCCAGGTTAGCATCACTAGAAAAAACATCCTCGTCTCATCGTGGCTCTCCTCGTCAACTTCACTGTTGAAGCTTATGTCACTACCATAACCATTGGAAACAACTGCAACCCTATCAATGTCTTGCATACCTTGATCACATTCAACCTGAGGTGACCATACCTATGATGATGAGGTTTCTAAGTTCTCCCAAAATTGCATTTGAAGCTCGTTCCAAGACTTTGTAAGTATCCGGCCACTCTCAATCATTCCCATCCACTCTGGTGGTCGATAAAATGCCAAGAAAATCGTCTGCTTCATGTATATCCAGCTCCATTGTTCCTCTTCTGAGAGTATGAAATAGAGATACACCGCATCACCAAGAAGACCTTGCCACGCATAATCGGCACGAGCCTCGTCCTCAAAAATCTTTAGTTGCGCGAATTCGCTCTCTATGAGCGAAACCACGCCTGGACATCCTCTCCAAGAGCACAACTAAAAAATCTGATTGCCATATTCAAATTAGTTCGCGAACACCGTATAAAAGATGTCTGAAAGCTCCCTCGAGTGCATGTCAACGCCACTGCCACTCCTCAGTGCGAGGCCCCAAAACCTGATGATAGGCGAAGGACAGCACACAAACCTCCCCACAAACTTGCCTTCGTATAGCTCGGAGCACACTTTTACCCATAACAACCTCTCATATAACTACATTATCTCACCCGCTCTCGCACTCTCTCTCACATACTCCGCTTTAGAAAGGAAGAAAAAACGTCTTCTACTTTCTGTACATGGCGGTTTGACTACCCCTCCGTCCCCTCAACTTCCCTTTCTAGCTTTTTGTCAAAAACAAGAGTAAACTTGCAACTACAGACTGATGATTTGCCAAATATGTCAAGATCGACACCCATACAAACAATGTGCAGGTGCTCAGACAACCCATTCTTTGACACAACATCAGCACCCAGTCTGAGCATGTTCAACGAAAGATGCACAAGAGTAGCAATCTGCAAGCATAAAATCTCTATCAATCGCTGGATAAGCCCTTTTCCCAGAAGCTATAACTCCAGAGCTTCCCGCTCCTGAAAGATGCTCTGAATTAGGACTTGACGTCAGGTTCAAGTGCAGCCCCTCGACTCCTCCCAGTCGCGCTCTCAGAGCTTCCCATGCAGTGACCAGTTCCCCCTTGCTTTGACGTGGTTCTCCACCGTCTTCCCAATTCGGCCTCTTTCCATTCTTTCCAGCCCTACCAGTTGCTGCCCTCTTTTAAGCTCGGAAGCTCAAGGAAAGGAGCTCGAAGGCAGCGCACCCACATGCCAAGCACGGTCGGCCATTGCCTTCCCAATCTTACCTCTTTCGAATTGACTTCATCTTTTAATCAAAACTTTGCAGGACTACGTAAGTAACACTGGGTATTGTGCGTATTGAAGGAAGCTCACTCGCACCCCTTAGGACTAAGTAACACGGGGTATTCAAGGAAGCGTGAGTGATGGAATAGACGCGCGAATAGTGAGACACAAAAATCGAAAACATTGCTCAATCGTCAGATGTGTCCGACTTTACTTTTTAGCATTTTGGTTTAGTTTATATGTTTTTGTTTTCCCCTTTCGGATAACCAAACGTTCGCATGCACGTGGATAGAGCACGAGCCTCTCACGACGATCGTCTGAGTTCACTCGCACCCTGGAAGACTAAGTAACACGGGGTATTGAAGGAAGCGTGGGTGATACAATAGACGCGCGAATAGTGAGACACGAAAACCGAAACATTGCTCAATCGTCATATGTCTCCGAGTTTACTTTTTAGCATTTTGATTTAGTTTATATGTTTTTGTTTTTCCCTTTCAGACGTTGTCACAAATACTATTGCCATCTACCCTCAACATGTGCACAAAGAGGCAACTGGTCTTATGCTGATTGCAGTGCGAAGGGATGCCAAACCAACACACTACATCTCTCTATTTTCCTCTCTCCATTAGATCTTGATAGATCTTTTGAGGTTATTTCCACACTAAAATGGGCAGGCACTTGCCCATCCTTTTTGAGATTGGCAAGCTGAACCTTTACACAAATTGGGCTCCAAAGTAGACACGAAATCCTCCTTGACGATCATGCGTAGGTTCACACGCCCCCCTTAGGGTGCATTTAGACTACCCACCAGCAAAGCCCAAGGGGTACCATTTCCACCCTCATGCCTATTTGCACAAACACCAAAGGAACATGTAGTAAAAGATGTTTACTTTCCCAACAAACGAAAGTTAGGCAGCGTGTGGGGTTGTGTGATAGAAGACACTCTCCTTAACTATGATAATGTTGGCTTTGTTTTTGAGGGGGTCAGGTTGCCTGTCCTTCATCTTGAGATGGATCTAGAAGAGCTTCTCTCAGCTTCCTCGCAAATCGAGGTTTGCTACCTCTTACCATGCCCATGCTTCTGCTTCTTGTGTGGAGTCTAAATCCCCTCTTAGTTGGACACGCAGTCGTGATTGCCCATACATATGTCCACTATGTGTTATACATGTCCAATCCTAATTTTCATCTCTCAGGATCAAGAGCCCAAGCCCAAGATGAAGTTCACTAGGTGATCTGGATTGTCCACTTCTTGAAAGGGGAAAAAATTGTGCCCTTAGTTTATGGCACATTTCCTCGCATCACATAGGTTTGAAATTGAGACCATGTAGTCCTCACACAAAAACCTTACCCCCATGCTATCGTGCATCGCAAGTCCTTGTGGGCATGGCGAATGTACACTACCCTAGTTTACTCCCTAGTTCATCTTAGTTTACCTAGCAATTTGATAGTGGAGACTAAGCCCGTGCCACATCGCCTAGTTTGAGTCCTAGATCCCCTCTCAGAGGGACCATGTGCGAGATAGTGACAACGGATACATGTGCATTAATTATTTGAAATGGAGCTAGAAGAGCAATAGTCATGAGTACACAATAAAGAGTGTTGTAGTGTAGGGCAATGTCGAGGACAACATGAGACTTTGCAAAAACACTTTTATTTTGAGAATGCAACCAAATAAAGGCAATGTTACTACGTGAAAGGACTTAAGACATAAAATCTTCCTTCTTGAAGTACAAGGAGCATTTGTCCTTCACTCAAAGGTTTGAAAACATGGATGGAGAGAGAGAGAGAGAGAGAGAGAGAGAGAGAGAGAGAGAGCTTCTAATTGGCTCTAGATGGGTTGCCTATCTCAAATATTGGCATTCTAGACCATGTGACTCCATACAAGCTCCAAGAGTCATTTCAATTTTGTACATAATTACCTAATTATAGTCAAGTATGGAGCTTATGTTAATTTCTAACTAAAGTCCTTTTTACTTTTTTTCATAAAAATGATTAGAGCAAGTGTTGGCATTGGTAAGATTCCAAGTTACTCCATGTCACGTGTAGAATTCATAAGAGGTATCGCAACGTATGTTTGAGAAGGGAGGGGGGAGGGCTTTAACAAGCTCACATGTAACTCTACGGGTGTTCTTTGTATCTTTTTCAGATCGTTGTTGGAATTAGGGTTGCAAGAAAACACACACAGCTTGGAGAAGACGAAGGAAGCTCAAGGCACACAACAGAGAGTGTATCACTTAGTATGCAATGAAATATAGATAGCCCTAGAGTGATGGGCGTATATACAATGCACGGGGAAAAAACCTCCTAAAGAGGGGAAAAATGCCCCGATGGTCCTAGTGCATTCACACACATCATTACCACATGTATAAGGTAACAAATCCCCCCTGGAGTGATGCGGTGAACGAGAGCTGGCACATGAATAAAGGGAAGTGCCATGCTCTGAGGACATGATCAGTCCACAAAGGAGAGTAAACCCAACGCTTTGTGGAAAGCTTTGAACTTCTCACGAGACAATGCCTTTGTGAAAAGATCTGCAAGGTTATCCTGTGTTGGCACACAAGCCAAGCTCATGTTTCTTACTGAGAGCCTCTCCATGACACAGTGGTAATGCACCTCAATGTGCTTTGTGCGAGCATGAAAAACTGGGTTCCTTGCAACTGCCAATGCACTCTGACTCTCAGTGTAGATAGTGTTGGCAGTGTCCTGTTCAACACCCAAATCATCCATAAGGCGTCTGAGCCATACACACTCAATCGTAGCTGTGAAGACTGCCATGTACTCAACCTCACAACTAGAAGTGGCCACAGTAGGTTGCTTCTTGCTCAACCATGATATACATGAACTACCAAGCATGAAACAAAAACCACTTGTGGACACTCACGTGTCAAAACAACCAGCCCAATCTGAGTCCAAAAAAGCATGTAAGTCTAGCGGCAATGATCCCCCCTTGGGATAAAACAAGCCAAGATGTAAAGTGTCACTAAGGAAGCGAAAAATCCTCTTGACAGTTTGCCAATGCTTGGTGGGCTATGCATAAATCTGCTAACCTGTGAGACTGCAAACTGAATATCTGGCCTCGTGCGGCATATATAAATGAGGCATCCAACAACAGTTTGGTAAAGAGTGACATCTGTAGGATCACCATCATCATGAAGACTCAATTTCAAACCTGTTTCCATGGGAGTGTCAATAAGTTTGAATTCCTCAAGTCCAAACTTACATAGCAATGTCTCTATGTAACTTTTCTGACACAAGGCAATACCACCATCACATTGCTTAAATTGTATACCCAAGTAATGATGCAACAACCCCAAATCTTTCATCTTGAAAGTAGCATTCAAATCAGCCTTAGATTCAGCAATATGTCTCTCATTTGGTCGATTGATCAGCACATCATCTACATAAAGAACTACAATGAGAAGTACATCACCCTCACGCTTTACATACAATGTGCTTTCTGTTGGACTGTTATGAAAGCCTTGCTTGACCAAATGAGTGTCAGCTTTCTCATGCTAAGCACGAGGAGATTGCTTCAACCCATACAAAGCCTTCTTACATCTGCACACTTTGTCCTCTTGTCCTTTGTTGACAAAACCGCGAGGCTGCGTTACATAAACTTCCTCAAATATGTCATCATTCAAGAAAGCAGTAACAATGTATGATTGATGTACATCCCAACCAAAATGAGCTGCCAATGCACATAGAAAACGCACGGTAGTCATACAACAAGTGGGAGCAAAAGTCTCTTCATACTCTATGCCTTTTTGTTGTGCATAACCCTTTGCAACAAGTCGAGCCTTATGGCGATCGATCTCATCCGGTTTGCGTTTCAACTGTAAACTCACTTCGTACTGATGGCCTTTTTGCCAGGAGGAAAATCACATAAAGTCCATGTGTCATTTTCTATAAGTGCATCATATTCTGATTGCATGGCAGCCATCCAATTTTTTGAATTTTGTGCTTCATCAAAAGATAGAGGTTCCTCAACATCATGTAAGCTAGACACAGCCAAAGCATAACAATCTGAGCATAAGATGCATGGCGAGAGCCTGAACGAGTACGACTAGACAAAGGTGCATCCAATTTACTGTCACGCAATGTATGCACCAGTCATTTTGGCATACCTCTAGCCTACTCATTTTCAGCCCTTTCCTCATGAAGTACATCATGTACATCTGCATTAGTAATAGGCCAATCTCTAACATTTTTGGAAACCCCCATAGGCTGTACATTTGCCTCATTGGTATTTATATTCGAACTTCAATCACTGAAAAGAGGCAACAAAGTTTCATAAATGTCATGTGAGCTTACACTACTGTCTCTAATACATGACAGCAAGGGCTGAACAGAATCTTCCACAAACACTATATCCCGTGAAACCAAAATACACTTTGTGTGCGGATGATACAACCTGTAACCTTTGTTTTCAGCACTATAACAAAAAAAAAAACATTTGACAGCCTTATCATCCAATTTTGTGCGTTGTGTTTGTGGCACTAAGGCATATGCCAAACATCCAAAAACACGCAGTGCTCAATAGAAGGCTTTCTATCATGCCATGCTTCATATGGAGTAATAGACTTCAAAGCTTTTGTAGGACACCTGTTAAGTACATAAGTGGCACACATGATGGCCTCAAGCCAAAAAGAATGCAACAAAGCTTGACTTTTGACCATACATCGTGCCATTTCCATGAGTGAACTGTTTTTCCTCTCAGTAACACCATTTTGTTGAGGCGTATAAGGCATTGTACATTGGTGTTTTATCCCACGACTAGCTAGAAATGCATTAAATTCATGAGACATATACTCCCTCCCTCGATCAGAACGGAGGGTGCCCATAGTATATTTCGAGACATTTTCAGCCATAGTCAAAAATTGTTTGAAGCACATAAAAACTCGGACTTCGCTTTGAGCGGAAATACCATGCTTTCCCGGAGTAATCATCAATGAAAGTCACGAAGTAAAGGTAATTGCCCAAGGACGGAGTTTGAATGGACCCACAAACATCACTATGCACAAGCTGCAACCTACATGTGTCCCTAACTGAACCATCCTTTGGAAACTTCGAACGCTGCATCTTACCCAAAATACAGCCTTCACAAACATGTTTGACAGGTGCTTCAAGAGGCAGCAAAGAAGCAACCATATCAGATTTCTGTAAACGCAGCAAACTTGCAAATTTGAGATGACCAAAACGCGCATGCCAAAGTTTTGCATCTAAAATAGCCCTTGAATTTGCAACTGCATTTGCAAAATTTTGTCCACACTTGTCATACAAAGTGAGCTTATACAACCCTCGGCACAAAAGGCCAGATGCAATAATTTCATCACCAAAACTGAGATCATGAACTGTACATCTGTCATCCACAAATTTGACTACAAGTCCAAGTCTAGCAAGTGCAGATACAGACAAAAGATTCTTCTTGATCCCAGGTACAAAAAGTGCATCAACAAGTGTGAAAGAACTGCCTTTTGTAGCACTAAGCACAATCTTTCCAACTCCTTGAACCGGATAAGAGGTTGTTGGCACAAGTGACTGAATTCCCATGAGGGACAGACTCGAGAGAGGCGAACAATTCACGATGTGAGGTAATGTGCTTTGTAGCACCACTGTCAAAATACCACACATGTGAATCAATCTGCAGCAACTGACATGCATGCATCATGGATAGCAGGATTGTACGTGCACTCTGCACTAAAAGCCCATTCAGCAGAAGAATCAGCATTTGTAGTGGAACCATCCTCTTTCTTCTTAGCCTCTTTGGCCTTCAACTTAGGACACTGCTTGATCAAGCAATCATTAGCTTTACAATAATGGCAACGCATTTTCTTTTTGCCCTTATCACCAAAATTTCCATACGAATTTTTGCCAGTAGAAGCATTAGGAACTTGTGATTTTCCACTCATAGAAGAACCATAAAAAGTGGTTGCATTGCTATTACCACCCTTTCTTTGAGAAGCAATAAAAGCCTGTTCAACTGCACGTTGTCTAATCCTGTTTTCTTTGGAAAGTGACTCTTGCAACAGTGTTAACCCTCATGCACATTCCTATCAATTAAGACGGACGCCGTATTATTTATTTGGTAGAGTCTGGTACCGGGCTTGTTGGTCCAATAGGAAAAGGGTAAGAGTGATCACTGATGAGAGGCGCACTCTAACTGGAACATTCAAGGGATTAGTTGGCTAAGCATGGGTGCCCAAGTGTGAATGGGGCGAGCTCATATAAAAGTCAACTAAACCTAAAATTTACTCAGTCTCTCATTTGTGCAATTGAAGAGTGCTCTTGCTCCATCTCCATCTTCTTCTTCTTCATCTCCTTGTGTGTGTGTGTGTGTATGCGTGTGTGTGTGTGTGTGTGTGTGTGTGTGTGTGTGTGTGTGTGTGTGTGTGAGAGAGAGAGAGAGAGAGAGAGAGAGAGAGAGAGAGAGAGAGAGAGAGAGAGAGAGTGATCGAGCATTGCGACGACGGCACGACAACGGCGAAGCGGTCGAGCACGGTGGAACGACGGCTCCTTCTTCTTCGCGGCGAGGAATCCTCCACGACAGCAAGCGTAGAGCGGTGAGTGACACACCATCATCATCTTTGAGCTTACTAGTTTAGGCTAGTTGCATGCTTGGAGCCATTTGTGGCTCGCACACAGTGTATTGGCAAGTTCCTTGCATTGACATGAGCGACAGAAGCGTACATTTTTGGCATCGTTGTCGGGGAATGCCATACACTAAGCTTGAATGGCACTCTGTGCTTCTTTGTGGTGCAATTTCAATTGTAGGAAAGTTAGGGAAGGAAGGTGTGTGTGTTGTGAAGAAGGAGTTTGTTTTGCTGCTGTGTATTTCTTTGTTAATGAGGTTTTGAAAGGTACTGTATTTTCTATGTGATAAGGTGTTAGTATTAAGGTTGTAGATCCATAATGTTAGTTCTGTGTAAAGTACAGTAAGTAGGAAGTAGATCTGTTAGAGCTAATGAAGTGTGTTAGTGTGTAACAATAGGTGTATTAGTTGTAAGTAGGTAGGTAGAGTGTGTGTGTGCTCGCGCATACAACGCGGCCGTGGCGACCTTATCCCAAAAAACGAAAAAACATTTAAAAAAAAAAAAAAAAAGGTAGGAATGGGGTCGGGAATATCTCCCAAACCCAAGCCCAGACCCAAGCCCAAGCTCACGCTTAGACTCAGGCCTTAGTCGCCCTTTAAAATTACATATTTTAGCTTCACACGTAGCTAAAAATCGACCTTTTTGAGGACCAACGGAGCTTCAGGTGACTGAACGTTGTGCTGTAAAGCACACCACAATCCTTTGAGTGATACGTTCGTTTTGAGTTATCACACACTTTAATAAAAAAATCGATCATTAAAAAACATAAAAAAACGAGTGAAAATGGACGCCTAAAAAAGTAAGCGGTTAACCTTCGAGGTTATTCGCCGACATTTGTAGGGTGCCAAAGGCACATGCATCTGCACTCTGGTCGTGTGCTAGAGACGGAGCAACTAGAGAGAATTTTGACTTACGCGAATTCTCATTATCTACCTACCTTAGGTTTCGGGCCCTCGGCGGGGACCCAAGGTAGTACAAACCAGAACCCAAACATAGCGGCTAGTGACTCTTCCTCTGACTATGACGTCATGGAGGGTTTCCCAATGCCTAATCCCGATAGCTCAAGCCAAGACATGCATGCCATGGGCCTATGGTCCGGGCCGAGTGTGCTTAGCCGCTTGAAGGAAACATTTAGTAGAGCCACTTGCTCCGAACATGGAGCTAACGATGTAAATGAGGGGGGTGGGGAAGTAAATTCGCCATTCATGACCAATGTAGACCCTATGCCCTTAGAGAGTGTGCACGTGAATACTCCATTCATTGCACCCCCTGACTCTTCAGAGCTATTTCCCTCCGAGGTTATATCACCTGATGGTAGAAGCTTTGCCAAAGTGCAAGAGGTTGAGCGATATATCATTGCGGCTAGGGAAAAGGAAATCGAGAGCTTACACAAGGCAGAGCAACGAAGAGAGTTAAAAGAGAAAGCCTCTATGTCAATATCCTTGCTAGGAGAGCAATCGAGTGCTCCCAACTTAGCAACCGCTAAGGGCCAACCCCTAGAAAGCAACATTGCATCTAGCTCAAAGGACACCCCTAGAACCTCAATCCTAGATGGAGCGTTCTTAAATGAGAACTGGGAGTACGAACTACAAACGGAAACTCTAACCGACCTATACACATGTCACACCTATCACGTGGGTTGGTTAGATGTCCTACAATCCATAATGAGTGCTACTAGTATGGAGGATCAACAACAAAGAGTTTGTGAGGTCATCCATAGGGTCATTGAGTTAGAGAGACAGAACAAGGGGATCCACATGCCTTCAATGGGTGTCATGAGATTCTTGGATACAGGGAAGGCTAAACAACCAACCTTATCGAAAATGGAGACTCCCTCGGTAAGTCCGATGGACATCTTTCCCTTGATGACACCACGACTACCATGCCTACCCCAATGATAGGCATACCAAGAAACATGCCATGGACCTCATTTGTTAGTAAAGAACCGCTACATGGTAGCTCAATGCCTGCAACAGTACCTACAAGTGTGTACCAATCGTATACACCCATGGGTCCTCGTACTCATGTAGTTCCTACCCTCCCATTGTTTCAACTACCTATGCTCCACAACCACAACACCCAAGCTCTTATTTCCATGGGACCATACCGGCTAGCATTAGCATGTCACATCCGACGTTTGCCATGTCTAGGGCCATACATATGAACTTTGGGCCGCCACATGGCACAACACCGTACCAAACGTGGAACCCAAGGGCTTCCTATACGTCAAGCCCAATGCCAATACCTACTCCACATGTAGTCTCTGGAGCACCTTCACCCACGGTGCCAGCTCACTTAGGTGACTTGGCAACATTTGCTCAAGCTATTGGTCGATCTATTGTTGAGAATATGCGTAACACGCCTGATAGAGAGACTAGAAGTAAGGCAGTACAAATAGCCAAGCTCACATAAAAATTTAGTGGAGACGGGGATGTGAGAAATCATATCGAAGTGTTTAAACAAATATGCGATTCTCTAGGAGAACACAATGACCTGCATAAAAGTAATGCTTTAAGACTAACCTTAAGTGGGAAGGCCGGGGATTGGTATAGAACCCTAAGGGTGGAAGAAAAAACGATTTACCCTACTCTTAGGAGACTGTTCTTGAAAGAATACATACGAGAGGGAGTGCTTTTGGGTATAGCGTCTCAGCTCCAGAAAGCCCAACAAGAGGAAGGAGAGTCGGTGAGAGACTTTATTAGTCGCTTAAAGCATTTGAATTCTCATTGTAATCCAAATGAGTGCTTCAATAATAATCAATTGCTTGATAGATTCATTAGGGGATTACGAAATGAGGATATCTACAATGGCATAGTCATTAGAGGTATCACCACTTGGGAAGCAGTCACCACCAATGCAATCCAATTGGAGGATAATTGAATGATTCAAGGAGAAAGAGTGTCTGTTGAGCCTAGATCTATTAGCTCGCAAGCATCGGGGCATCTACCAATGACCCTAAAGCCTATTGCTAAGAGACAAAGATATCTGAGATGACTTTAGCAGACCTCACCAAGGCCATTCAAGAGAGTCTTAGAGACAATCGTGCTCCGCAAAACAATCATATATATCCAAGAAGGGAGCAACAATGGTGCTTAGTATTCTATGGACCGCATAGTACCAGTGAATGCCCTACTTTTAGAGTAAAATTCAATGGGAACTGCAATGCGTGTGGGAGGTATGGTCATCAAGCTAAGAATTGCATAGTATTTAAGCGCGCGGTGGCCAATACACCAACCTTAGCATGGACAGACACACCTCAAGTGCCTGCATTGATGCCGGCACTACCTCTTGAACAAACAACACAACACATGGTCCCTAGGGCCCAAAATGTTTCTCAAACAACACCCTTACCACCTCTAGTGCTAGGACCGCAACCACCGCATCCAAGAATCACTTATGCTTGTTTGGAAGGTTTTGAGGAAGATATAGACCCTAATATTGCCTATGGGATGGATGTGCTTGAAGAAAGTCCACAATACTACATGGAGGACTATTGGGGACAAGTCAAACCTTTCTATCAAGTAGCTGCTCTTGCTGCAAGAGGCCAAAATATCAATTACAGTGCTAAGAGACCACATGTTCAATGCTATGAGTGTGGAGGTCCACATCGTGTGGCCAAGTGTCCTATTAGGCTACAAAAGAACGCCATATTAATGAAAACCAATCAAGCGAGCATGTCCACAATGCCGATACTCATGTGTAATCGATGTGGCATAGATAATTTGATTGCCCAATGTCCAAATAATCCAAATGCACTAAAGATCACGCCATTAAACTTGATGAGGTTACTGAGGAGCCATCACAAAGTACACCTATGGTACCACTAAACGTACTCACACGATCGATGCTCCAAAAACAAAATTATATTCTTGAGAAAAGAGACACGGCATCAATTTCCCAATCTCAAAAAAAGAAGAAAACACGAAGGAAGAGATTGCAAAAAGCAGTGAAGTCAGACCCCAGTTCAAAGACCAACATAGGGACTAGTGACGACCCCATATATATGAACGACGCTGAAGAGGATTCTGATTCAGGTGAAACCATGGAGACCAAAACGACCACTAAGATAGAAACCAAGGAAGGTCTTCATGAGCCACAATGACCAAGATCCAAGAAGAAGATAGGAACTTATCCAAACCCTACAGAGGAGAACGAGCGAGTCAAGCAATTAAGGAGTTTGGTAGAAGATACCCAAAGGGATCTAGAACCATCACCTAGGAGATCCAAATTACAGACACCGTGGTCCCTACGCAACAACAACCTCACCATGTCCATAGACCCTTAGCCATACCTAGTGTCATCCAAGAAGAAAGTGACTTAAAATCATGGGAAAGTGGACGTACTCACTTCTTGATGGAAAGAATTTTTACAGAGGGACTACCTGATCCTATCGAAGAAATGGAGATTCCATCTTCCCCACGTCAAGGGGCTGAAGCCCAAAAGGTGCCGTTAAACATTGCCAAATTGATGGATTTCATGTCTTTAGAAGTTAGAACCACCATCATGTCCAAACTATATAAAGACCCTGAGCTAGTCTCAGCTCTTCGAGCTTTCCTCAATGGAGAACTAAAGTTTGGGCTACCACAATTTGCACAAATGGATGGAGTTGGGGAGATGCCAATAGAGGAAGAACACTTAGATCCACAACCCAATGTAGATGAGAACCTTGTTATAGAAATACTTGTTAACAAGTTGGGACAATACTTTGAGGGTGATGAATCCAATGCGACCATACCAGTCACTACTAAGGGATTTACTGTGAAGGGAATCCTTGATGGTGGTGCTGGGGTTAGCATTGTCACTAAAAATTGCTGGGAAACTATGGGAAGAACTCACCTTGCGACCAAAATCATAGTAGTAAAGATGGCCAACGGGTCTATTGTTAAACTTATTGGGATGCTAGAAGACCTCAAGATCAAGGTCTTTGGATATAAAATAAGATTTACCTTCATTGTTATGGATTTATCCAAGCACAGTATGGCATCTGAGATGATCTTAGGACGTCCTTTCATGAGGGAAGCAAAAATGGTGCATGTCTGGTCTAAAAACCATGTCTACCTGCAATTCCAAGATTCTGTCATTCAAGTGGATCTTATAACTGGTCAAGCACATCCCCTAGGAAACAGGTTTATAATTGATCATAGATCTGACACCACAGTTCACTCGGCCCCATTGCAGTATTGTTACACATGTAAAGCGGACACTGATGTTGGGGAAGATTCTTCTTACATGGATGTACTACCTGGGATGACTGAGTCAGACAATGTGGATTAGGTCCACCTAGCATCAACCATAGACACTTGGAAAAACAGGGGGACGACTTGTGTAACACCTGAGGGGGATGGAATGCCCGTACCCTTAAATATGCTACAAGCAATGCATATAGCTTATGACAAAACTCATCCTAATATAATGAAGAAAACATACAAGTGGGTCTCTAAAGCTTCTTTAGCGACCATAGCTAGTGCTAAAAAACAGGCACCTTGTAAGAAACGTCCCACTTGCTCTAAGGAATGTAAAGAAACGTGGCGGTGGATTCCTAAAGGACTATTGGAAGCCCAAGGATACTATCAAGGAAATGATCAAATCTGGGTGCCAAAATGTAGATTGTGTTCTTACTTGTCACCTGACCCATGTGCGCCCAATGCCGTAGCTCCAAAACGAATTGAAGATCGCGGAAAGAAAAAGATCACAGAATGCTACACACCCACTCTAGAGCTAGTTTGGGTACCGAAAAAAGAATGATTTGTTCCACCTAGCTCAGAAAGGGGGGAGTCCCATGAAGCTTCTAGTTCCTCATGTAATGCATCCATAGACGTAAAAGCTTCTCCACAGCCTCCACCTACAATGTGGACCTCCATGAAGCTACAAAGGAATCCACATCTCCTAGTGTTCAAGAATCACCTGATGAACCACTTCAAGTTTGATCTTGGGAGAGTACCTAACCACCGCTTGCAACTTGACGAGGCACCTAAGGTAATAGAGAACTATTGGCAAAAATCCTCACCTATTACCAATTGCAACAATTGGTTTCAAAGGGTGATGAGCACATTTCAAACAGTATGGCCTACCCAAGGAAGGGGGGAAGTCTTCATTCATGTCAGCCTATTGAATTATTTCCCTCTTACCCTTCTTTCCCTGGCCTCTCAATCACCAATCTTAGGGAATGTATATATAAAGCCTTATCTCACAAAAAACAAAAATAATAAAGAGCAAGAGCAATTAGCAAACGATTATGCACAACAAAAGTCAAAACATTGACCTAGACCTACACATTCACATCCGGTACACTGAAACAGAAACCTATGTCATCAAACACCTTTGATCCTCATCACTCAAGTGATGGAGGGTAGGTAGAATTAGTACGATAGGAGTGTTTCTATTTTAGAGTCTAGTGATTAGCAAAGTTCTTTCTTTCCACTGATGTGCCTCCTAGAGGTATTCTTTGTGTTTCCTCGTGTGTACAGGAACGTGTTGCTGTGGTTAGGATTGGACCTTCATGGAATCTTTCTCTCATCCACTTTTCAAATCAAGCATGATCATCAACACAAAAATGTGTTTCTTGTCCATTAGCATTGCCCCTTATCTTTTTGCATCCATGCTTGTCTGCTTTAATTGTGATTGGTAGCATAATATTCAGCGCATTTGCTTAGTATCAAACATTAAATTCAATGTAATTTTTTGTCATAATCACTTGTCTAGGTTTAAAAATCAAGCAGTCCGACTAAGCTAGTTTGACCAAGCTAGGCGTTAGAGATCTTCTCTTAATACCATGGGGAATGCCTTCCTAATTATCAATCGTTACTTAGGTTCTTAATCCGATTTAGGTAGCATTGTGTGAAATGTACTAGGGCTTTCTAGTGGGCTTAGTCTCTATTGACCTTTAGCTTAAGTATTATAAAGGGAGGTTACTAGTGTGATGAGCATGGGGAGGGTAACAATGTTATATAGTGTTATATGACCCCCCCAAAGTTACAAAATTAAAATGCTAGAAACAAACAAACAAACAAAAAAATTAAAGTGCCACAATGTAAAATCTTAAGCTGAAAGAGAAATCTCAGCTTGATTTGGTACTTCACTCACATGTATCGCCTATGGTACTAGAGCCCTAAAGGTTCCTAGTGTGGGTGCTTTTTCCTTGAAAAGAAAAAAACCCAAGGCATACAAAATAAGCACACACATCAAAATTGAAACAATGTGAAAAGATTTTGGGGGGTCAAAGAAAAGGAAATAAGTCAGGCGATGATTTCATGAGCAATTCCTTTTATCGTACCTTAACTACGAGGTCTTCTAGGTATAGCCTCTAGTCAGCCCTCGGACGTGAAATACTTGGCTCTCGCGATTAAACAACTTAATTGGCCAGAGAAAATTGAGAAGTTTGCCCATGGTATTAATAGTCGATCTTTAGTGCCTTTCGATTGTTAAATTAGCGACCCCAGACTTGTTTAATTTTTTATCTTTAGAACTGTTTATGCGTTTGATTATATTGCAATTTAATGTTTATTGCTGACAAATGGTTTAAAATTCTGTTACCAATCAAATTGTCTGTCTACAACTGCATATGCTTTTTAATTGTATATGAGAATGCAGTTACTGTGCCAATGTTGTTTGATTTTGCAGTGGACTGAAGAAGGCTAAGGACATTCATCTCAAATGCTCTTCTACCTCGACGAACGAGCTTCAACTCAATAGCTTCCGAGGACGGAATCTACATCAGGAAGGGGGACATGTTAACCCTCACGCACATTCCTATCACCTAAAATGGACGCCGTATTGTTTATTTGGTAGAGTCAGGCACCACGCTTGTCGGTCCAATAGGAAAAGGATAAGAGTGATCGTCGATGAGAGGCGCACTCTAACTGGAACATTCAAGGGATTAGTTGGCTAAGCATGGGTGCCCAAGTGTGAATGGGGCGATCTCATATAAAAGTCAACTAAACTTGAAATTTACTCATTCTCTCATTTGTGCAATTGAAGAGTGCTCTTGCTCCATCTCCATCTTCTTCTTCTTCATTTCCTTGTGTGTGTGTGTATGAGAGAGAGAGAGAGAGAGAGAGAGAGAGAGAGAGAGAGAGAGAGAGAGAGAGAGAGTGATCGAGCATTGCAATGACGTCACTACAACGGCGAAGCGGTTGAGCGTGGCACAGTGGCGGCTCCTTCTTCTTCGCAGCGAGGAATCCTCCACGACAGCAAGCGTAGAGCGGTGAGTGACACACCATCGTCATCTTTGAGCTTACTAGTTTAGGCTAGTTGCATGCTCAGAGCCATTTGTGGCTTGCACACATTGTATTGGCAAGTTCCTTGCATTGACACATGCGACAGAAGCGCACAAACAACAATGTGCACAATGCATCAAACTTGACAACTTCAAGATTTCCTTGGGTCATAAGTCTCCAAGTACTAGCAAAAGTCCGGTAAGAATCTGGTAAGGCATCAAGAACAGTCTGCACAAGAGAACTGTCTGAAATGACTTCACCTGTAGAAATAAGTTGCTCATTGATATCCTTGACACCAGTAAGGAAAGTGTCCATATCATCTTCCTCATGCATAATCTTCGACTTCATCTCTTTACGCAGCAATGCAATATTTGCCTCATTGCGGCTTGCATAAAGACCACAGCCAGAATATCCCAAGCATATTTTGCAGATTTCATTGAACGAATGTGAAGAGTAATGGTGTGCTTCACAGACAACACAATCAATGCATGAGCCTGCGCATCCTTTATATCCCAACGAGCTTGTTCTGCCGTAGGCAAAACAACTCTAACAACAACAATCCTTGCAGCAAGACCTACCACATCCTCAACATCACCTACATCCTCAGAACGAGTACGTACATCAATGCCCTGTACAATATTCCAGATGCCCTTTGACACAAGAACATGTTGCATCATGTAAGCCCACATAGGGTACTTGTCCCCATCCAATCTGTCCTCAGCAACAAACATCTTGAACACATCTGTGTTGTTGTCAGCCATGTAAAATGCATGTATCTGATGTGAAAATTTCCCAAAATTAGGAGAAACTGAGTGAGACCAGCACGTGCTATATAGCACAACCCGCAGTAGACTGTATGGGACCTATTATTATGCAATATTTGGCACTGATAGAAATTCTACACAAAATGACAAAATTGCATGCGCAGACCTGGCTGTAGTGGATTCAGAGGCCGAAATGAGCCCGAACCAAAAATTTGAGCTCACTGAAATCAAAGAAAGCGAGCAGGCGTGTGCTGGAGCTACTGGTGACTAAGCACGGGAGGATGCAACTTGCTCTGATACCATTTGTTGGAACTAGGGTTGCAGGAAAACACACACAGCTTGGAGAAGACAAAGGAAGCTCAAGGCACACAACAGAGAGTGTATTACTTAGTATGCAATAAAAAGATAGATAGCCCTAGAGTGATGGGCATATATGAAGTGCGCGTGCGAGAGCGCATGTGTGTGTGCAGAAATATAGAAGAGAGAAGAAGAGAGAAGACACAGGTTTGGGTGAACTCCAAACACAATAGTGTTAGGGTTATGAGTCCTTATTCTTTAATGTAGAATGAATGGTCAGTGTTAGTTCTTGGTTAGTCTTGGGCCGCCCAACACTTAAGCGTGGCACATTGGGCTTTACCACCCCAACAACCTCCGACTTAAAGAACAATGTGCTTTTAAGCCGGGGTGATAATGTATGTATACATACAATACATGTAGACAATGACCATGATCATCTACCCAATGCCCATGAGTGCCCGACAATGTGAAAACCACTCTGAAGGTAATCCCTTTGTTAGAAGATCAACATGATTCTTAGTGGTGTGAATCTTGGCAAGCTACAATCACTTGTCCTCAAGCACCTCACGAATGAAGTGATACTTCACATCCACATGCTTTGTCTTTGCATGAAACATTGGATTCTTTGCCAATTGTATAGCACTTTGGCTATCACAATGTAACACAGGCATCTCAACATTGATTCCCAAGTCTCCCACCAACCGACCAAGCCATATAGTTTTCTTGCAAGCTTTTGAAGCTGCAACATATTCAACATTACACATGCTTCCTTTCTTCCAAAGCAAATGCACATGTCTTTTGTACCATTCAAATATCACATAACCCCTTTCACTGCCTCCCAATGTTTCTCGCCAGGATTGCCATAGCCAAGAAATATGTATTTGTTTGACTTAGGAGCCAACTTGCTTTGAAAGTCCTTTGGAACATGGCAATACGCTTCACAGCCAAAGACTCTAAGATGCTTGTAAGAAGGTGGCTTCCGAGACCAAAGCTCTTCACGTACCTTCTCATCTAAAGCCTTGTTAGGAGATCTATTAATAAGATGGACAACAGTTGCTAACGCTTCCGTCCAAAATCCATTAGGAAACTCTGTATTAGACAACATGCTACGTAACTTCTCTTGTATGGAACGGTCATCCTCTCTGTAACACCATTTTGTGGAGGGTTATATGGAGTAGTCAACTCTCTTTTGATACCTTTGGAATCACAAAAATTCTAAAAGGCTTTAGTGACATACTCACCACCATTGTCTGACCTTAAGCACTTGACTTTCTTGCCAGACTGATTCTCCACTGATGCCACAAAATTCTCAAATTTTGAAAGAACAATCAACCTCCCATGGATACGTTAGGCATATGTCCACACACATCACTATGCACTAACTGTAATGGCTCACTTTTGCGAGTGCTTCCCCTTTTGTGTGGTGACTATGTTTGTTTACCATAAAGACAATGCTCACAAACTAAAAAGTCTGAGAAATTGAAGCTAGGAACATAACCAAAACAAGACAAGATTTTCATTCCCATTTGAGACATATGTCAGGTAACCGACGATGCCACAAAGAAACACTTGGCTACTCCATTACACTAGTTACATGGTTTTAACATTGGATACATGTAGCATGTACAAAGTCCCAGACTTTGAACCATGTGCTACCACTAAAGAACCTTTGGTGATCTTCTAGGAACTATAACCAAATGTGCAGTAATATCCTGCGTCATCCAATTATCCTGTACTAATCAAGCTTTTGGTAAGCTTCGGCACATGTCTCACATTCTTGAGCATGAATGAAGAACCATTCTAAAATTTCAGTTGCACATCGCCGGCACCAACTTTGTCGCAAGCAAAATCATTGCCAAGAAAAACACGACCTTTATGGGCTGCATCATATGTATTGAACCACTCTCTGTGAGGAGTCACATGAAACGATACACCTGAGTCAATAACCCAATCCTGTAAAGCATAGTCATCTCAGTGGCAACCGAAAATGTTGAATCCATGGCAGATGTGAGATAAATGTCTCCATCAGAATCTTCAACAAAAACATTGTTGATCTCTTCAATCTTTATACTGCCTTCCTTAGTCTTGCTTTCTTCTTGCTACTTGTCTTTACCTTTCTCTTGTTCCCACTTTCAACAGTCTTTCTTCATATGACCCTTTTTGTGACAATGATAGCACTCAATGTCTTTTCGACAACGTGATTTTCTACGAGATTTTTCTCTCTAATTCTGCTTGTCCTTTTCTTGTGATCGACCACAAACAACGAGAGCATTGCTAGTACCACGAGAAGTATCAAGATTCTTCTTGCTAACCTCTTTAGTAAGCAAACTGCCCTCAACATCAACACATGTTAAACCATCAGGAGGTGCTGAGTTACTTATGGTTGTGCGAAAAGTATCCCAACTTTCTGGCAACGTAAATAGCAAGAACATTGCTTTGACAGAATTGTCGAAATCGACTCTCTGCGCAGAAAACTGACTGAAAATTGTGTGAACTCATTGAGATGGTTGCACATGGGTGTTTCGTCATCCATCTTCAAATCAACTAACTTTTTTAGCCAATAAACCTGTAATGCTGCACTTTGCTTCTCATACAGGTCACATAACTTCTTCCATAGCTCATAGCTAGTCTTTTCCATGTTCACATTGAAGTACACATTTTTTGACAAAGTAGTATGATGGTGGACCTGGCAAGCTCATCCAGCTCCTGCCAATCATTCTCATCCATATCCTCAGGCTTTATACCCTTCATCTTTATCGGTCGGATCTGCTTCTTCTGTACTAAGACATTGTAAATTTGTTCCTTCCAAAATGGGAAGTTAGTGCCATCTAACTTCTCAATGTTGAACAAAGAGTTCTTTGATGAAGCCATCAGTCGACAAGGAACAAAAGCGATAGATCCGCTGCACTAAAGAAGATGATAGAAAACTTGAAAATTTTTGGCATAGTCTTCTCTTTAAAACTGGCTTCTGAACTGTAAGGACATGGGTCCTATGGGCAAGGCCACCGGCACGGCCGGACAGTGTGTACGCAGGGGGAGGCTATAAGATAGCACGGTTGGGTGGAGACTAGCACACACATTACCACCGCCCTTTCATTGGTATCCGAGCTATTCTTGGAGAAGGGGAAAAGCGGATTGCATGTGCATGCAACGCGCTGCTTCTCTCCCACATTCCGCAGACAGTGATGTCTCCATTGTGTAGCAAAAAGGAGACAGGCACAGTTTCTTGTGCGCGCCTTGAAGACAGACAGTGAGACGGGTTGCATGTGCATGCGATGTGCTGCTTCTCTCCCATGTTTCGCAGAGAGCAATGTCTCCACTATGCAGCAAAAAGAAGATATGCACAGTTTCCTATGCGCGCCCTGAAGATAGACAATGACCACCATCTACGCCCTCCACAGCGGGGGACCAAGGTGGGCGACCAAGGCAAACTGGATCGGCAACTTAACGACACCGAGGCTTCGAAGGCTTTTGTTGGCTACGTGCGTAGGAAGGCCCACTTAACCCTTGCATGAAGGAGGACTGAACCCACTCCATGAGGGTAAGAGGCCAACACTTTACCATCAAGCTATTGACCCTTCTTGTGTATAGCAAGGAAAGATAGCTTATTTGTGTTGAAAGGAAAGCTAGAAGGAAAGGAAAAGCTTCAAACTTCAAGGAAGTAGTTTCACCCTTCCTTTTCACTTCTTGGAGGAAGGCAAGTTTTCCTCCAAAAATTCTTTTTCCTCAAGGAGGTTGCTTCAAAGGGAACAAAAGCCTTCACAAAAACAACGAGTTTTTGTGAAGAATCAACAAAGGTGTTCTTACGATGAACGACATGTGAAGGCGCTACAATCCCCTCAAGGCAAGGTTTGCATGCAACGCAAATCGCAGAGCATACAAAACAGAAAGACTTCAATTTCACAAGGTACAAGTTTATATTTTTATTCTCTCTCTTTACATTAGTGTGTGTTTACCATGGCCAGTGAGGATATCCCACCTACACACACTTTTGATTTTGAGCATGTAGATCAAAATCACGGCACCACACGTGCTGTTTACACTAATATGCATGACAGCAATGATCTAGGAGATCATGGCCTTGTAGATAAGGCTGCATTCAAGACTTTGGAAAATTGCCAAAGCGTACTTGAACGCAACCTCTCTACACTCAATGCAAATGCTACCAATATTATGAAGTTACTTGTGAAATTTATGAATTCACAGACGGCTCAAGGAACCACAAGTGGCACGGTTCAAGGGAACCAAGCTCGCACGACTCAAGGAGTCCAAGAGACAAGTGCTTCTGAAAATATAGAAGGTAGAAATGCATTACTTAAGAATATCACCATTCCTGAGTTTCACGGGGAAGAGCGTGATCGCAACAAGGATGCGGTCAATACGTTCTTACACAAATGGAGTGATATTCATAGAATGAGACACACCCCAAATATAAACACGGCTGTGGAAACAAGTCTATCTCTTAAAGGCAAGGTCTATAGGTGGTGAATGAAATTTCCAATAGATGCTCGTCCTCCGTCTTGGGCTGCGTTTCAAGATTCTTTCTCCAAAGAGTTTCTGGACTCCAATGAAGAAGATAAGAATTGGTTAGCAGGGGATGCATGCCGCATGTCAGGCCTCTCTCTCACACAATACCTTTCAAAGTATCGGGAAATCGTATTAAAACTAGAAGGTCTAGATGAATTCCAAAAGATACGAGGTTTTAATAGGGGTCTTGACAAAGACTATTGTCTTCATGTCAAGACCCAAAATCCAAAAACTTCGGAAGAAGCCATCAGTCATGCCCAAAGATATGATGATGACCAAGAGAGGAAAGTAAATGTTCCCTACTCTAAGAATAATTTTGCTAAGAATGATGTGGCTAAGAGCGAATGGCAAGATAGATCTCCCACATGTTCCAAGAGGAATAAGAGACAATCTACCTCTCCACACCCACAAGAGGCTAAGAAGCCTAAGCAATCACGAGATACTTCACGTGGATCTCTCAGCATTGCTGATTTTGAGCGTGCAAAGAAACAAATTTTTGTTTTAGATGTCTTTCGGACCAACATAACAAGAAAGATTGTCCTCTTTTGCAAGACAAAGAAAAGGCCATGCACATGGTGCAACGCCTCACACTAGATTCATCTCCTAAATATTGTGTTATAGAAATTCTTCATATGGAAGAAAAGCACAAGTGTTGTGTGCCTGCTTCAATGTGGCAGCCCACTTTTGGTCCCCATGATTTGATTCGCATGCATGGAACTATTAACGGACAACGTGTTCGTATTTTAGTGGATGATGGTGCAACTCATAACTTCTTGAACTATAAGCTAGTCAAGAAATTGAAGCTTACACAGACTCCCTGCTCTCACAAGTATGTGGTGGAGCAGATGTCTGGGAATGATAAATAAGTATGGGACACGGTAGTTCAAGGGGTTGAGCTTATTGTTCAAGATCATACGATGACCCTTGACTTCCAAGTTATAAACATGGACCGTGCTGATGTAGTTTTATGACGGGAATGGTTGGATGGTTTAGGAAAAACATTGCACACTAGTTATGAACATAACTCCTTATTCTTTATGGCCAATGGTAAACATGTGCTTTTGCTTGGTGATAAAAATATACCATCTGCACCTCTTATATGTACAGCCGGTTTCTATTTTGCAGAAAGCAAATTTAATAGATGAAGTCTTTTTGTGTTACTGCTTGTCTCCAAGTCTTGTGAATTCTCAAGAGCAAAGTGCGATGAATTCTAGTGATGGTATACAAAGTGCAATGAATTCTAATGATAAACAAAGTGTTAATAAATTTAACGAGCAAAGTGCTGTCAATTTTAATTCTATAGAGCAACGTGCAACTGTTGTAAAACAAACTTTACAAGAATTACAAGATTCTCCATCCCAGCATAACTCTAGTTTACTTTCTCCTTTTGCACGACAAAAGCTGACTCACTTACTCACGGAGTATAGTGATGTATTCTCAAGTGATTTACCGCCGGGTTTACCCCCTACACGTGATGTGCAACATGGCATAGATGTCTTGCCAGGCACTAAACCGGTGAGTAAACCACCTTATTGTATGAGTGCTAGAGAAGCCAAGGAGGTTGAGAGTCAGTTGGCTGACTACCTCGCCCATGGTTTCATTAGAACTAGCACTTCGCCTTCGGCATCACCAATTCTATTGGTAAAAAAGAAAGACGATACTATGCGCATGTGCATAGATTATCGCGGATTAAATGCCATAACCATCAAGAACAAGTATCCTCTGCCTCAAGTGGATGAGTTGTTTGATCAACTCCATGCGGCAAGATACTATACAAAAATAGATCTTTGTTCAAGATACCACCAGGTGCGTATCCTTTTGAAAGATATCTCCAAAACTGCCTTTAGAACACGATTCGAGCATTTTGAACTTTTGGTTATGCCTTTTGTTCTAACCAATGCTCCAACTACATTTATGACACTCATGGATAGTGTCTTATGTCCCTATCTTGAAAAATTTGTTGTGGTTTTCCTTGGTGACATTCTCATTTACAGTAAGACTGAAGATGAACACATAGAACACTTACAATTAGTGTTTGAACAGCTACGAGCTCACGCGCTGTATGCTAAGCAAAGAAAGTGCGATTTCTTTAAAATCGAGATACATTACCTCAGTCATGTGATCTCTTATTCTGGCATCAAGATGGACACTGACAAGGTCGCTGCCATTCTTCGATGGCCACATCCCAACACGGTTGATGAGTTTCAAATATTTTTAGGCATGGCTGGATTTTATTGACAGTATATTCGTGATTATGCAAAAATTGTTGTTCCTATGATGGATCAACTTAAAGCAAAAGGTATGACCTTCTCTTGGAAAGAAGCCCAAAAACGCAGTTTCAAACAAGTCAAGGTAGCTGTAGCCACTACTCCCATCCTAGCAATCGTTGACCCACTTAAGCCGTTTGTGGTAGAGACTGATGCTAGTGACAAAGCAATTGGTGCGGTACTTCTCCAAGAGGGAAGACCTATAGCCTTTGAAAGTAAAAAGTTAGATAGAGCTCAACAGAGTTATTTTTTCTATGAGAGAGAGCTCTATGCCATAATTCATGCTTTACGAAAGTGGCGACACTATTTATATGGTGCCGAGTTTGAAGTAGTTTTTGACCATGAGAGTATGAAATGGTTTACTACTGAAATGGACTTGAAGGGCCATAAAGCTAGATGGGCAGAAATCCTTCAAGGTTATGATTGTAAGCTATGATATCGCAAGGGGCGATAATGTAGTAGCGAATGCACTAAGCCGGATGCCTCAGATTAATTCACTTGCTTCACAGAAATAGAGTGGATTTTTGGAGTCGTTATGTGCAAGTGTGCACAAGATCAATCATATGCTAAAGTGTGGAGTGCAGTTTTAAAAAGAGATCCCTCACACTCACATGTCTCTGCACGCGCATATAAAAACTCCAACACCCAGAGCTCCACCCCTACTTAGGAAGAGCTTAAGTGATGGAAGAATTTTTCCATTGATGATGGCTACTTACTCCACAAGGGTAGACTATGTGTGCCAAAGGACTTAGACACTATGCGCCAAATCTTATTTGAGTGTCACGATAGTCCAAGTGCTGGTCATCCAGGCATTTGTAAGACGTATGCTTTAGTTCCACACAATTTTGTTGACTAAGCTTGCATCGTGATGTTCAAGAGTACGTACTAAACTGCCAACAATGCCTAGTTAATAAGGCAGAGCGCCTCAAGGTAGGTGGCCTTTTACATCCTTTAGAGATTCCACAAGGTAAGTGGGAGAGTATCTCTATGGATTATGTAGTGGGACTACCTACTACAAATCGTCGCAATGATGGCATATGGGTAATTGTAGACCGTCTCACAAAGACGGGTCAATTCATTCCCACTAAGACTATGGTTAAGAACTGAAATTAGCATGGCTATTTGTAGAGCATATATATAGACTCTACGGTCTTCCAGCTAGTATCGTTCGTGGCAGAGATCGAAAGTTCGATAATCACTTCTAGAGAGTTGTGTTTCAAAAGTTGGAAACTAAACTTAATCTAAGTACGGCTGATCATCCAAAAATAGATGGTCAAACCGAAAGAGTTAATCAAGTGCTAGAGGATATGCTACGAGTGTACGTCAGCAAGAAGCAAACCAATTGGGAAGACTACTTACCTATATTGGAATTTGCTTATAATAGTTTAAAGCATGTGACTACATGGTTAAGTCCATTTATGCTTTTATTGGATTCCAACCTAGATCACTCATTTCTTTGGGGTTGGCTAAGGAGAAGATACAACAAGCAAAGGATTTTTTCCAAGACCATTTTGACATGCTTCAAGTCGCTCGACAGAATGTTAAGGAAGCTCAAGATCAATATAAGAAGTACGCAGATGAACATCGTCATCTTGCTACTTTTGAAGAAGGGGACAAGGTTTTCCTCAAAGTTCCGGAGCATTCAGAAAGTCTGAAGACTAGAAAAGTTGCTAAACTTTCACCACACTATTGTGGACCGTTTACCATACTCAAACGTATAGGTCAAGTGGCCTATAACTTAGCTCTCCCAGAGCACTCACGAGTTCATCCTGTTTTTCATGTTAGCCGTTTACGAAAACAGCTAGGACATAATGATAATGTCATTGACACAGGGTGTGTTAGTTGACCTTATCGAACCACCAAGCATCCTTGATGAGCCCGAAAAGATTTTGGATTCTCATGAGATTTGCACCATACATCATGTCAAATGACAGATGTTGGTAAAATGGCTAGATAGACCTGAAGAAGGTTCTACATGGGAGAATGTTACATGGGTCCTATGAGCAAGGCCACCAGCACGGCCGGACAGTGTGTAGACTAGGAGGAGGCTATAAGAAAGCACGGTTGGGTGGAGACTAGCACACGCATTACCACCGCCCTTTCATGAACCCAAAACAAATGTGTATAATGACTGAAATGCTGATCAAAGTGGCTAAACCGACAAGATAGAATCTCAAAGTATTGTCACTATCAATGTCTCCAACTCTAGAAGAATGTCTCTGACCAACTGAACACTGTCAAACGCATACGCATAAAGATGACAACAATGCCAACAATGGTGGGTCAGCAGATGCATACCAATACTGCACTAACCGCATAAACATACATTCTATGTCAATGCCAAAACTATAGGGATGTCGGAGGCTCGCTCCAAAACCTGTATCACTGAAAGGATCTCCACATTTTAGAATCCCCCAGCTCAATAAAACCTTACCACAACCCTCAACAATAGGCTTTGCATATTTCCATCACAATATATAAACCGCATAAGATCTTACATCAACCACAAAATCCTTTTTCGTAACCGCTACGGCGGTTTGTCTGATTTAACAAACCCTCAAGATCTTACATCAAATATGAATGTGACAGAGATTGCAGAAAGAGTCTGCAACAAAAACTTGTACGCAGAAGAACCGACGAAGGTAGAACACCTCGCTGTCTGAACCAAATATCTCTCAAACCGTGCAAAATTTACAGAAACTTCCTTCTGCAAAGTTGTAGACCATGCAAAAACGGTTGGGAAATGCGGGAATGGACATGAAATAAGCTGTTTTTATAGGTCAATACATATCTGTAAAAATTTGCAGCTTGTACTTCACGACCTAGAGGCAACATGAGTGACGTATCTCAAATTGGTGAAGATTTTGAGAAAACTTTCTTCTGCAAAGTTGAAGAGGACGAAGAACCGGTCAGGAAATGTGGGAATCATCTTGAATGAATATGTTTTCGTAGGCCAAAACTGATATGCAAAAGCGTGTTGCAGTTTTTGCTGCTTCTCCTCCTGCCTCCCGCTGAGCTCCAATGGTGCTCCCAATCCCTGAGCTCTGATACCAGTTGAAGTGCGCGTGCAAGAGCGTGAGTGTGTGTGTGTGTGTAGCAATGGAGAAGAGAGAAGAAGAGAGGAGAAACAGGTTTGGGTGGACTCCAAACACAATAGTGTTAGGGTTATGAGTCCTTATTCTTTAATGTAGAATGAATGGTCAGTTTTAGTTCCCGATTAGTTTCCGGCCACCCAACACTTAGGCGTGGCACATTGGGCTTTACCACCCCAACAATATATATAATGCACGGGGGGAAAACCTCATAAAGAGGGAAAAAATGCCCTGACGGTCCTAGTGTGTTCACACTAGGACCACACGTGGTTGTGATGTGTTCACACACAACACAACCACGTGTATATGGTAACAATCCCTTAATTATATGTGTGTGTGTGTGTGGGAGGGGTCCATCTGTGACATCAAAAAAGTGCTCTACAAGCTCTATTCACGGAATGTCATCTTTTGATGAGCATTGTTTGCTAAATAAGGGCATGACTGGGAAGCTCTGGATGGAATCAAGTATGCATGCACCTTGAAGCCATGTGACATTATGCTAGAATTTAACATAGACAAATAATTCATGAAAAAGTTGTTAATGAGGGAGTTGTTGGATTCCTTTTATCAATGTGCATACCAATCATGGTTCGTTTTGAAGAGCACAAGAACTGCTTAACAAGATTCATGTTTTGGATGTTGTAGCGTGCAATGCGCAGAAGCACTATGTTGTTGTCTACATATGAAGGCATCTTGGAGGCATGTGACATTATGCCAAAAGTCCATATGAGCAGTAAATTCATGATGGTATTTATTTTGGGTTTTGTGTATGTGCATGTTCATGCAATTGTCTTCCCCTATCTCTTTTCTCTATCTCCCCCTATCTTTTTTTCTCCGATCCTTTTGTCAATGTGCACACCAATTGCGGCTTGTTTTGGAGAGCACAAAAAGTGCTTAACAAGGTTCATGTTTTGGACATTGTAGCTTGTATTGCATATTGAGTGGGGGCAACACTGTCATCACCTTTCACATCTCATGGCGAGAGGGACCCAAGAATATATTGCTAGCAAGTGACTCGAGTAGGGCATGGAGGCATGTGAAGATGTTGTCAATCTCTCGTCTAAACACAATACACTTTGTTTGAAGTGTCTATGTGCGTTCTAACACCGAAAATTCTAGTTTTCATCTCTATGATCCATTCACACATCAACAAGCAAAACCAACACCAAATCAACTCCAAACAACACCAAACTTAATACGCATTATCCGTGCACGGTCAAACACTTCTAGGTCAACAAACCTAAAATCTGCATGGTCAAAAACACTTCTAGGTCAACAAACCTATAAATTTGCAGGGTCAAAAACACTTCTGGGTCAATAAACCTACAATTTGCATGGTCAAAAACACTTATGGGTCAACAAACCTAAAATCTGCACACTAGAATAAAACACTTTTTTTCCAGGAGCAAAATTGCAGGTCATCAAATCTAATGTCAGACACGCCTACTAGGTGCTCCAAAGTGCTGAGAATCTGATGCAATCAACAAAACCTCAAAACAACACTTGGATAGTGACATATGTCGCCTAGAAGATTGTGGGAGTCTACGCTTGGATCTTGCAAAATGCTTGCAATGTAGATATCCACACATAGAGCTCCTTGAGACTAAGACAATGGTGCTCTCAAAATTTCGATATGATGATCGTGTGGTACGGTGCAAAGAGATAAAGACACAATAGTAAGAGACGACACATGACATACAAACTCTTCACTTTCATTAATAATAATGATGATCAAAACTTTACAAAAATTACCTTTTATACCTTGGCTCAGGGTCTCATGTACAAAGGTTGGACTTGCTTCAGACATAACATAAAAATACAACTTGAGAGATCATAGTCTTGAATTCTTTATAATTACAGACTGAACAAAGACCTAATGGTTTTTTGACAAGATAATTAAGATCATTTTTTGTTACAAAGGATAAAAATCTTGACAAGTGTCTCCTTTTCTGGAGCCGGCATTTATTTTGTGGATTCTAGCTTGCACGCTAAGGAGTTCTTTATTTGTGATCATGGATGGTACGGAGCAAATTTAGAAGCTAAAATATTCCTTTTCGCCAAAATACCTTGGCTGGGGATGGCGGCCGGATAACAACAGTCGGTGGTTGATAGGTCAATGGCCGATGGCAGATGGGGCCGGTGGTCAATGACCGATATTCAACGGCCAGTGGCCGAGTTCTACTTGGACTTGTCTACACAAGGGTGGCTCCACATGAATGCATGGTCGAGTTCTACTTGGACTTGTCTACACAAGGGTGGCTACACATGGGCGCATGGACAACTGCCTCTCATGAGAGAGGAAGCCCCCCAAAGGCTCCCTAACATCTATATAAGGAGACCATCTCCATGAGCAATCATACACACACACATCCTTATTGAAGGATAGCCAACCCCTTGTTTTCCTCCTTGCTCTAGTTGTCTAAATCGCCATCTAAGCTCTACCTTGAGAGTGCATGGATGGATGACGCCATCACTTTGTAATAGTGCTAGTCTAAAATTTTAATTTTCCACTAATCTACTTTGCATCGTATCTCTATCTACTTTCCTTGCTAAATATCCTATTTTGTTCTACATTTCTTACATAGTATCAGATCATTAGGTGCTTATAGCTAAGATTGTACTAGAAGTACTTTCATTATCGTATAAAATCAATCATGTCAGTGTCTTCAAGTGCTGCTACGCTACGCATTTGTCCACGAGACTTCACGGGAGGCAAGCTTGATGGCACCAACTATATATTGTCGAAATTGAATTTTTTTGTAATTGTGTATTTGTATGAATTGTTGGATATAGTGTTAGGGCCAATTGGTGTTGACCCAAAGCCCACTTCAACAACTAATCTAGAAAATCCAAGTCTTGTGATTTCTCCAGATGTTACTCTTCTACAAGCTTGGAAAAGAAGGAATGTAGATGCATTGTGCGCCATTACGATGTCTGTAAGTGATTTTGTTCTCACTTTGATTCAGCATACCGCTAAAGGACATGAAGCTTGAAGTATATTGGTGTCAGGACACCGGCAAGGCCAGACTAGACAAGCACAAGGCCGGGCTAGGCACTGTGGAAAGGGAGTCCAACTAGGGCAAAGGGCCAGGGGCTATGCTATATAATGGGTGGTTGGGTGGTGGACTCTCAGGTCCTAGCTTCCCTTTGTCTTACACTGATATCAGAGCTAAGTTCCTATTTTGGGGAAAGGGGAAGGCGTGGTTCTTTTTAGCCACACAAAGCCTTGCATGATTGCATGTCGTGGTTGAAAACTGTGGAGATCACCCCTTGCTAAGAAAAACGACGAGGAGGAAGCACCGTGGGCAAGCGGGCTTGGCAAGGAGAGCCGCCGGGTGCAGGAGCACCAAATCGAGTGCGCTCGGGCTCAACCCATGCGCATTGGCCTGCTGGTCACTTCTCGACACAGGGCCAAATCCCACCTTGCAACGCATCGACCACCCTCATCTTCCCAAGCCTCCGCACGCTGCTTGCTCATGGCAATGGAGCTTTGAAGCTTAGCTTTCACACATAAACGCCTAAGGCCAAGGGCCTTAAGACTTTAAATTAAGATTAGGGGTGATACACACCTCCGCAACGGATACACATCCCTGCCACGAGCAACAAACTCCGAGTGGATTTAGTGAGCACATATCCGAGTGGAATCGAGACGGGGCCGGCAAGTACACGGCAATACACGAATTCCCTGTGTGTTGGCTGCAGAAATTCAGTACGTCAATAAAGCTTCATAAGCGGATTCATTGGTGACAGTAGTTCTCAAATTGATTGCGGTCAAAAGCAATACCACTCACACTCAATTCGACTGCAATGTGTTCAAATCAAGTACCTGCACGGCTGAAATTTTGGATCGTTTTTTATTTGGAAAATTGACGTAATTAGCAAGGCTAATTAACCTTAATTAGCCTTGGTGGTACATCCTACATCTACAGGTATTTTTTCTTGCTATTCCTTCCACTACACTGTGTCGCCATGGATTCGAATATCAATATGACATTCGATTTCGAGCAAAGTACGCCTAATCCTGCCAATGATGGCCCGTGGCCAGATCCTCTCAAGGAGAGTACTCGTGATGCTACGGCAGGTGAGGATACTTACGAATTGCTCGATATTCAAGAATTTCGTGCATTTCAGACACGCATGACAGTCATGGATGAAAATTTTAAAGCTTTAAATGAAAATGTTACTAAACTATCCACATTAGTAATTCAATTAATGCAACAGCAGTTTAAGAGTCCTACTGACACGCACATGCATGAGCACGTTGCTACACAAGGGCAAGGCACTTCTAATCTAGGGCAAGGCCCAAATGCTGATACGTTGCAAACTCTCACTGCAAAAGAGGTGGATGAATTGTTGAAAAACACCAAACCACCGATTTTCAAGGGAGAAGACCAAGACCGCAATAAGGATACAGTGAATATCTTTCTCAGCAAGTGGGATGGAATTCACACCTTACGCCGTACTCTGGACGCAGTCAGAGCTCTGCAAACAATCTTAACTCTGGAAGGCAAGGCTTACAAATGGTGGATGTCTCTCAAGGAGAAGAACATCATACGATAGAGTTGGATAGCTTTTGAAGCAATGTTTAGCAAGGAATTTTTGCCTACAAATGAGGCCAATCGGAATTGGATGGCTTGGGATACATGTTCTATGCGTCAATACCCATCACTACTTGAATATATCTCTCACTATCAGGATGTTATCCTCAAGTTGGAAGGCTTAGATAGATACCTTTCAACAAGTACGGGGGTTCATATGAGGTCTGACACCCGAGCTTAAGAAGTATGTCAAGACCCAAGACCCTAAAACACTTGAGGAAGCCATAGTGAAAGCACATATTCATGATGATCCAGATGAAAAGAAAACACATAATAGTCACGTGCCTACTAATATACATGGTAACACACGCACTCAGTATGGGCATAATAAAAGAAAATTTATAATTGCCAATTCGGATGCATCTAAAAAACCCAAGGGGTCAAGGGTCCTCTCTCTCCTGAGTACTTTGATAAAGCCAAGAAAGAAAAATTATGTTTTCAATGTTTAGGAAGAGGTCATGGCAAAAAGGATTGTCCCAAGGGGAAATCTGCTGCTCAGGGCAAGGAGAAAGCAGTGCACACAGTGCAACTGCTACCTCTTGAGTCTTCCTCACGATTCTCTACAGTGGAAGTAACACACACTGAGGTGGTGCATGAATGCTGTCTCACAGCTTCCATGTGGCAACCAACCTTTGGACCACATGAGTTAGTACGTATGCATGGATATCTGCAAGGACACAAGGTGTGCATCTTGGTAGATGACGGTGGTACTCACAATTTCATCAATTACGGATTGGTGAAAAAACTCAAATTGCCTCAAACTCCGAGTACCCACCGCTACAAGGTAGCAATGATGAATGGACATGATACTAAAATCTGGGATACTCAATGCCAAGCTGTTCCATTGGAAGTACAAGGGCACTCCACATGTTTGGATTTTCAGGTTATGAACATGGAAAGGGCTGATGTGGTTCTTGGTAGGGAGTAGTTGCATAGCCTAGGACCATCATTGAAGCGTAGCTATGAGCACAACAGCTTGATGTTTGATTCCCATTGCGCACATGTGTTGTTGTTAGGAGAAAAATATATACCTTCATCACCACTGATTTGTACCGTTGAGCTTATGCAGCTCGTTTCTGATAATGAAATAGATCAGGTTTTCTTGTGTTACTCACTGTCTCATTTTGTTTCTAACATTGAGTCTGTTGAACATTCCTCAACGCCGCATGCTTCTCTCTCCTCTGTTCCACCAATTGCTAATTCTAAACAAGCAAACATTGCTAGTCAATTACAAAAATTATTAAAGGAATTTCAAGATGTATTTCCTAATGATTTTCCATCAGAATTATCGTCGACACGATCAGTGCAACATAGCATTGACGTGGCTGCAGGCTGTAAACCTGTTAGTAAACCACCTTACCGTATGAGTTATTCAGAAGCTACCGAGGTGGAATGCCAGCTTGCTGACTACCTTAGCAGAGGGTTTATACAACCCAGTTTTTCACCATGGGCTTCGCCTATCCTCTTAGTGAAGAAAAAAGATGGCAGTATGCGCATGTGCGTAGACTACCGTGGCTTAAATGCGGTTACAGTTAAGAACAAATACCCATTGCCCAGAGTAGATGAGTTGTTTGATAAGCTCACTCATGTTTGCATTTTTACAAAAATAGACTTGCGGTCAGGATATCACCAAGTCCGTATTCGACTTGCTGATATACCCAAAACTGCATTTCAAACAGAGTTTGGACACTACGAGTTCTTGGTGATGTCCTTTGGGTTAACCAATGCACCTGCAACATTCATGACACTTATGGATAGTGTCTTGAAGCCATATTTGGGCAAATTTGTCATTGTTTTCCTCGATGACATCCAAGTCTATAGTGATTCTAAAGAAGAACACTTACAACATCTCAGGCAGGTGTTTGAGTTGTTACGCACAAACAAATTATATGCCAAGGAATCTAATGTGATTTTCTAAAAAATGAAATTCATTATTTAGGGCATGTTATTTCAACTAATGGGTTATATATGGATCAATCCAAAGTGGATACCATCCGGAAATGGCCTTCTCCTAAAAATCTGGAGGAATTACATATATTTTTAGGATTTGCAGGTTTTTGAAGGTTCGTTAAAAACTATGCTCAAATTGTTGTTCCTATGACGGATCAACTAAAAGGCAAAGGTAAAGCTTTTCAGTGGGGATCCGCTCAACAGCACAGTTTCGATACGCTCAAGGATGCATTAGCTACAGCTCCTATACTGGCTATTGTAGATCCTTTGCAACCATTCATTTTGGAAATGGATGCCAGTGACCGTGCTATTGGAGCAGTCCTATTACAAGACGGACGGCCAATTGCATTTGAAAGCAAGAAGCTTGATGCATCTCAGCAGAACTATTCTGCTTACGAACGCGAACTCTATGCAATAGTGTCTGCCTTAAAAACATGGTGGCATTATCTGTATGGTGCTCAATTTGAGATTGTGTTTGACCATGAAAGCATCAAATGGTTTACACAACAAACGGATTTGAAGGGTCAAAAAGCCAGGTGGGCTGAGATTCTTCAGGAATATGACGCCAAGCTAAGGTATCGCAAAGGCCGGTACAATGTCGTGGCGGACGCTCTAAGTCGAATGCTAGAGATCAATTCGCTCTTGTTCATGGAACTTCGTAGTGAATTTTTAGATTCTCTCAAAGGAAAATATGAGCATGATGAAGCATATTCCAAAGTGTGGAGCCATGTTCAAAAGAGGGATCCTTCTCAGTCCAATGATGGTAGTGTACAATTAACCTCCACACCAAGTTCTCCTTTATTAAGTGATGAACTACAACGATGGAAGCATTTCACCATCAACAATGGGTGCCTACTCCACAAGGGGAGAGTTTGTGTACTGATGGACACAGACATTCGATGCCAAATTCTTTATGAATGTCATGATAGTCCAAGTGTAGGACACCCGGGAATTAGAAAAACTTATGCTCTCGTACGACGACAATTTTACTGGCCAGGTATACATAGCTTTGTTCAAGTTTATGTCTTGCATTGCCAAAAAATGTCAAGTTAACAAAGCAGAGCGCCTGAAAACAGGAGGACTCTTACATCCTTTGGAGATTCCCAATGGAAAATGGGAAAGCATCTATATGGATTTTATTGTGGGTTTACCAACCACTGTACGAGGTCATGACTCAGTATGGGTGGTCGTAGACAGGTTGACTAAACTATGTAAGTTTATTCCGACCAAATCAACGGTTAAGACACCAGAACTAGCCAAGTTATTTGTGGACAATCTATACAAACTGTATGGTTTGCCAAGTAACATTGTTAGTGACCGTGATCCCAAGTTTAACAGCCACTTTTGGAGAGCTTTATTTAAACGATTGGGTACACAACTGAACCTCAGTATAGATAATCATCCAAAAACAGATGGTCAGATGGAACGAGTTAACCACGTGCTAGAGGATATGCTAAGAGCATACGTCAGCAAAAAACAGTCAGACTGGGAAGAATACTTACCTATTCTTGAGTTTTCCTACAACAGTGCTAAGCATGTCACAACAAGCTTTAGTCCTTTCATGCTCATGTACGGGTTTCAACCTAGGTCACCAGTTACGGGAGGGTTGGCAACCGAAAAACTCCAACAGGTTAAGGATTTTCTCCAAGACCCATGGATATGTTGAAACTTGCTCGTCAGAATGTTCCGACAAGCACAGGATCGGTATAAGAAGTACGTTGATGAGAAACGTTGACAAGTTACCTTCGAAGAAGGGGAGGAAGTTTTTTTACGTGTGCCAGAACATTCAGAAGTCTGAAAACTGGGCCAACACCTAAATTATCTCCCCGATATTGTGGGTCTTTCAAAATACTCAAGCGAGTAGGTGATCGTGCCTACAAATTATTACTACCTTCACATTCTCGCATTCATCCGGTGTTTCATGTAAGCCATTTACGTAAGCGGTTACATGGGGACGACAATGTCATTGACCAACAGGTTTTGGTTGATTTCATTGAACCTCCTACCTTACTGCATGAACCTGAATGTGTTCTCAATTATCATGAGTTGTGCTCCCCACTTTTGTTTTCGAGGACAAAAACTCTTCTTAAGGGGGGAGTAATGTCAGGACACCGGGAAGGCCGGACTAGACAAGGGCAAGGCCGGGCTAGGCAGTGTGGAAAGGAAGTCCAACTAGGGCAAAGGGCCAGGGGCTATGCTATATAATGGGTGTTTGGGTGGTGGACTCTCAGGTTCTAGCTTTCCTTGTCTTACAATTGGATCGCCAATATAAGGCGCACAATCACACCAAAATTCAAAATCTAGAAAATCAACTTGTTGCTTAGAAACTTGCTAATGGAGAAAAGGTGGAGGCCTTTATCAAGCGAATTAAGGATCTCCAAGATCAATTAGCTATCGTTGGTGTTGCTACTTGTCCAAAATATTTATCTTGACGTTGCATTCGCATACTTCTAGCAAGATACGATGGTCTTGGTGTGGCACTCAACACTCAAGTTCGTCCAACCCCTCTTATGTTTGAAGAACTAAGTGCAATGTTTCTTGAAGAGGAGCTATGACTCATGACTAGAAATGGGGAGGATGATGCTGCTTTCACAGAAGCCAGGGCAAAAGGCAAGGGGACTTTGCAAAATACCTCTAAGAAGAAGCCCAAGAAGAAGAAATTTTCAAGTACCTGTTTTTATTGTGACAAGAAATGTAATTATGTTAAAGATTGTAGAAAGAAGAAAGCAGATGAAAAGAACGACACCACGAAAGCTTCTTGAAGGAAAGAGAATCCGTCAACAATGCTGAGGCTGACTTTGAACTGTGGGTTGTCATAGAAGAGGTATGCTCATCAGCACAAAATTCCTTTGCTGGTGGTTCTTGGGTTCTAGATAGTGGAGCATCCTGACATATGACTAGTAAGAAAGATTAACATAGTTCCTGGAAGCCTCAACTGGAACCCATCAATGTAATTTTTGGGAATAATGTAAAATGGATCTGGGACAATTTCTTTCTTACCAGCTACATGCAAAACTAAGCAACTCTTTGATGTATTGTATGTGTCTCAAATCAAGAAGAAGTTGATCTCGATTATTGTGATCACTAAATCGTGGTCTCGACATTTGTTTCAAGAAAATTGGAGCAAAAATCTTGGATTTTGAAGGCAATACAGTGGGAGAGGACGTAAGGTGCAACAATCTTTACAAAGTTTTTGCACTTACGATAACTATAGAGAAAGGTACAACTCAATTATGGTATGAGAGATTAGGTCACCTAAGTATTGTTGTGTTAAAAGAAATGCAGAGATCTGGGATGGTTGCACACATGCCGCAAATTTCAGAAATGAATGAAGTATGTGAAGCTTGCATGATGGGCAAGCAACAAAGGAAGGATTTCGTACCCAATTCTCCAGTACTCTTATATTCTATACCAGCCAAAGAAGCTGAGTTACCTCACTTCTTTCTAGCTCTCTATTCACCCCATGCTAAGCATGTCAATCCAAAACGATATATTTAGATAGCAGATGGGCTCAAAGTCTAGTATGAAGAGGCAACTATGGAATGGCTGGCATGGAATCAAGTGTTGCAAGAGGCGCTCCAGAAGATGGAGGTCAACGAGTTTCTTGGTGCCTTTCATAGGTTCCATCTTTTAATAATAGGACAATGGAAAATCCAAATCAAAAGGCTCATAAAGATCACGAACCAGCTGCTGCAATTGACAATTGAAGCATCTAAGATTCTAGAGAAAGAATTGGCTAACAAGGCAAGGTCTGGACCCCAATTCAGAGAAATGGCAAAGATTCTGTTCAAAGCACTCGTCAAATGTATTTAGCCATTACCTCAAGGATGGTCGCACACTACATCCTACTACCATAAGCTGGCTAGGGCTAGATTGTTGACAAAGGCCAAGAGCACTTTGTATGATATTGACACCAAGACATGGAATCCACTAACACCTTATGAAGTTGAGATGAACACTATCACGAAGGACCAGCTAAAGCAAGAGGAAATATTCAGACTGATTCAGAAGGAAAATGCAGTAATAACCACTTCAGAGGCATCCCAGGCACCATCCAAAAGAAGGAGGCACCTGAAAAAAAGAGGGTTTGCTGGACAGACACTGGTTAAGCTACTAGTGCTCTATCGTTGGACTTTTGCAAGATGAAGTAGATCCAATGCTTTTAGAAGGCACCTTTGGAGTCCTATCCGGGCAATCGAGAGTTGATTTCCCAAATACAAAAGATAAAGAAGGTAGTGGAGCTACCTTTGACACCATCATTTTCTGGAAATTTTGGTATTATACCAAAATTCAAGAAAGGAGAGGAGGAATGTAGAAGGCAGGAACAACCTCTAATAGGTGGTTGACAGATGCCAGAAGCTTCCAAAAGCAATAACCAGAGAGTTACCACAGTAGTTGGTAGTGCACAATCAGTCAAACACTAGTGTGAGGACCTACAAATAGGACCCACTATTCATTTTTGGGTGACGTTGTCACACCTTGTAATCTTGCACTCTCTCTCTTCTTGAGCACCTTGATCTTTGGATCTCTTGTAATCCCAAAGGCTTGTTATTGTATTTGGAGCCATTCATTGGCATACTTTGTACTTTACAGTGTCACTACCAGTTGTACTTTGATTATTCTTCTGAATACCTTTTTGGCTTCAGTCTTTGTGTCTCTTGTCATTTTATTTCTAGTTATGTCTTTTTGTATTCTGAAGTATGATCTGATCCTTATAAGTGTGATATCATTAACTCCAAGTACCAACCTGGAATAGCTCTTTGAAGGTATCAAGCTCATTCCAGAAGCCTATTCCGATAAGAAACCTTTGGTCCTACATTTCAAAACTTTTGGGTGTTTTCGTTATGCACAAATTCCTAATTCCCAAAGAACTAAGTAAGAAGCCAAAAGCAAGAAGTGTGTACTTCTAGGATACAATGAAGACTCTAAGGCATATAGACTCTATGATCCAAAGGCAAAGAAGATACTCACTAGTCGCGTGATGTGGTATTTGAAGAAGGGCCACATTTGGTGGAGAAAACAGGTTCTTCCGCTTTCTCATCAAATGAAGAAATAACTCACGTTGTGTCGGATTGGAGTCTGGTAAAAATTCAAGAGGAGGAGTTGTTTGATGATGACAGCTCATACAAAACTAACCAACCTATTGTAGCATCACAGAAGAAGCCACTACCAAAGTGGGCTCAACAGCTCTTGATGAGTAAAATCCTCATGGTCACAATCCTCATGAAGAAGAGGGTGGTTTGTGATGATCAAAGAGAATAGAGGAGCAAAGAAGAGACTCCAAACACATCATCAACATGGCTCTAATGAGGACAAAAATTGTGGGCTCTATAAAGGAGCCAATCCCTAACACCAAATGGGTTTACAAAGCTAAACACAAGGGTGATGGCTCATTAGAAAATTATAAAGCAAATTTAGTAGCATAAGGTTTCTCACAAGTTGAAGGGTTTGATGTGAGTGAAACTTTTGCTCCCAAATTTTGAATGACCACTATTCGCCGTTTACTTGCTCTTGCTCCTATCTTTTTGTGGGTTATTTACCAAATGGATGTAGTATCTACTTTTTAAAAAGGACTTCTCAAGGAGGAGTTTTATTTAGAGTAGCCACCAGGGTTTGAGTCCCCCTGTTAACCCTCAGGGACACTCTATCACCTTCGACGGATGCATATTATTTATTTGTTTGAGTCATGGACCGGGCTTGTCGGTCCAATAGGTGTGTAGGTGATCACCGATGAGAGGCACACCACTTATCTTATTTTGATAGTAGTTTTGCAATGACCGGCCTTTGTGGGCGCCCATGTGTGAATGGGTCAAACTCTTATAAAAGGTCCATTTGACCTAAAAATCCTCATTCTCTGAGATGTAAGCTAATAAGTGATCTTGCTCCATCTCTATCTCCTTCTCCTTTGTGTGCTCACAGGTGTGTGTGTGTGTGTGTGTGCGCGCTTGAGAGAGAGAGAGAGAGAGAGAGAGAGAGAGAGAGAGAGAGAGAGAGAGAGATCAAGCATTACGACGGCATCGACGACGACGAGGGGGTTGAGCGCGGCATCGATGGTGGCTCCTTCTTCTTCGTAGCACAGGATCCTTCACGACGGAAGTATTGAGCGGTGAGTGACACACCCCTATCCCTTTGAGCTTGCTAGGCTCTTCTAGTTGTGTGTTGCAGCCTTTCGAGGCTCACACACAGTGCACATGCAAGCTCCCAGCTTTGACACGTACGACAAAGCATACATTTTTGGCACCGTTGCCGGGGAATGCCTTGCATTAAACTTGAGGAGCACTCAACGCTACCTCTGGAATATTTTCTTCCATTTGTTTTTTGTTTTTTGTTGTGTTGTGTGAGAACTGTTAAATGGATGCAATAGGCAGATTAGCAGGTTTCTGTTAGATTCTGTTAAGTGACTGAAATGCGTAATTTTAGCAGGTTTTTGTTAGATATTGATAGTGGTTGTAAGCTCTATTAGTGCTGCATTGTACTGATTTTTGTTAGGTTTGCAAGATCTGTAATGTACAGGTGTAGACAGTGAGAAGTAGAGTAGACAGTGAGCAGTAGAGTTGACTGTCTGTGAGTGTGCAATTTTGTGTTAGATAGTTAATTAGCTCTTAATTAGTTGCAAGGAGATTAGACAGATCTCCTAGGAGTTGTTGTGTGCGCGTGTGAGCTCGTCATCCATGTAGCCACATTATCCTCACAAAAAAAAAAAATTGGAAATAAAAATAAAAAATATAATTAAAAAAAAACACTCAAGATATTTGGGACTAAAAAGAAATTTGGAAATTAAATTTGAAAAAACCTTATCCTAAAAGGAAGGATCGGGATCATTCCCCAAGCCCAAGCCCAAGCCTTAATCCTTAGTCTTATGATATACTATACACAGTACTTTATATATAAAGACTAGGACCTCAAGTGAAGGGAAGGCATGTGGGAAGTCCTTAGTCTTATGATATACTATACACAGCACTTTATATATAAAGACTAGGACCTCAAGTGAAGGGAAGGCATGTGGGACAAGTTCCTCAAGTCCTCCACCATGCCCTTCACACTCACCCTTTGGACTTACTAATTCTAGCCCTCTCCCCACCTAGGATAAGACTAGTTTTAGGATTTCAAGGGCTGTACGTAACCAAACCAGGGGTTGTAAAGCAAGGCACATCCCCCTAGCCAAGATGCTTGTTTTGAGCTTTCACATGCCATATCCGTGGCTCGGTTAAAAAAAGAGACCAAAAACATAACAAAAAAAATTGTGTCGTAAACACCTAAAAAACTAGGTGAGCGGCCTTCACGAACACTCAACAACACCTCTAGAGTGTTGAGGTCACATGCATTTATGATGTGGTCATGTGCTAGAGGACGAACACATCAAGAGTGTCTCCATTTATGTGGACACTCATTATTCTTCTACCTTAGGCTCTACGCCCTCAGTAGGAACTCAAGGTAGTACCACTCAAAACCCACATATTCCATCTAGTGACTCCTCCTCTGAGTACAACGTCATGGAGGGTTACCCAATGACTAATCCTGATAGCTCAAGCAAAGACATGCATGCCATGGGCCCACGGTCTGGGCCGAGCGTGCTTAGCCGCTTGAAGGAAACCTTTAGTAGAGCCACTCGCTCCGAACATGGGGCTAATGATGTAAATGAGGGGGGGGAAGTAAATTCGCCATTCATGTCCAACGTAGACCCCATGCTCTTGGAGAGTGTGCACAGGATTACTCCATTCACTACACCCCTTGACTCTTTAGAGCTATCCCCCTCCAAGGTTATATTACCTGATGGTAGAAGCCTTGCCGAAGTGCAAGAGGTTCAACGGTATATCATTGCGGCTAGGGAAAAGGAAATCAAGAGCTTACATAGGGTAGAGCAAAGGAGAGAGTTAAAAGCGAAAGCCCCTATGTCAACATCCATGCCAGGCGAGCAATCAAGTGCTCCTGAATTAGCGACCACTAAGGGTCAACCCATAGAGACCCACATTGCATCTAGTTCAAAGGACACCCCTAGCACCTCATTCCTAGATGGAGCGTTCCTAAACAAAAACTGGGAGTATGAGCTACAAACGGAGACTTTAACCGACCTATACACAGGTCACACATATCTTGTGGGTTGGTTAGATGTCGTACAATCCACAAAGGGTGTTACTAGTGTAGAGGATCAACAACAAAGAGTTTGTGAGGTCATCCATAGGGTTATTGAGCTAGAGAGACAAACAAGGGGATCCACATGTGTGAGGCCCCCAAACTCGCCAACACCAAAAAGCAGGATGGGATCCTTAACAGGTCTCTAGGCCTAATAAAATCTGAGTCCCTAAACAAGAAGAATCCAGGGAATTCACCCTTACCATTAATAATGGTTTAGGTTTTAGGTTTATAGCCCTAGAAGGAGACCTAGTCCTGTCTCACAGTGGAAACGAGACAACTTGTTGAATAAAAAAAAAAACTATTCCGGCCATATAACTTCCATCATTCGGATTAAGGTTTCCTTAGCCAACGCTTTTTTCCCCCTAACATATGTGAGGGCACAGCTGCTGGTGGACTCCTCTTCCAAGTGGAAAAGTTTCTAGACTCTTTCAGTGCACGAGAATGGATAGTTACCTGACTAATCAGGTCCACCCGTCCATGATTGACAACCTTAGTCAATCCCCACTTACCACCCAGCACTCACACATGTTGCTTTGTTATTTAATTATTACCACATTCTTGTCACAATTAAAATAATGATTTCTTTTAACTTTCATAACTAAATTTCATTAAAACAACCCTTGAAAATGGTATTGAAAACATTCTTTTAGTAAACAGACATCTTTAGACTTAAGACAAGGTACTCTCATTCTAGAGTAACTCTAATCAGTACTGGCTTGTCTCAAGACCACCTATATAGGGGTGAAAAAACGGCACCCATTTCTTATTTATAAAAATCGGGGTGGAAAAAGTCATCACCCATAGTCCGGGCGCCCATACGCCAACCGGTTGCCCATACAACTGGGCAGTGCCTATAGGATAAACTCAATATCCTAAGTAATATCCACAAGCACAGACAAGCACGGGGTAAAGACTCCACGCGCACTGAGGAAACCGACTCATCCATGGCGGAGTCGCCATCATTACTCATTACCTGGAGTAAAATATTCCAAGGAATGAGAGGTGTCTTGAGACAAGTTGTCTTAAGGATGATCAAACATTTCTTTTCTATGTCAATCAGTCGTAGCCCAATCATTTCTTTCCTATTTATAATCATTGCTCGTTGGTTTCTTGGAAGTCACCTTCCGTTTATGGCCAGTTAATCCTTCCTAGTTCTTACATATGCAATGTTAATTTATAAACGAACTTTAAGCTATTTAAAGACTTAAGTGAACAATTGGAAATCCACATGACTGGTGAGCCATTTGCTGCTACGCTGGTGCCTGCAGACTTTCCTCCGTAGGCCTATGACTAGGCCCAACGTCATGGTCATGAGTTGCTCTATTTATTTTGTTGATTGTATTCTGTATCCTCTTCATCAGAAAGAGGATTTCCTCTGGTTCTTTTTGGAGCCATATTGGCAACCGTTGAGTAACCGACTAGAGCTTTGATTCTCTAGTGATTTCTGAGTAGAGATCCCTCTAGATGAGAGAGAATTTGCCAAGACTCCGAGTCTAATTTTTTTGTGAAGAAGGGGGGTCTGTTTATAGTTTTTCAGGGTCCCTGGGCTGTTTCTGGCAGGTCCTGGTACCTCAAGCAAGCCCCCAGCTTCCATCTAGCGCCACCTGCTGCTAAAATCAGCTTGGGCAGGTTCATCACAGCCCCCCCAACTTCCATAATCGATTTTTGCTATTTCCTTTGACTTTTAATGATTAGCTTTGGAAATATCTGCAGTTTCTAGAACTTTAGGATAAAAAGTCTTTAGCAGTAATAATTACTAAAACCCTTCAATTTTACTTAGCTAATTAAATTCAGAGTGTAACCTTTTAGAGCCCGTAACTTTTCCAGATTTTATCAGAATTCTGTTCTAAAAAATTCTAACCATAGTAAAGCCCTGGTTATGGTTCCAAAAATACCAATATTTGCCATAGTTGGATCATTCTACGGTGCTTTCTTAACAACCAAGTAATTTGATCAGGCTTTGTACAATTTCTAAGGTTTCAAAAATTGGAAACCTTACAATCACCCCAACTTAAGGAATCTCAACCGAATTTGGGGAAATCTTTGAGAAGTGATACTTCGTCCTCCCATGTGGCGTCTTCAGTGGGGTAGTCCTTCCATTTTACTAAATGTTCTCTGATTACTCTGTTTTGCATACTTCGTTTCCTAGTATCAATGATACAATCTGGTTGGAGTTCAAGAATTCCTTGCTTCTGCATCACAATCTGTTCTTCGTCTAGAGTGTGATTCAAGTTTGGAATATAGGATTTTAGAAGACTGATATGAAATACATTATGGACCTTGAGGTGTTCAGGTAGCTTTAATTTGTAAGCTTGATCACTGATTACTTTTATCACTTCATAAGGTCCACAATATCTGGGGCTTAGTTTTTTGAATTTTCCCAAGGATAAATTGCTTCTCTTTGGCCGTACCCTAAGGAATACTTTATCCCCTTGTTTGAACAACCGATCATACCGTTTTTTATCAGCATAATGTTTTTGGCGGTCCTTAGCTGCTTGAATGTCCTGTCGTATGGCTTTGGTTTGGGCATCCATTTCATCCAACATTTGTTTTGAAGCTTCTTCTCTTGTAGTGGGGTATACATTCATGCCCATAAAGTGCATTAAACGGTGACATCCCAATGCTTTTATGGAATGAGGAATTGTAGGTGAATTCCACCAAAGGAAGAAATTGTATCCATTTTTGGGGTTCTCTACTACAGTAAGCTCTAAGGATGTCTTCAATAACTTGATTCACTCTTCTGTCTGACCGTCCGTCTGAGGGTGATATGCTGTACTGAAACATAGCTGGGTACCTAAGGATTCAAATAAAACTTTCCAAAATTTTGAAGTAAATTTTGCATCCCTGTCTCACTGACTATTCTCTTAGGAAGCCCGTGTAATCTAAAGATCTCTTTGATAAATAAACGGCTTATGTCTAATGCATTGTAAGTTGTTTTCATAGGCATCAAATGAGACACTTTAGTCAGCATGTCCACTACCACCATAATGGAAGGCCTGTTACAAAGTCCATGCTAACAAGTTTCCACTTCATTTGAGGAATGTCAAGAGGTTGAAGTTTCCCTGGCAACATTACCCTTTCAGCCTTAATCCTTTCACAGGAAAGACATTGTTTGATGTAGCGAAGTATATCTCCTTTCATTCCTGGCCAAAAATAGCTTTTCCTTATGGCATTAAGGGTCTTTGCATAGCCAGGATGGCCGGCGCGACTGGAGTGTTGTGTCCTTCATAAAGGATTAACTCCTTTAATGTTGGATTCTAAGGAATGTAAAGCCGGTATTTATAATACAGAAGCCCATCTTCAAGTGAATAATCCGTGATTCTGTTCTTCTCTTTCTCTTTTAGGTCATTTTGATTGATAACCTGTAGGAGTTTTTGATAATCCTCATCTTCCAGGGAGGCTTCCTTAACCTTGTTAAGGATTGGATTGTCGACTGTGGAAATGGCCCCAACAAAAACCTTGCGACTAAGGGCATCAACAACTACATTCTCCTTTCTTGGTTTATGTTTTATTTCAAAATCATATTCTTGTAAGAGTTCTATCCATCTACACTGCCTCATGTTGAGTGTTGCTTGTGAAAAAATCCACTTTAGACTTTGATGATCAGTGATTAACTGAAACTTTCCTCCTAGAAGATAGTGCCTCCAGAGCTTAAGAGCATGGATGATGGCTAGGAGTTCCAGATCATGAGTTGGATAATTTAGCTCGTGGATTCTTAATTTTTGAGAAGTAAAGGTGACTGGTCTACCTTCTTGGTTTAAAACTCCTCCTATAGCAAGGCCGCTGGCATCGGTTACTACGTTAAACTCTTGGGTGAAGTCAAGGAGTTTGAGTACAGGGGCTGATGTGAGATTTTGTTTTAGTTTGAGAAAACAGTCCTCCTGTTCTTTTTTCCATGTAAGTTTGACTGTCTTTTTAAGTAGCTGCATCAAGGGTGCGGCGATGATTGCATAATCTTTAATGAAGATTCTATACCATCCTGTAATGCTCAAGAATCCTCGAATCTCACTGACTGTTTTGGGTTGTGGCCAATCTATTATGTCCTTAATCTTTGCAGGGTCTACAGAGATTCCTTTAGGGTTTATTATAAATCCAAGATAGCTAACTTCGAGCGTAAAGAACACACATTTGCTCATCTTGGCATACAAATGATGTTGGCATAGAAGATGAAGTACTTTACGTACATGGCCTTTATGCTCTTTTTCATCTTTGGAATATACCAAGATATCGTCGAAAAATACCAACACAAAATCATCCAGATATTCTCTAAATATATCTTGCATGAGACGGTTAAAAGTAGCCGGAGCATTCATAAGACCGAAAGCATCACGATGAACTCATAATGCCCATATCAGGTGTTGAATGCAGTTTTATAAATATCTGCTTTCTTAATCCGGATTTGATGGTAACCTGATCTGAGAACAATTTTTTTGAATACCTTGGCTCCATGTAATCTATCAAGTAATTCGTCGATGCGAGGAATAGGATACTTATTCTTTATTGATACCTGGTTAAGTCCCCTATAATTGTTGTAGAGACGTAAAGATCCATCCTTCTTCTTTTGGAATGGAACAGGCACTCCCCAGGGTGAAATGCTTGGTCTTATGAATCCTTGTTCAATAAGTTAACGAAGCTGTTCTTTTAATTCAATAGCTTGAGGGAGTGACATTTTGTAGAGTCTTTTTGAAATTGGTTCACTACCTAGAAAGGTTTCTATTTCGTGGTCTATGTCCCTTGGGGGAGGTAAATTTGAGAGATCTTTCGAAAATAAATCCGAAAATTCCTTAAGCCATTTTGGAGTTGTGTTGTCCTTTGAATCATCTGCCTTATTGAGTTTTACTACAAAGATCTGTTGCCCCTTGCGTAACCCTTTCAGAAGTCGACTAGCCTTAACTAAATGAGCCTTAGGCGTCCCATTTGATCCTTGTACTAATGTTTCTTTACCTAAGTTATTTTTGAAGGATAGGTTCCCTTGATCACAGTGAATATGGGCTTGATTTTTGATTAACCAATCCATTCCTAGAATACTGCCATAGATTCCTACTGGTAGAGTCCAAAAGTAAGATGAAGTAAGGGTTCCTCCCAGTTCAAACTCAACTTCCCCAGCTATAAATTGAGATAGAACTTCTTTCCCATTTTCTAGTTCTACCACTAATTTCTTGGTGGGGTATTGGTTTAATTTAGTTTCCTTAAGCATTTAGGGGAGAGAAAAGAGTGTGTGCTGCCACAATCTATAAGTAGTTCAAAATTTTCACCTTCTTTGTTTGCAGTGGTTTGGATAACAGCATACTGTTGCCGTGCTCCAGGGTTATCAATGGCGGCAAAAAGAGTAGCTCTTTCATCTTCTTCATCCATCAAGGTTGGCTCTCCTACTGCAGCATAAGCTCTGGCTCCTCTACCTCATCCTCTTTTTCTTCCACCTCTTTGATTATTTCCTTGGCCTATTTGATTCTGAGGAGTATTTCCATCAACAACTCGAGGATTTTTCTCCTCGGGGCATCAACTCCTGTAGTGCCTTATTCGATTGCATCCATAACATCTGATATTTGGAAAAGTTTGTTCTATAGTAGCTGCAACTGTCACTGCTCTTCGTTGATTTCCTTGGTGGAAATTTCCCCTTGTCCTTGCTCTAAAGTTATTGTAGTTATAGTAGTTCCTTGCAGGGGGGTTTCCTTCAGTCGCAAGCGGTTTAGCTCTGAGAAGGGCATCTTGAATAAATGTGGGTCTCATAGCTTCTAAACGGGTACTTAAAGGTTTGTTTAGGCCCTGGCAAAAACGAGCAATCTATTGTTCCATTGTCATTGGTGGTGCATAACACCGTAAAGACACATATTTGGTGTAATATTCTTCTAAAGTAAGCGCTAACTGTCTGAGGGAGAAAAATTCATTCATTCTAATAGCTTGATGAGCCGGAGGAAGATATCTTTCTTTCATTGTCTATTTTATTCTTTCCTAGGATGGACTAATGGAAGGATTATCTCTACAATGCTATTTCCACCAAAGTTTAGCATCTCCAGTGAGTCAAAACATTCCTAGCATTGCCTAATTTTCTGAAGCAGTTCATGCTGCCATGAAATAATCATCCATGGCGTCGAGGCAGGCTTCGGCATCACGTTCTAAGTTGTCTTCTTGTCCCTTGACAGTTGGGAGTTGAACCTGTTTTAGTAGTAGTTTCTTCTCCTGGGTGGGAGTATAAAAGCTTTTTGCATTACCCTGAGTTTTTAATTAATGAAGATCTTTTAGTGATAACAAGTAACTTTGTGTTGTCATGCAACTTTTCTAATCTATGTATATACTTTCAGAACTTTGAATGAAAACAGAAATCCAACAATTACTATAATCATTCCATTTGAATTACACAAAGCATGTCATTCTCATAAACCCATGGTATATACAAGAGTTAATACAATCACTGACTCATACTGTGTACAAGATGGACTCATACTATATACAAGAGGAAACTCTCTATACCAAAATCTTCTTAACCATTGGTGGGTCTGATATGGGATCAAAAAATATAACATCTTTTGGTCCTCTAAATTTAGGACCTACCCTCATGGGTCTGATCCTACCTGGGTATATGACTTTAGATACCTGATCAAATACCTACTAATTTTGAGACAACTCTACCCCATTTATAGTAATAGTATGATCCTGATCTTCAGTCCCACTGAAAAATAAAACTTCGATGGTTCGAAGTGTTTCTGCCCATTTGAGTCTCTTCAAATTTAGTGCCAATCCTTCTATCTGTCCCGCATCAATCAAGAAAATTCCGCCAAACTGTGACCAATTGATTCCCCATGTAGGAGGAGGGGAAAATATTTCGTCTAATAATTGCATGATGCTCTTGCGAAATAAGAATTTACTAGAGTTGCAAGCAGTCTCGAACATGATTTTGAAGATCATAAACTTCCGCTAAGCTTGGCGGACATTTCCTATATTGATAGGGAAATTCTCATCTCAAATATACTATAATTAAAAATGCAAAATACTTATTGTGCTTATTTTGTCAACTTTTCATCCTAGAGTCGGGACCTTGTTAAACCTTGCTCTGATACCACTTGTGAGGTCCCCAACCCCGCCAACACCAAAATGCGGGATGGGATCCTTGACAGGTCTCTAGGCCTAATAAAATCTGAATCCCTAAACAAGAAGAATTCAGGGAATTCACCCTTACCATTAATAATGGTTTAGATTTATAGCCCTAGAAGGAGACCTAGTCCTGTCTCACAGTGGAAACGGGACAACTTGTTGAATAAAAAAAAAACTATTCCGGCCCTATAACTTCCAATGAGAATTAAGCTAGAGTAAATCTAGTTTAATTAATTTAAAAACCTTTAATAAAAGAAACCAATGAGAATTAAGTCTCCTAGAAGACTATTGGGCAGTCTCCCAAGGGGTCCAATGAGCATTCGGGAGCCCCATGGCTTGCCTCATTCCTATTGGCTAGGAGGCAAAGGGGTCAAATGAGAGTTTAGTTTAATTATTTAATTACCTAAAGCTCTCACAAAAGGGGAAAGGGGGACACATGTCAGAAGGCTATCACTTATACTGCTTAATTGTAATTGGCTTGACTTGGGGAGGGCCAATGAGGCTTCAGCAAGAGCAATTAGCAAGAGGGCTCGCCCAAGAGAGAGAGGGGGCTGATTTTTGCAAGGCATTATCACACACACACTCACACAAGCTCATGTGTGAAGAAAGAGAAGACTATCTCTTCCCCAAGCTTTAATGGAGAACTCATCACCTACTCCAAGCTTGTGAGATAGAAGCCTACATCAACACTCTCTTGGCATGTGGATGCAAATCCAACCAAGAGCCAAGCTTCAATGCATGCTCATCTCCTCTACCAAGCTAATTACTAAGCTAAGCTATGCTACATATGAGTGATTATGTGAGGAGATGTACATATTTCTCGTAAGATACTCCTTCTTCCTCTCAATCTACTCTCATACCCTACTAGCTCTCACCATCTCCGAAGGTGTGTGAGGTCTTGGGTCTGAGAACGGGGATAATTCAAGTTGTGTTTGTTAAGTGTTTTGCTTAGTGCATGAAGTTTCCATCTTCATTGCACTAGCTAGTCTTGAAGGAACACAAAGAATTGTATTGTACAATGTCTCTCTTGATGGGACAAAACCATAATACAAAGCCTTTTGGAGGGGGGACCGGCTCCATGAAAATCCAGTCCGCAAATGTTGTCATTAGCTTAATTTCTCTCTCTTTTGAAAGTATTGTCGATGCTATCTAACTAGGTGTTATGCTTTTTGTTGCTCTCTCCATCCAAGAACTCTTGTAATTCTCTTTAGGAATCAATTCTAATGAAATTCCCACTATGTTCATGCTCATTTCCGCTACACACAAGTTATTAGGCCATTAAATGTTACATTGGTATCAGAGCTCAAGGTTTCTCTTTTCTTTCTCAAGAAGAGAGGTCCTCAAGCTAGCTACAAATGGTTGGTATTATTAATTGCCTGTGAGTAAGTAGAATAGGGATTTTCAGCCTTGCAGTGTACCTGCCTTCGTGCAGTTAACGGGGCATCACCGTCGAGAGCTATGGTCTTAATAGTGGAGTCCTACGGGGCTTGCCTACGGCTTAACCACTATTGAGCTATTCGAAGCTTGACAGGAGCCGGTGTTGTTTTGGTGTCGAAAGACCCTCTCTTCTATTCCTTGCAATTAATGGTATTCGAGCCGTAGGTACAGTAGCTTGAGTGCTTTTTCTAAAGGGGTAAAGAGGAGTAGCAACTAGGGCTTGAAGTGCCAAAGTACACCTAAAAAGTTTACACCTAAAAGTTGTTAGAATGGCTGACAATAGTAAAGAGAGTGAAATTAATGTTGATAACTTTGATTTTGCTCATGAGCAAGCTACTAATGATGCTTCAATGCTTGTTAACTATCTTGTTTCTAGGCTTCAGCAAGCCATGGGCAATCCATCTCTCCAAAGTGAAGTGCAACGGCAGCTCCGTGCTCACGGGATTCTCCAAGCTCATCACCCTGACGAGAGAACACCTAGGAAGCCTCCTTGTGAGACTACCAAAAGAGGTCTCTCTCCGATTCGGGAAGAAGAAGAGAATCCATATGAAGGGCTCAAGAATTTACTTCTTGATGATGCATCTCCTTCCCAAAGGAGAACTCAAGAGCCTCCACCGAAGGAACGACAAAGAAGCGAGTCTCCCGCCACCTCGGCGGAGATGGCTCCACAAAGACGGCGGGCTAAACGCTCTCCATCACCACCAAAGCGGAGAAGACCATCACACTCTTCTCCACGCCATAATTCAAAGAGGGATGATAAAAATCAAGAGAAGAAAACGGCGAGAAAGAGGACACCCTCTTCTCCATCTTCTTCATCCTCTTCCTCTTATGAAAGCTATGGTGAAGATGACAAAGATCAAGACAAGAAAAAGGCGGAAAGAGGTCACCCTCTTCTCCACCTTCTTCAAATTCTTCACCTTCTGAAGAAAGTGATGGTGCAACCTTTGAACCATCAAAAAGAAGAGGCCATAGGAAATCCTATGCCGCATGGAAGAGGTCGTCCAAGTTGAAGAAATTCAAAGAGGGAGGGAAGAGCATCTCTTTCCTTACCTATGATGGTACCTTTGGTGCTACGGACAAAGTCTTGGCCTTTATCCAACAATTCGATGCGGCGTTTGGAGATGAGGGCTTCACGGAGTCCTCTAAGCTACGCCATGTAGCTATGCACTTTCAAAAGTCCGCCAGACAATGGTGGTCTAACCTACGAGCCAACGGTGAAGCTCCACGAACATGGAAAGCTTTAAGAGCTTCCATTATGAAGCAGTTTTTGGCCACCGATGCCAAAGACAAAGTACTCACCGAATGGCGAAGCTTAAAGCTCTCTCCCAATGAACCTATCCACAAATATGTAGACAAGTTTTGGGACCTACAACTCAAAGCCACTGTCTTCAAAAAGTTGGATTTTGGAGGGCAAAAGCAACAATTTTGTGCGGGCTTAACCGAAGAAATGGCGGAGTATGTCAACTCCCAAAGACCACGTACCATATCGGCGATAATACACCACACTATGGTCGCCTCTAGAATCAATTTCCAAACGGGGGCAAAAAGTTCCAATGAGCCTAAGGGGAAGGACAATGTCCAAAAGTCTCCTAAGGGCAACTCCAACAAAGCTAAAGAGAAGGGAGTTTACAAAGGTAAGAATAAACTCTCTCCTGAAGAGCTTGAGCGTTATCGTAAGGATAACCGGTGTTTCAAGTGCGGCGAACAAGGGCATGCGTACCGCGCTTGTCCCCAAAAGAACAACCGCCAAGATCCTCCTAGAGCTTCCTTGGTTGAAATCCAAGAGGAGGAGACTCACCAAACTCACCACAAAGGATCTCCTCTATGCCATGCTTGGGGAAAGGTAAGAGAACATGATGCTCTTATTCTCTTTGACCCTGGTTCTACTCACAATTTTATATCTATAGAGTTGGCCACCAAGCTAGGAATACAATCCTACGAGATGGGAGATGTCCTACCCGCAGACAGTGCCTTCAAGGGGCAAGAAGCTTCAGTCACTCCCTTAATCGGGAAATTGAGGCTTCATGTCCAAGGCTATGTGGACAAAGAGGACTTCTTTATCTCTCCTCTCAAGAATGAGGATGTAATCCTAGGGGCACCATGGTTTGACCGCCTGGCTGCCGATGTTAAATTTCCTGAAAGGAGAATCTCCTTTAAGTTCAGGGAAAAAGACATGTATATAGATGCTAAGGAAATGGGTAACACCATCCCCATTGTACATACACCAGCTTTCAACAAGTCAATAAAGAGCTCTATTTCCATGTACATGATTTTTGTTAAAGACTCTCAAAATGAACCTAATGCTTTAGCAAAAGAAAATAAAAGCAACCAAAAGGAATTAGAGTTATCCAATTTTCTCAAGGGGTTTCAAGATGTTTTTATTGACGACATCCCTTGTGAGCTACCTCCTAAACGAGGTAATGATGACCATGCAATTGAACTTCTTCCAGGAAGTTCACCGCCTAATAAACCTCTTTATAGAGTTTCTCAAGCTCAACAAGAGGAGATTATGTGGCAAGTCCATGAGCTAGTTGAGAAGGGTATGGTTAGGCCAAGCTCATCTCCATTTTTCTCACCTGTGCTATTAGTGCAAAACAAAGACGGCACATATCGTATGTGTGTCGACTATAGAGCACTAAATAGGATCACTATCAAGAATAGGTTTCCCGTTCCACGGGTAGAAGACCTATTTGATAAGCTACAAGGATCGACCTACTTCAGTAGGGTTGACCTAAAAAGTGGCTATCATCAAATAAGGATAGTTGATCAAGACATTGTAAAGACCGCATTTTGTACTACATTTGGTCTTTACGAATACATTGTCATGCCTTTTGGCTTGACCAATGCACCAGCCACATTCAACCGCTTGATGGAGAAGCTGTTTAGGCCTCATCGAACCTTCACTGGAGTGTTCTTTGATGATATTATCATCTACTCTAATTCATTGGAGGAACACAAGCAACACCTCCAGGTAATATTTCAAGTTTTAAGAGAGAATAAACTTTATGTTAATCGAAAGAAAAGTGAATTTTTCTTGCAAGAGATTCAGTATTTAGGTCACATTATCTCTCAAGATGGCATCCAAACGGATCCATCCAAGTTAGAGGTAATAAAAGGATGGCCTAAACCAAGGAATCTTCATGAACTAAGAAGCTTCATAGGTATGTGTGCATACTATAGACGCTTCATAGAAAAGTTCTCACAAATTGTGGGACCATTACATGACCTAACAAAGAAAAGCGTTAGGTATACATGGTCTGCTAAGGAGAACAATGCTTTCGAAAAGCTTAAAGAAAAGCTTATCTCTCAACCTGTGCTTACACTACCGGATCTCTCAAAACCATTTGAGGTCCAATGCGAAGCTTGTGGTGATTGCCTTGGAGCTGTTTTGCTCCAAGAAGGGCACGCCATAGGCTATGAGAGTCAAAGGCTCGACCCTGTTGAGCAAGCTCTAGGCATATACGAAAAGGAACTCCTTGCAGTTCTACATGCCTTAGACTCATGGAAGCACTATTTATTGGGGACTCCTTTCATTTTGCGAACGGATCACCAAAGTCTTAAGTACTTCATGACGCGGACCAAGCTCTCCGACAAACAAATGAGGTGGGCAAATTTCCTTTCGCAATTTCATTTTCATATTGCTCACATTGCTGGCAAGCATAATCAAGTAGCTAATGCACTCTCAAGACGGCCGAGAGTGAATGCGGTTTCCATAGATGAGTATGCTATTGATCCCGATTTTAGAGATGTGATTTCAGCCCTTGCATTAGGGAAGAAAGAAGAACCATTTACTTTACAAGATGGTTATCTTCTCTATGGCAATAGACTATGCGTTACTAACTCACTACGTGAGAAAGTAATGTATGAATCTCATGCTCCACCTTATGCGGGGCATAGAGGGATTCAGTCTACGTTAAAGGGAATTGTAACATATTTCTATTGTCCTACCATGAAAGTGAACATACAAGAGTATGTTTCCAAATGTGTGGTATGCCAAAAGACAAAATTTGATAGAGGGAAGCAACTTGGATTGCTTCAACCCTTGCCAATCCCTAATTCACCATGGGAGATCATATCCATGGATTTTATCTTTGGATTACCTAAGTCTATACATGAGAATACGGGAATATGGACGATAGTAGACAGGTTCAGTAAACAAGCTCATTTTATAACTGTCAAAAAGACTATCAAAGCCCATCAAATGGCAACCCTCTTCATTTCACAAATTTTCAAGTACCATGGCTTGCCAATGTCCATAGTGTCAGATAGAGATCCTAGAATGACCAGTAATTTATGGAAGGATCTCTTTGAGAATTTAGGGACAAGGCTAAACTTCTCTTCGGCCTATCATCCACAAACGGATGGCCACAGTGAAATAGCTAACCTAACAATTCTCGATATACTAAAAGCCTATGTAACGGAAGTAGATCAAAGATCCCAATGGGAGAAGTACTTACCCTTAGTGGAGTATGCTTACAATAACACTGTACATACTTCCACGGGAAAAGCACCTTTCGAGGTAATTGAGGGAAGATTAAAAAGTCCCTTGCTACTTAAGGTACATGGGAAGATCTTCGTTGCAGATGAGTATAGCCGAGACCTACAAGAATCTTTTCAAAAGATTAAGGATGCTATTTCTATCTCACAGCAAAGGCAAAAGGCTGCTGCTAAGAAGCACATAAGAGCCCAAGCTTTTAAAGAAAATGATTGGGTCTTGTTAAAGTTTCCCAAGGCTCGATTAAGGCACACAACGGGCAAGAATCCTACGGGACACCAAAAGTACTATGCTAAACTAGCAAAAAGGTACTATGGTCCCTTCCAGATTCTTAGGCCAATCAATGAGATGGCCTATCAACTCAAGTTGCCCAATCATTGGCTCATACACAATGCTTTTCATGTGAGCCTATTAAAGCCTTACAAAGGAGAGACACCTCAAGAACCAACTATTGAAGACCCACCGGAGATCGAGGACCAAGAAGAGGTGCTGCAGCCCGAGTCCATTCTCCGACATGAAGACATGGTACTAAGAGGCGGTAAGACTATCCGACGATATTTTATTGAGTTTAAGAATTATCCTTTTGAAGATGCTAGATGGATGCAAGGCATACAATTAAAGGATAACCTAAACCTTGTCAATGCTTACAATGCTTCCCAAGAGTAAGCAAATGCACAAAATGTTAAAAATGAACAAAATTTTGTCGTATAAGACTCTCTTTTTCTTTACTTGTGCACAAAAATGAAGTAGTATGCATGCTTAGATCAAGTTTGCGGAGACGACGTCTCCCAAACACCAAGTAGAGCTTGTCACTCTACTATGGAAGACTGATAGGACTAATGTGCAGACATGCTTGCGGCAGCCTCAAGCTCTCAAGCGCCAAATGGACTAGTCATCCATTTTGGAATGATGTCGTAGGGTAACATAGGGATCCTCTACCCGCTAAGAAAAGGACTCATGAACATGCTTTATCTTCTCTACACCATAGTCGAGGACGACTATGATTTCAAGAGAAAGGTAATGTCATAATAATCAATATCTAATTCTCCTAAATGATTTTCTCATATTAAACTGATCATTTAATGTGGGGAAGGCCAAGGGAGAAAAAGCTAGAATATTGGTTAAGCTTGCAGACCGGCCATAGTTGGGATCCAAAGGAGGGAAAATAGGGATCCAAAGGGGGGGCCATCTACAAAAGAGCCATGTGCAACAATGGGCTAAAAAGACCCTAAGGTTCAGCCCATTAAGACTTCCAAAATGCTAAGGTTCCAAAATACAAAGGTTGTGTCCAAAGGTCAACCCTAGGGAAAATTGGATGCTTTGTGTGTGCCCTAAAAGTCTTTGCACATCCCTACATGGGAGGGGGTGAGCTCTCAAGGTAGGGGATGAGAGAGAAAGCCACACACACACACACAGGCTCCCTTTACACAAAGGGAATGAGGGACACATGTCAGCTCCCTAGGCCAGATGCCCACAAGGTGTGCCCAATTTCTATTGGATGACCCTTGAAGTGGACCAATGAGAATTAAGCTAGAGTAAATCTAGTTTAATTAATTTAAAAACCTTTAATAAAAGAAACCAATGAGAATTAAGTCTCCTAGAAGACTATTGGGCAGTCTCCCAAGGGGTCCAATGAGCATTCGGGAGCCCCATGGCTTGCCTGATTCCTATTGGCCATGAGGCAAAGGGGTCCAATGAGAGTTTAGTTTAATTATTTAATTACCTAAAGCTCTCACAAAAGGGGAAAGGGGGACACATGTCAGAAGGCTATCACTTATACTGCTTAATTGTAATTGGCTTGACTTGGGGAGGGCCAATGAGGCTTCAGCAAGAGCAATTAGCAAGAGGGCTCGCCTAAGAGAGCGAGGGGGCTGATTTTTGCAAGGCATTATCACACACACACTCACACAAGCTCATGTGTGAAGAAAAAGAAGACTATCTCTTCCCCAAGCTTTAATGGAGAACTCATCACCTACTCCAAGCTTGTGAGATAGAAGCCTACATCAACACTCTCTTGGCATGTGGATGCAAATCCAACCAAGAGCCAAGCTTCAATGCATGCTCATCTCCTCTACCAAGCTAATCACTAAGCTAAGCTATGCTACATATGAGTGATTATGTGAGGAGATGTACATCTTTCTCGTAAGATACTCCTTCTTCCTCTCAATCTACTCTCATACCCTGCTAGCTCTCACCATCTTCGAAGGTGTGTGAGGTCTTGGGTCTGAGAACGGGGATAATTCAAGTTGTGTTTGTTAAGTGTTTTGCTTAGTGCATGAAGTTTCCATCTTCATTGCACTAGCTAGTCTTGAAGGAACACAAAGAATTGTATTGTACAATGTCTCTCTTGATGGGAGAAACCATAATACAAAGCCTTTTGGAGGGGGGACCGGCTCCATGAAAATCCGGTCCTCAACTGTTGTCAATAGCTTAATTTCTCTCTCTTTTGAAAGTATTGTCGATGCTATCTAACTAGGTGTTATGATTTTTGTTGCTCTCTCCACCCAAGCACTCTTGTAATTCTCATTAGGAATCTATTCTAATGAAATGCCCACTATGTTCATGCTAATTTCCGCTACACATAAGTTATTAGGCCATTAAATGTTACACCACCTACTGCTAAAATCAGCTTGGGCAGGTTCATCACAGCCCCCCCAGCTTCCAGAACCGATTTCTGCTATTTTCTTTGACTTTTAATGATTAGCTTTGAAAATATCTATAGTTTCTAGAACTTTAGGATAAAAAGTCTTTGGCAGTAATAATTACTGAAACCCTTCAATTTTACTTAGCTAATTAAATGCACAGTGTAACCTTTTAGAGCCCGTAACTTTTCTAGATTTTATTGGAATTTTGTTCTGAAAAATTCTAACCTAGTAAAGCCTTGGTTACGGTTCCAAAAGTACCAATATTTGCCATAGTTGGATCATTCTACAGTGTTTTCTTAACAACCAAGTTGATTTGATCAGGCTTTGTACAATTTCTAAGGTTTCAGAAACTGGAAACCTTACAGCATGCCTTCAACGGGTCTCATGAGATTCTTGGATACAGGGAAGGCTAAACAACCAACCTTATCGCAAATGGAGACTCCCTCGATAAGTCCGATGGATCCTCCATTTGTTGTTTCGCCAGGGGTCTCAGTGCAATCTAAGCCCACAGGTGTAGCTTTACCTTTCCAAGTCTACTCATCTTTCCCTTGATGACACCACGGCTACCATACCTACCCAAGTGATGGGCATGCCAAGAAACACGCCATGGACCTCTTTTGTTCGTAAAGCACTACTACATCATAGCTCAATGCCTGCAAAAGTACCTACAAGTGTGTACCAATCATATACACCTATGGGTCCTCGTAGTCATGTAGCTCCTATCCCTCCCATGTTTCAACAACCTATGCTCCACAACCAGAACATCCAAATAGTCGAGACGGGGATGTGAGGAAGCATATTGAAGTGTTTGAACAAATATGTGATTCTCTAGGAGAACACAATGACCTGCATAAGAGTAATTTTTTAAGCATAACCTTGAGTGGGAAGGCTGGGGATTGGTATAGAACCCTAAGGGTGGAAGAAAAAAAGATTTACCCTACTCTTAGGAGACTGTTCTTGAAAGAATACATACGAGAGAGAGTGCTTTGGGGTGTAGCATCTCAGCTCCAGAAAGCCCAACGAGAGGAAGGAGAGTCCATGAGAGACTTTATTAGTCGCTTGAAGCATTTAAATTCTCGTTGTAATCCAAGTGAGCACTTCAATAGTAACCAATTTCTTGATAGATTCATCAAGGGATTACGACATGAGGGTATCTACAATGGCCTAGTCATTAGAGGTATCACCACTTGGGAACCAGTCACCATCAATGCGATCCAATTGGAGGATAATTTTATGATTCAAGGAGAAAGAGTTTCTGTTGAGCCTAAATCTACTAGCTCGCAAGCATCGAGGCACCAGCCAATGACCCTAAAGCCTATTGCTAAGGATCCAAAGATATCTGAGATGACTTTAGCAGACCTCACCAAGGCCATTCAAGAGAGTCTTAGAGACAATCTTGATCCACAAAACAATCATATGTATCCAAGAAGGGAGCAACAATGGTGCTCAGTTTGCTATGATCCGCATAGTACCAGTGAATGCCCTACTTTTAGAGTAAACTTCAATGGGAATTACAATGCATATGGGAGGTATGGTAATCAAGCCAAGGATTGCATAGTATTTAAGCGCACAATGGCTACTAGACCAACCTTAGCATGAATGAACACACTTCGAGTGTCCGCATTGATGTCGGCCCCACCTCTTAAACAAACGTCACAACACATGGTCCCTAGGGCCCAAAATGTTGTTCAAAAAATACCCTTACCACCTCCGGTGTTAGGACCGCAACCACCACATCCGAGAATCACTTCAGTCATCTATTGCTTGTTTGGAGGGCTGTGAGGAAGATATAGACCCTAATATTGCCTATGTGATTGATGCACTTAAAGAAAGTCCACAATACTAAAGGGAGGACTATTGGGGACAAGTCAAACATGTCTACCAAGTAGCTTCTCTTGCTACAAGAGGCCAAAATATTAATTACACTACCAAGACACCACCTATGTAATGCTATGAGTGTGAGGATCCACATCGTGTAGCCGAGTGTCCTACTAGGCTACAAAAGAATGCTACATTAATGGAAACCAATCAAGCAAGAACGTCTACAATGTCGATACTCATGTGTAATCGATGTGGCATAGATCATTTGATTGCCCAATGTCCGAATAATCCAAATGCACCAAAGATCACACCATTAAACTTGATTGAGTTTATCGAGGAGCCATCACAAAGTACACATGTGGTACCAATAAATGTACTCACACAATCGATGCTCCAAAAACAAAATTATATTATTGAGGAAAGAGACACGGCATCAATTGCCCAGTCTCAAAAGAAGAAGAAAACATGAACAAAGAGATTGCAAAAAGCAGCAAAGTCAGACCCCAGTTCAAAGACCAACATAGGGATTGGTGACGACCCCGTCTAAATAAACGACACTGAAGAGGATTTTCATTCAGGTGAGAACATGGAGACCAAAACGACCACTAGGAAAGAAACCAACAAGGAAGATCATCATGAGCCACAATGGACAGGACCCAAGAAGAAGATAGAAACTTACCCAAACCCTACAGAGGAGATCAAGCGAGTCAATCAATGAAGGAGTTTGGTAGAACATACCCAAAGGGATGTAGAGCTAGCACCTAGGTAGATCCAGATTACAGACACAATGTTCACTACGCAATAACAACCGCACAAGTTCATAGACCCCTAGCCATACCTAGTGTCATTCAAGAAGAAAGTGACTTAAATTCATGGGAAAGTGGACATACTCACTTCTTGTTGGAAAGAATGTTTACAGAGAGACTATCTGACCCTATCGAAGATCACATCTTCCCCACTTCAAGGGACTGAAGCCCAAAAGGTGTTGTTAAATATTGCCAAATTGATGGATTTCATGTCTTCACAAGTTAGAACCACCATCATGTCCAAACTATATGGAGACCTCAAGCTATTCTTAGCTCTTCGAGCTTTCCTCAGTGGAGAACTGAAAGTCGGGCTACCACAATTTGCGCAGATAGATGGAGCTAAGGAGATGCCAATAGAAGAGGAACACTTAGATCCACAACCCAACCCAGATGAGAACTTTGTTGTAGAAATACATGTTAACAAGTTGGGACAATACTTTGAGGGTGATGAATCCAATGCGACCATATCAATCACTACCAAGGGATTAAATGTGAAGGGAATCCTTCATGGTGGTGCTAGGGTTAGCATTGTGATTAAAATTTGTTGGGAAACTATGGGAAGACCTCACCTTGGGACCACAACCTTAGTAGTAAAGATGGCCAATGGGTCTATTGGTCTTTGGATATAAAATAAGAAATATTTTCATTGTTATGGATTTCTCCAAGCACACTGTGGCATCTGAGATGATCTTAGGACATCCTTTCATGAGGGAAGCAAAAATGGTGCATGAATGGTCTTAAAACCATGTCTACTTGCAGTTCTAGGACTCTATTATTCGAGTAGATCTTGTAATTGGTCGAGAACATCCTCTAGGAAGCAGATTTATAATTGATCATAGATTTGACACCACAGGTCACTCGGCCCCATTGTAGTATTGTTACACATGTAAAATGGACACTGATGTTGGGGAAGGTTCTCCTTATATGGATGTTCTACCTGGGATGACTAAGTCTGACAATGTCAATTGGGTCCACCTAGCAGCAACCATAGACACTTGGGGAAATAGGGGGATGACGTGGGTAACACCTAAGGGGGATGAAATGCCACCACACGTACCCTTAAATATGATAGAAGCAATGCATATAGCTTATTATGACCTACAGAATGAAGGCTTGATTGACATTGGAACCAGTAGCGACTCACAAGACTATAGCCCACACGATTTGGAGTGAGAATCATCAATTGAAATTGACCCTGAGGAGGAAGAATCTGAGTTAAATCTTAGTGCAAGTATGGGGAAAAACCATTCAAGGCCCAGTGGTACCCTAGATGACAGAGATATAAGAGGCAACGATATCGAGCAAATGTGCGTGCTAGAATAAATGAAAAGAAATCTATCAAAGAATGGCTTAATTACATAGGGGCATGTGATGCTCATCGGAAGTTGGTAGATAACTGGGGTCAATACCTTCAAAGCATTATGTGGTGTAGTCCACAACCCATTGACATGGCACAACTAGAGGCTACAAAGTTTCCAAAGTTGATCCGTACCGTAAGGAGACAACAAAATCGAGAGTTAGCTCAACAACAAAAGGAAGCGGAAGAGAAATCAGAATCCATAGAACAACAAGACCCCACAGACTTACACCCTGCACCTGAACATTTCAAATCCTACACCACAGAGGAATGTAATTGTGTCTACAAAGGCTCAAAGAAAACCTATCGATGGAAGTAATGGAGTCGATGAAGGTCCAACGATAGTTAAGGAGATAGAGTTAGCAGACCCAGGAGAAGAGTCCAAACTTGTTCTCATTTCCCAAGATCTGATGGCGACGGAGGAGTATGTACTTAAAGAACTTCTCAAGGAATTCAAGGATATATTTTCCTGGACATATCATGATATGAAAGGTGTTCCACCTTCCATGGTGCAACACACAATTCCCACGAATAGCATGGCAAAACCAGTCCAACAACGACCCTACCCAATGAATCCTAAGTATGCAAAGATTGTTCAAGAAAAGATTCAAAAGCTTGTCAACTGCGGATTCATATACCCTTTTGAGCACTCAGAATGGGTGTCTCCAATAGTTATTGTGCCAAAAAAGGATGGGAAACTCATAGTTTGCGTGGATCTCAAGAAGGTCAATGATGCCACTAGGAGGGACCATTACCCCTTGCCATATTCAGAACATGTGCTTGAAAGAGTTGCAGGAAAGGAAGCTTATAGCTTTTTAGATGGGTACTCTGGATACAATCAGATCACAATTGCACTAGAGGACCAAGCTAATACAACTTTTATAACCGAATTTGGAGTGTTTGCATTTTGTGTTATGGCTTTTGGCTTAACCAATGCTCATGCTACCTTCCGAAGATTAATAATCACCGCTTTTAGAGAATATTTGAAGGAGTTTTGCGAAGCTTTCGTAGATGACCTTTGTGTTTATTCTTCTTGGAAAGATTATCTATTATGTTTACAAAAAGTATTTGAGAAGTGCAGATTGTATCGCATCTTAAACCCTTTCAAATGCCAATTTTGGATTAAACATGGAGTCATTTAAGGGCATATAGTGTCCAAAAATGGGATTTCTACAGATGAAGGAAAAATTAAAGTCATTGTTGAATTGCCACCACCTACAAACTATAAAGGAGTTCAGAGGTTCATGGGCCATGTTGGTTATTATCGACGTTTTATTTTAAACTTTGCCGAGATAGCTCGTCCTTTGTACACGCTTCTTATTGAGTTCCACTGGACCGCGGAATGTGACCATGCTTATGAGTCATTGAAAAAGACCTTGACAAGCGCTCCTATTCTATGAGTGCCCGGTTGGAATGTAATTCTCCATGTGCATATTGATGCATCGAACTTTGCTATTGGGCGTGTTCTAACTCTACCAGGAGAACATAAACTAGACTACATCAAGTCGCCAATTAAATGATACTGAGAGAAACTACACCACTACAAAGAGGGAAGGTTTAGCTATGATTTATGCAGTAAAGAAATTTCGCTACTACCTTCTTGCCAACAAGTTTGTTTTCTATGTTGATCATCAAGCATTGTTGTATCTAGTAAATAAACCTTGTTCCATGGGAAGAATTACACGATGGTTGTTAATTCTTCTTGAGTTTGATATTATTGTTGTGGTGAGACCTGGTAAAAGACATGTCATGGCGGATCATTTGTCTCGCATACCCAATGGTGAAGCCCCTATTGGAGTCGATGATAATTGCCCGATACTTCCTTATTTCTAGTCGAGACCATGCCTGAATGGAGTGAGAAGATTGTGAAATTTCTAGTTAATGGTTTTCCACCCAAGGAGCTTCGTAAGGATATAGCTCAAAAACTATTAAAAGAATGTGAATCTTATCCTCTTATTGTAAGAACTCTCTACAAGCTAGGGAAGGATGATATTCTTAGACGTTGTTCCCGTGAGGATGAGTATTTATACATACTGCAAGAATCCCACATCTGTATAACCAGAGGAAATTTCCACCCAAGGAGCTTCGTAAGGATATAGCTCAAAAACTGCTAAAAGAATGTGAATCTTATCCTCTTATTGTAAGAACTCTCTACAAGCTAGGGAAGGATGATATTCTTAGACGTTGTTCCCCTGAGGATGAGTATTTATACATACTCCAAGAAGCCCACATGGGTATAACCAGAGGAAATTTCTCAGGGGAACTAACTGCTAGAAAGGTGTTGCCATCAAGCTATTGGTTGCCTACCTTATTCAAGGATGCATCACTTTTTGCAAAAGGATGTGATAAATGCCAATGTTTACAAGATCACACAACGAAAGGATAAGATGCCCTTACATCCTGTTAAAGTGACTCAACCATTTGAAAAATGGGGTTTAGACTTTATAGGCCCAATTAGTATGGCACCTCATAACACTAAATCTCAATTTATTATCATTTTCATTGACTATGTGACAAAGTGGGCGGAAGCCAGGGTGACACATAAGGCTAATGCAATGTCAACTGCCAAGTTTCTCTTTGAGAACATTATTACAAGATTTGGTTGTCCCTTTGAAATTGTTAGTGACAATGGTACTCATTTTATAAATGGAGTGATAAAGGAACTCACAACAAACTTCATGATAGCTCACCATAAGTCCACGCCTTAGCAAATGGCCAAGCAGAGAGCACTAACAAGACCTTAATTTCTATCTTGACCAAAACAGTCAAAGCTCATTGCATAGATTGGGATTTGAAGCTGACATCAGCTCTATGGGCTTACCCTGCTTCTTACAAAGTTGCTATTAATTGTACACCATTCAAAATGGTATATGGCCAAGAAGCAGCTATGTCATGGGAGTTTGTAATTCCTAGTCTGCAGTAGCTTCACAAGAAAGTTGGGATGGTAACCCTTTAGTTGAGCGCTTATATATCCTTGAGAGATTAGATGAAGAAAGACAATTGGCTGTGCAAAATTCACTTGTGGAGAAAGATAGAAGGAAGAAATGGTTTGATCGTCATCTAAAGAACAAAGATATCAATGTTGTTGATAAAGTCCTTATGTATGGAGTGTGTAACGAGAAAAAAGTTCAAATATGCGAGAAAAGGACCATATAGAGTATGTGAAATCACCCCACAAGGAACCATTCTTGTGGAGACACTTGATGGAGTTGAAACCACTGGATTTCTCAATGGTAGCAAATTTAAAAGATATAATGATCCTTTAATTTAAGAGGAGCTATGTGCCATCCATTAAAAAAAGGCAGCCAAGACACAAACATAATTGAAGAAGATACAAGCTCAAGCTGAGGCTAAGGAGCGACAACAATGCATAAGACGCCAACGGGAGGTCAACCTTGGGATTACACATGCATTCCACGTTGAAATAGAGGATGATTGGTTGGACTCTGACACACCTCTAAGATGGGAAAGTGCTATATAACGCCTTGTTAGACACAGGTTCTAAATATAATCTGTTGTTATATGGAGTGTGGTGTCAGTTGAAAAAGCCATCTCTATCTAAGAGTACTATCCAAGTCAAGGGTGTCAACAAGAAAAAAACTACGATTTTTGGAATCTGGCACACTTTTATCAGTTATGACAATGGGATTGTGACTCAAGACTTTTTGGTCATGCCTGTTGGAACTATGGAAGGTCATATAAACCTAGGATGCACATGGATGATAGCCACCAAATGCACTATTGATTGGGGGACACGGAGTGTCACAACACAGAAACAACCTCTTAGCCCTGTCACTCAAGCCATAGTCCCTGAGATATTACCCCCTGAGGAAATAAAACCAAAAACAATGCATGTCCAGGAGTGTTGGAATTAGGGTTGCAGAGAAACACACACAGCTTGGAGAAGACGAAGGAAGCTCAAGGCACACAATACAGAGTGTATTACTTAGTGTGCAATGGAAAGATTGATAGCCCTAGAGTGATGGGCGTATATACAATGCACGGGGGGAAAAACCTCCTAAAGAGGGAAAAAATGCCCCGGCGGTCCTAGTGTGTTCACACACATCACTACCACATGTATATGGTAACAAATCCCCCCCTGGAGTGATGCGGTGAACGAGAGCTGGCACATGAGTAAAGGGAAGTGCCATGCCCTGAGGACATGATTAGTCCACAAAGGGGAGTAAGCCCAAAGCTTTGCGGAAAGCTTCAAGCTTCTCACGAGACAATGACTTTGTGAAAAGATCTGCAAGGTTGTCCTGTGTTGGCACATAAGCCAAGCTAATCTCTCCTGTTGAGAGCCCCTCCCTGACACAGTGGTAATGCACCTCAATGTGCTTTGTGCGAGCATGAAAAACTGGGTTCCTCGCAACTGCCAATGCGCTCTGACTGTCAGTGTAGATAGTGTCGGCAGTGTCATGTCCAACACCCAAATCAGCCATAAGGTGTCTGAGCCATACACACTCAACCGTAGCTGTGAAGACTGCCTTGTACTCAGCCTCACAACTCGAAGTGGCCACAGTAGGTTTCTTCTTGCTCAACCATGATATACATGAACTACCAAGCATGAAACAAAAACCACTTGTGGACACTCTCGTGTCAAAACAACCAGCCCAATCTAAGTCCGAAAAAGCATGTAAGTCTGGCGGCAATGATCCCCCCTTGGGATAAAACAAGCCGAGATGTAAAGTGCCACTGAGGTAGTTGAAAATCCTCTTGACAGCCTGCGAATGCTTAGACCCTGGGCTATGCATAAATCTGCTGACCTATGAGACTACAAACTGAATATCCGGCCTCATGTTGCATACATAAATGAGGCAGCCAACAGCAGTTTGTTAAAGAGTGACATCAGCAGGATCCCCAGCATCATGTAGACTCAACTTCAAACATGTTTCCATGGGAGTGGCAATAGGTTTGCAATCCTCAAGTCCAAACTTACATAGTGATAGCCGTTTTTCGACTCTCTGTAATTGCCATAGTGAGTTATCTCACCCTATCAAATCACTCAAACACTGTGGTTACCCTCACCCTTTCACTGTATATAGGTGCGTGTGAGTTAGGGGACTTTTCCCATATCTCCTTATTGAAATAAAAAACCCTCAATTAGCTAGTCATTGGGCTAGTTGAGCCAAAAAAATAAAAATATAAAAAATATAAGTATATTATGGCCCATGCGTATGTAAATATTTCTTTGTATATAGGGCCTAAATAAAAGATTTTTTCATAATTATTTTGGTATTTATTTAAATATTTTTACGTAGGTGTGTGTTATTTATGCTCTGTACATTGCCTCACCATTACCACAATTTTTCTTACCATTTTTCATACTCTTTATTCCATATAGAAATATTTTCATGTAAGCTTCTCTTATATTTGGTGTACCTCCACCCCAACAAAAATCCAAAAAAACTAGTTTTATTTATGTGTATATTTTTTCACTATTGTGATTTTTCCCTTCCTACATCTATTTTGTTTTTTTTCTAAAAAATTAGAACACCAAAAATATTTATCTTTTTATGGTAGCCTCATAATGAGAGAGATTTCTTTTGACCCCTTTATATTTTTTCCACTTATATTATTTATATTTGACATGTACATATTTTTTAGACCCCTCAATATTTGATTTTCTTAGTTGTACTATTCACTTATATCATGATCTCAACAATATCTTCAATTATAGACCTACCAAATAAGGTCAAGGGTAGGTGGCATGCATACATGCACTATGGAGGGCTCACTCTTGGAGGTATTCAAAAGAATCATCCAAAGAAGGACCCCACAAGGACCTTGTGCAGTGGAAAAAAACGGTCGGTTTTGCTGAATTTTTAAAGTTCACTTGCTCTCCGAATTTGAAAAGGTGATACAAACAAAAGTTGTAGCTCGTGGGCTGAACTTTTGCCTCAAATTTTTTCATATTTTTTTGAGCTACGAGCTGTGAGCTGTGATTTTATTAGTGGACCCCAGTTTTCCCATGCTATGCAGCCACACTCTCTCTTCCACTTTATCATTTTCCTCTTTCACACACACTTCTCCACTCATCATCCCCACCTCTCTCACCACTCCTCTCTGCACCCTACTCACCTTCTCCTCAACCTTGAAGAATAAGAGAAACCATGGTGAACTCATACCTCCCACACACAATTCCATTCCAAAATTGACCACCTAGTCTCATTTTTCCTCCTCCAAATTACCCAGATCTATCAAAAAAACCACAAAATTCAGCCTCTTCTCTTAAAAGACAGCATCATGGTGGTTGATTACTCAGCTTCAATTACCTTGTCTCTCAAGGAAGGTCAAGAGTGGAGAAAAAATGTACCGTCAAAGCTAGTGGACCGTCAACAAGCGTCAAAATTGGCCCTACTAAAGACACTTGGAGCATCAACCTTGTAAGAAATCCACCTTTTCTTACCTCTTAAGAGTTTTTCTTCCTTATTTGTATCCTACATGGATACTCCCATTGTAAATATCCAATTCCATTTGTAAATTAATACTAACTCTACTAACATTAACCCACTATGAAAAGTCCTATCACCTCCATTTCTCTCCTCTCTCTTTCCCCACCAACTTCTTGATAATTCCAAGCAAAAGAAATTAGATAAATTGCTGAAAATCTAACCCAACCATGGTTAGAGGAGTAACCCTAGCCTTCAAAATTGCTATAAAAGGAGGGTGTAGCTAGCACAAAAGGGGGGGAGAAGAAAGAGCACTATGCTATAGCTTGAGAAGCCAAGCTCAACCTCTTGAGAAGGAGCTCTTGAGTGGAATCTCATTGGCATTAGGCATATGTATGTGTTGTATTAGGGGTGATTAGCAAGGGAACTCTATGCCATTGTAAGAGAGAGTGATCATTAAATTGAGAGTAGGAAATCTATCATTTCTCCTACTAGAGTAAGCCCAACATTTGTTGAATCAAGGAGGGTGAATTTGGACTAAGCATGGATACCCTGTCTCCCTTCCAACGTGAAGTCATGGACAATAATGATGTGTAAGTGTCTTGGTGTTTTACGTAAGTTCTTGATAGCTTGTCTCCGGGTACTGTTATCAATTTAGCCATAAATCCCACATGCTGTAAGAGGGCGACAGGGTGGAGAGGACTCCCCTGGCCTTAAGACAGTGATTGGGGTGGCTTTTTTCTTGTGATGTGTTGTGGTGTAATTTACTCAGGCTATGTTGAACAAATACTAATCTCACTTTGATTGGTCATGACAGATTTGTAAGAAGGCATTAGTGCAACAAGCACCCCCTTCCCCCTTCTCTCTCTTTCTTACATATATATATTTATGTTTGCTTGATCATTAACGATACACTTCAAAGCAGCCCGAGCACCATCTCTCTCTCTCTCTCTCTCTCTCTCTCTCTCTCTCTCTCTCTCTCTCTCTCTCTCTCTCTCTCTCTCTCTCTCTCTCTCTCTCTCTCTCGTGTTTTAGTGTATGAGAGTGTTCCATTGGTGTTAGGGTTAGTGTAAATTCCTTGCTTGTTTGTGGGTTGCTCTAACGATTCTCCTCTTTTGCGTCCTAGTTCGCTCTTAAACTAGGTGGTGCCCCTTGTGTAGTTGGGATTTGGCTGGGGGTTTGTTGTTTTGGTTTGTGTTGTGTTGTGTCCCAGCCCCATTGAGCAACACGGGAGCCTTGAAGGGTGTCTAGAGGTTGCTCTTCTTGTTGCCCGCCCCGGACCGCCTCAATAGCAATGTCTCTATGTAACTTTTCTGACACAAGGCAATACCACCATCACATTGCTTAAACTGTATACCCAAGTAATGATGCAATAGCCCCAAATCTTTCATCTTGAAAGTAGCATTCAAATCAGCATTAAATTCAACAATATGTCTATCATTGGGTCCAGTGATCAGCAAATCATCAACATAAAGAACCACAATGAGAAGTACATCACCTTCACGCTTTACATACAATGTGCTTTCTGTTTGACTGTTATGAAAGCCTTGTTTAACCAAATGAGTGTCAGCTTTCTCATACCAAGCATGGGGAGATTGCTTCAACCCATACAAAGCCTTCTTACATCTGCACGCTTTGTCCTCTTGTCCTTTTATGACAACATCGCGAGTCTGCGTTACATAAACTTCCTCAAATATGTCACCATTCAAGAAAGCAGTAACAATGTCTGATTGATGTACATCCCAACCAAAATGAGCTGCCAATGCACATATAAAACGCACAGTAGTCATACGACAAGTGGGAGCCAAAGTCTCTTCATAATCTATGCATTTTTGCTGTGCATAACCCTTTGCAACAAGTCGAGCCTTATGGCGATCAATCGCACCATCCGGCTTGCGTTTCAACTTGTAAACCCACTTCGTACCAATGGCCTTTTTGCCAAGAGGAAAATCACATAAAGTCCATGTGTCATTTTCTATAAGTGCATCATATTCTGATTGCATGGCAGCCATCCAATTTTCTGAATTCTGTGCTTCATCAAAAGACAGAGGCTCCTCAACATCATGTAAGCTAGACACAGCCAAAGCAAAACAATCTGATGGATAAGATGCATGGCGAGAGCCTGAACGAGTACGACTAGACAAAGGTGCATGCAATTTACTGTCACGCAAAGTGTGAACCAGCCATTTTGGCATACCTCTAGCCTGCTCATTTTCAGCCCTTTCCTCATCAAGTACATCATGTACATCTACATCAGTAATAGGCACATCTAAAACATTTTGAGCAACCCCCATATGCTGTACATTTGCCTCATTGGAACTTACATTCATATTTCCACCACTGAAAAGAGGCAACAAAGTGTCATAAATGTCCTGTGAGCTTACATTACTGTCTCTAGTACATGACAGCAAGGGCTGAGCAGAATCTTCCACAAACACTACATCCCGTGAAACCAGAATACCTTTTGTTTGCGGATGATACAACCTGTAACCTTTGCTTTCAGCACTATAACCAACAAAAATACATTTGACAGCCTTATCATCCAATTCTCTGCGCTGCACTTGTGGCACCAAAGCATATGCCAAACAGCCAAAAACACGCATGTGCTCAATAGAAGGCTTTCTATCATGCCATGCTTCATATGGAGTAATAGACTGCAAAGCTTTCGTAAGACACCTGTTAAGTACATAAGTGGCACACATGATGGCCTCAAGCCAAAAAGAATGCAACAAAGCTTGACTTTTGACCATACATCGTGCCATTTCCGTCAGTGACGTGTTTTTCCTCTCAGCAACACCATTTTGTTGAGGTGTATAAGGCACTGTACATTGGTGCCAGAAATGCATTAAATTCATGAGACATATACTCCCCCCCTCGATCGGAACGAAGGGTGCCCATAGTACATTTCGAGACATTTTCAACCATAGCCAGAAATTGTTTGAAGCACATAAAAACTTCGGACTTCGCTTTAAGCGGAAATACCCATGCATGCCTGGAGTAATCATCAATGAAAGTCACGAAGTACAGGTAATTGCCCAAGGATGGAGTTTGCATGGGCCCACAAACATCACTATGCACAAGATGCAACCTGCATGTGGCCCGAACTGAACCATCCTTTGGAAACTTAGAACGTTGCATCTTACCCATAATACAGCCTTCACAAACATGTTTGATAGGTGCTTCAAGAGGCGGCAAAGAAGCAACCATATCAGATTTTTGCAAACGTAGGAAACTAGCAAAATTCAGATGACCAAAACGTGCATGCCAAAGTTTTTCATCTGAAATAGCCCTTGAGTCTGCAACAACATTTGCAAAATTTTGTCCACACTTGTCATACAAAGTGAGCTTATAGAGCCCATGGCACAAAAGGCCAGATGCAACAATTTCCAAAACTGAGATCATGAAGTGTACATCTGTCATCCACAAAGTTGACTACAAGTCCAAGTCTATCAAGTGCGGATACAGACAAGAGATTCTTCTTGATCCCAGGTACATAAAGTGCATCAACAAGTGTGAAGGAGCTGCCATTAGCAGTAGTGAGCACAATCTTTCAAACTCCCTGAACTGGATAAGAGGCGTTGTTGGCACAAGTGACTGAATTCCAATGAGGGACAGATTCGAGAGAGGTAAACAATTCACGATGTGAGGTAATGTGCTTTGTAGCACCACTTTCGAAATACCACACATGTGAATCTACAGCAACTGACAAGCATGCATCATGGACAGCAGGATTGTAAGTGCACTCTGCGCTAAAAGCCCATTCTGCATCAACATCAGCATTACAGTCTCCTTTCACAGAAGACTCAACAATGGCTGCATTTGTAGTGGAACCAGCATTTGCAGTGGAACCACCCTCTTTCTTCTTAGCCTCTTTGGCCTTCAACTTAGGACTCGACTTGATCAAGTGATCATTAGCCTTGCAATAATGGCAACGCATCTTCTTTTTGCCCTTATCACCAGAATTGCCAGATGAAGTGTTGCCAGAAGAAGCATTAGGAACAGAAGTTTTGCCACTCACAGCAAAACCATAAGAAGTGGTTGCATTGCTGTTACCACCCTTTCTTTGAGAAGCAATAAAAGCATGTTCAACTGCACGCTGTCTAGTCTTGTTTTTTCTGGAAAGTGACTCTTGCAATAGCAATGTGCATAATGCATCAAACTTGACAACTTCTGGATTTCCTTGGGTCATAAGTCTCCAAGTACTAGCAAAAGTCTAGTAAGAATCTGGTAAGGCATCAAGAACAGTCTGCACAAGGGAACTATCTGAAATGACTTCACCTGCAGAAATAAGCTGCTCATTGATATCCTTGACACTAGCAAGGAAAGTGTCCATGTCATCTTCCTCATGCATAATCTTTGACTCCAGCTCTTTACGGAGCAAAGCAATTTTAGCCTCATTGCAGCTTGCATAAAGACGTGCTAGAATATCCCAAGCTTGTTTGCAGATTTTGCTGAACGGATGTGAGGGATAATGGTGCGCTTCACAGACAACGCAATCAATGCATGAGCCTGCGCATCCTTAACATCCCAACGAGCTTGTTCTGCCGTAGGCAAAACAACTCTAACAGCTGCAATCCTTGCAGCAAGACCTGCAACATCCTCAACATCGCCTACATCCTCAGAACCAGGACATACATCAATGCCCTGCACAATGTTCCAAACACCCTTTGACACAAGAACATGTTGCATCATAGAAGCCCACATAGGGTAGTTGTCCCCATCCAACCTGTCCTCAGCAACAAACATCTTGAACACATCTGTGTTGTTGTTGTCAGCCATGGTAAATGCTGCACCTGATGTAAAAACTACCCGAAAATAGGAGAACTGGAGCGGGAACAACACGTACTATATAGCACAAACCGTAGAAGACTATAAGGCACCTGTTATGCAGAAAACGGCACTGGCAGAAATTCTGCACAAAATGACGAAATAGCCTGTGCAATACTGCCTGTAGTGGAAACAAAGGCCGAAATGAGCCCAAACCCGAAGTATTTGTCGACTTGTGAACGCTCGCCAAAGCTCACTGAAATCGGAGAAAGTGAGCAGGCGTGTACTGAAGCAGCTGGCGACTAAGCCCGGGAGGACGCAACCTGTTCTGATACCAATTGTTGGAATTAGGGTTGCAGAGAAACACACACAGCTTGGAGAAGACGAAGGAAGCTCAAGGCACACAATAGAGAGTGTATTACTTAGTGTGCAATGGAAAGATTGATGGCGTATATTCAATGCACGGGGGAAAAAACCTCCTAAAGAGGGGAAAAATGCCCCGGCGGTCCTAGTGTGTTCACACACATCACTACCACATGTGTATGGTAACAAGGAGGTTGAACCATATGTCCCTATAGCCCAACTCTCTAGATCTTCAACTTCAGTAGTTGAAACAAAGCTTGAGACACATAAGACGCATCCTAATATAGCAAAGAAAACATACAAGTGGGTGGTCCCTAAAGCTTCTTTAGCGACCATGGTTGATGCTAAAAAACGGGAGCCTTTTAAGAAAAGCCCCACTCGCTCCCGGAAATGTAAGAAAATGTTGCGTTGGATTCCTAAATGACTATTGAAAGCCTAAGGCTACTATCAAGGAAATGATCAAATCTGGGTGCCAAAACATAAATTGTGTTCTTACGTGTCACCTAACCCATGTGAGTCAAATCTTGGGAGACGACAAATACAATGGAAGATAGTGGGAAGGGAAAAATCATAGAACACTATGCACCGGATCCGGAGCTAGTATGGGTTCCCAAGCAAAAAAGGCTTGTTTTGCTCAGCTCAACCGTGGAAAAAACGAATGAAGCTTCTTGCTCTTATGTAGTTCATATGCGAAAATAGAATCTTCGACACAACCTCCACCGACCATTGTACATATCCATAAAAACAGAAAGAGTTTTCACCTCCCGTTGTAAGTTCACCACCTACAACAATGTTGCAAGTAAAATCATGGGAGAGTACCTTACCACCCTTGCAACTAGATGAAATGCCTAAGGCGGTTGAAAACTATTGGTCAAAGTCTTCACCCAAGACAACTTGGAACAATTGGTTTCAAAAGGTGATGACATCATTCCAAAAGGTATGATCTACCCAAGGAAGGGGGGAGTGTTACTGACATTCATCATTCACTCACTCCCCTCTCAACCTTCCTCTCTGACCTCTCAATCTCCCAATCTTAGGGAATGTATATATAAAGCTTTATACTCACAAAAACAATATAAAAATTTAAAAGAGCAGGAGCCACCAAACAATAATCTAAGAGCTTGTAAGTTCTATACATAACACAAAATCATAAAAACACATTATGCACAAGTACACGACCTTTTGACACGACCCTTATAATATTTGCACTCTAACCATCATCTATTTGTGTGTATAGATATGGCTAGTACACTAGAGTCATCTACTTCTGCCTTGGGTGAGAGGTATCCTCTTTACTTTTCACAAATGTTTCACATGGTCTTTTTGGTGCTTGCATGTGAATGGGATTTGGTAGGTATGCTAGTATGTGAGAGGAATTTTGAGGAGTTAGAATGGCTGATACGTCTCTTGACCATGACTGATCCATACTTAGTAGAGAGCGTCTCTTCCATTGCACAAGCCTACCCTTTTGACCAAGATGACTATAGACGTCTAGTGACATTCTTAGTAAGCATTGGTGCCTCTAATGATGAAGACGATTTACATGATTACACGGATGGCTCGTATGGTCTCACAGATGATGACTTTGTTTTTTTCGACGACGAGGAGGATAGGGGTTTAGCCTTAGGGTTCCCCCCCAATCTATACAATATCATATTCCCTTGACTCTCTAGCGGGAGTGCAAATAAATAGGTTAGGGTTCCTTATGTTCTTTAATTGTGTTCAATAAGGGTTGGTACCTCTTCCCACTTGATGTGCCCCCTAGAGGTATTCTTTGTGTTTCCTAGTGTGTATAGGAATGTGTTGTTGTTGTTAGGATTTGGAACTTCATGGAATCTTTCTCTCTTTCACTCTTCAAATCAAGCGTGATCATCAACACAAACAGGTGTTTCTTGACCATTAGCTTTGCCCCTTGTCTTTGTTTTTGCATCCATGTTTATCAGCTTTAAATGTGACTGGTAGCACAATATTCCACACATTTGCTTAGATTAAACATTAGATTCTATATAAATTTTGATCATAATCCCTTGTCTAGGTTTCAGAATCAAGCAGTCTAACTAAGCTAGTTTGACCAAGTTAGGAGTTAGAGATCTTCTCTTAATACCATGGGGAATGCCTTCCTAATAATCAATGGTTACTTTAGGTTCTGAATCCGATTTAGGCGAAATTGTGTGCAAAGTACTAGGACTTTCTAGTGGGCTTAGTGGCTATTGATCTTTAGCTTAAGTATTATAAAGGGAGTTTACTCTTGTGATGAGCCTGGGGAAGGTAACAGTGTTATATGACCCCCCAAAGTTACAAAATTAAAATGCTGAAAATGAACAAACAAAAAAAATCAAAAGTGTCACAATGTAAAATCTTAAGTTGGAAGAGAAATCCAAGATTGATTTGGTACTTCACTCACATGTATCACCTATGGTACTAGAGACCTAGAGGTTCCCAGTGGTGTGGACGCTTTTCCTTGAAAAGCAAAAAACCCAAGGCATACAAAATAATCACACACATCAAAATTGAATCAATGTAAAAAGACTTTGGGGGGTCAAAGAAAAGACATGCAATGATTTCATGAGCAATTCCTTTTATTGTAGCTTAACTACAAGGTCTTCTAGGTCTAGCCTCTAGTCAGCCCTCGGACATGAAATACTTGGTTCTTGCGATTAAACAACTTAATTAACCAGAGAAAATTAAGAAGCTTACCCATAGTATTAATAGTTGACCTCTAGTGCCTTTCGATCGTTAAAATTAGCGACCCCAAACTTGTTTAGTTTTTGACATTTACAATTGTTTATGTGTTTGATTATACTAAGACGTATGCCTTAGTTCGACGGTAATTTTATTGGCCGGGCTTACATCATGATGTTCAAGAGTACGTACTAAATTGCCAACAGTGCCAAGTTAATAAGGCAAAGTGCCTCAAGGTAGGTGGCCTTTTACATCCTTTAGAGATTCCACAAGGTAAGTGGGAGAGTATCTCTATGGATTTTGTAGTAGGACTACCTACTACAAATCGTGGCCATGATGCCATATGGGTAATTGTAGACCATCTCACAAAGATGGGTCGATTCATTCCCACTAAGACTACGGTTAAGACATCGAAATTAGCACAGCTATTTGTAGAGCATATATATAGACTCTACGGGCTTCCAGCTAGTATCATTAGTGATAGAGATTGAAAGTTCGATAATCACTTATGAAGAGTTGTGTTTCAAAAGTTGTAAACTAAACTTAATCTAAGTATGAATGATCATCCAGAAACAGATGGTCAAACTGAAAGAGTTAATCAAGTGTTAGAGGATATTCTATGAGCGTACGTTAGCAAGAAGCAAACCAATTGGGAAGACTACTTACCTATATTGGAATTTTCTTATAATAGTTCAAAGCATGTGACTATAGGGTTTAGTCTATTTATGCTTTTATATGGATTTCAACCTAGATCACTCGTTACGGTGGGGTTGGCTAAGGAGAAGATACAACAAGCGAAGGATTTTCTCTAAGAACATTTTGAGATGCTTCAAGTTTCTCGACAGAATGTTAAGCAAGCTCAAGATCGATATAAGAAGTATGCAGATGAGCATCATCGTCTTGCTACTTTCGAAGAAGAAGACAAGGTTTTCCACAAAGTTTCGAAGCATTCAGAAAGTTTGAAGACGGGAAAATTTGCTAAACTTTCACCACGCTATTGTGGACCGTTTACCATTCTCAAACGTATAGGTCAAGTGGCCTATAAGTTAGCTCTTCCAGAGCACTCACGAGTTCATCCTGTTTTTCATACTAGCCATTTATAAAAACAACTAGGACAGAATGATAATGTCATTGACACAGGTATGTTAGTTGACCTTATCGAACCACCAAGCATCCCTCATGAGCCTGAAAAGATTTTGGATTTTCATGAGCTTTGCACCAAACATCATGTCAGACAACAGGTGTTGGTAAAATGGCTAGATAGACCTGAAGAAGGTTCTACATGGGAGAATGTCTCCGCACTTAAGAAACGTTTTCCTATGTTCGTTTACGAGGACAAAAATGGTTCTTCAAGGGGGGGGGGGTAATGTAAGGACATGGGTCCTACGGGTAAGGCCACCGGCACGGCCTGACAATGTGTACACTAGGGGGAGGCTATAAGATAGCATGGTTGGGTGGAGACTAGCACACATTACCACCGCCCTTTCATCATTATTGAAGAGTAAGTGGGGCGTTGTGTTGGACACTATGCTTATATTCATTTGAATTGATGATCTAATCTTGTCTTTCATCTTTGTGTATATGTAGGTAGAGGATCTTTATGTGCGGACACCCATGACAACACCCTAGTGGATCGGAAGGATCTATGTGGTCATAGCAAGTCCGATGCGACTCACATGTTCCAGGAAGATCCTCACAAGTCATTGCAAGAAATACTGCAAGACCTTGATGACGGCACAGTGGAAGGGAAAGGGGTTGAGCCTGATGTAGGCTCAAGCTTGGGAGAAGATCAACTGAAAGTTGAAGTGCAAGAAATACTACAAGACCTTGATGCCAGCACAATGGAAGGGAAAAGCACTAAGCCTACTATAGATTCAATCAGGAGAGAAGATCAATTGAAAGCTGAAGTGCAGGATATACTACAAGACCTTGATGCCAGCACAGCAAAAGGGAAAGGGGATGAGGGCACTGTGGACTCAAGCTTGGGAGAAGAGCAACTGAAAGTTGAAGTGCAAGAGAGGCTTAAACAAGGTAAAGAGGGAAGGTGACAATAGGATAAGCAACAAGAGGGAAATGATCCTACTGAGGAAGTTGTTGAAATGGAGATTGACCAAGGCAAGAAGATCAACGAAGAAATGCCCGTTGAAGTGTTAACACTTGAAGTTCTCTTGACGGCATAATTTTTGGATGCGACATCAAAAGTTGTAGAGGAGGTGGATGAAAAGAGGAGGAAGAAGGTAAAGTGGACGACGAAATCTGCTAAAAGTGCACATGAGGCTATAGGTGCCAAGGAGCCCCGTGAGGAGGCTTTTGGCACAGAGGAGGCCAAAGGGGCTAAAGTTGCAGAGGAGGCTAAAGGCGCGGATGAGGCCAAAGGTTTGGCGGAGGGCAAAGGTGTGGAGGAGACACCTGATGCGATGCCCTTAGAAATAGGTGACAACATTGATTCAGACACTCCCTCCCACCTCTTCAATGTGAAATCTAGAAAGTGTCTTGTTGGTTGTTGCCTCAAGCCATGAACCTGCAAAAATTAGCTGTTGTGACAGCATTTTGTACTTGCTTCTAGCTTAATATGAAATACCAACCCATTTTTCTTATGCCAATGCGTTTGGTGTTATGTCACTCTACTCTTAAAAGATGTCAATGTGTTTGTCAAATTTCATGTCCTACTGTCAAAAATTGGTAAACTTTGATGGTGCCTAATGTCCAACTTTGCTCATATAGTTTAGTGGTACTACAACCAGGGACAATTGGTGGCTAAATGAAGAATGACCGGATACATCAATGTCCGCAGATGAAATGACGAGCAATAGTTGCCTTCTTATTTTGGATGTCAATGGAGTGCTATTGAAGGATTGTGTTGAAGAACCCAAAGATTTGTGGAATATCCCATTCCCAATGGGATGTAGGCCCCGAGGTGATCAGGTCTCCCGATACAAATATTGTGTGGTCGGACCTGATGCGGAGGACTGCATCATCAACTTGAGGAAGCAGAACTACCTTATGCTTTGGTCATGTAGCCAAAGGAAGAATTTCATGAATATAATGAATGCTTGCTTCCCTAAATTGACGAAGATGAAAGACCTCTTTTAGGTATTTATCCCTAACTTTCAAACTAGCTTTACTGATTTTGGTAATATTTCACACTTTGCTACTGATTTGTACACATTTTGGTACTATATGGTACTTTGGTACTTTTGGTATTGTTTACTGTTGTGTATAGAATTTGATAATGTTTGTATCTTTGGTTTTCTGGTTCTATGGTACTTTGGTACTATGTTTAGTACTGTGTACACAATTTCCTATTGTTTTGTACTTGGTTCTTTACTCATTTGGTATTGTGTGTTTGTTGCTTTAGTACTCTTATTTATACATAGCTATTCTAATCACTTAGTTTCTCTGTCACATATATTTCTGACCAGTCTCAATGTGAGATGTGGGCTCCCACATTCAGAGATGTGCCAGCAATTTTGGAGGAGTTCGGTGACAAGCCCATTTTTCTAAAGCTCCTAAAAAGAGTGTGGTGCAAGCATCCGCAGTTTAATAAAGCGAACACCCTCCTTGTGGACGACACGAGATACAAGTCCTTGAAGAATGATTACAACTTGTGCCGCTGCATTCGATCATATGAGCCAAAATATTATGACCCGAAAAAGTCAAAGTACCTTATGGAGGTCAATTTTCCATGGATTTGTGGGTGGGTAGATGAGAAGTTCCCCACTACTTAGAGCCGCCGCACACCCTTGTTTGATGTCGAGGATGACATTTCATTATACGTTGAAAACTACTTTGTATCTTTGGAGGGGTATTTGTACCACTTTGCCCCCCTTGATGTGTAAAGGATTGTGTAAGCTTGAACATTGCCTCTGACATTTCCATGAAAATAATGAAAATTATCTTTGCGCGTGTATCTTGGTCCCTTGGAAACTTTTACTAGTGCACTTTACCTTTTGTATACATAATTTTTCTTACTACTACTTGGTGACAATCGTGACTTTGAAGTTGGGAACAAGTGGGATTTACCAAGTTAGTAGTTCCTCTTCAAGGCTGGATGAGAGGAGGGAAGAGTACAACAGGAAGCCAGAGGAGAGAGATGATGAGAGCAAGGGAGGTGAGGATGAGAAAGAAAGAGGAAGAGGATATTTTTTGCAGAGTACTAGAAAGGGTTCTTATTACACAATAAGAATGGGCTTTATAATTCTGCCTGCATAAGAACTGTGCACAACAATTAGCTAAAACCATTTAGCATAGTACTATGCTAAAACCATTTAGCATAGTACTATGCTAAAACCATTTAGCATAGTACCAAGATTTGATACTACAGTACCAAAATTGATGGCATATTACCACCAAAGATTGGTACCGTATAACACAATAGTAATTGAATGATTGTAAAGGTAGCAGTTATTACCAAAGGTGGATCGTATAGAGTATCAAATTAGGCACTACACTACTATAGAGTATCAAATATGGTATGGTAACATAGAGTATCAAATTTGGTACTACAACAGTCAGCTGAATACAAAAAAACATAGTATCAAAATTTAGTGCTACAGTAACACGGCTTTCAGCTAAAAAATAAAAACTCCAAAGTTTTGTACTATAGAGTACCAGCCTTAGTACTGTGGAGTACCAAAGTTTGGTACTGTAGAGTACCAAATTGATAACACAACAGTGACACTAGACAGTGTTGAACTCAAGTAAGATTCTAGTCAAGAGAATTACAACTGTTGGCTGTGGTCAGAATTGTAGTTGGGGTAAACATCGTATGGCTCCTCTCCTGTCCACTTCCTTCTTCATATGGCATACTATTGTAGATATTTTCATATATCTACAAAGTCTTGTGATCATCCATTTGAGTGGCGTCCTAAGAATGAGCATCATATGATGTTCTTAGGTGCAGCACCCATGCATGGTCGTGGGACCATGGAAGGTTTGTTCATTCAAGTTTAAGAATCATCATGGGAAAAATCATCCAAAATTTTACTCAACATAAAGCATTCAGCCATGTCCTTAAGACAAAGATCTTGGGACCAACCATGCCCACTCTTTGCATTCATGTGTGGCCTTAAGACCAAGCATGTTTGCATGGTGTAGGAAACCAACATAACTTCTGCACTTGACCATGCTCCAAGAGATCAAGCTTGGCTTTGGGACCAATCATTGAATATTTCAAAGTCTTATGACTAACCATTTGAGTATGGTCCTAGGATTGAGCATCATATAATGTTCTTAGGGCACCCAAGCATGGTCATGAGACCATGGAAAATTTGTGGATTCAAGTTCAAGCATGATCATGGGATTAGGATGAATCATCCAAGAATGGTTTTTAAACCAAGCATCCAATCATGGACTTGTAACAAAACTTTGAGAACAACCACACTCACTCTTTGCATTTATGCATGGCATTGGCACCACTCATTGTAGATTGGTATAGGGAGCAAGCACATCCTTTTTCTAAGGCTTCACATTTTCTTTCCAAATGCTTTATTGTTTGTAGGACTCTAATGAAGCATGGACTTATGACCATTGTCCTAAGAGGAAACGTAGTTTAAGGAGGATTGTCTCGAAAACAAGCTGGGTTCAAGCATTCAAAGTCTTCTATTCAAACATTTTTGTGGTCCTAGGAGCAAGCATCATGTCATGGTCTTAAGAGCTAGCACCCAAGCATGGTCATGGGACCCTCGAACATTTTTTAGCGTGGTCCTAGGAAATGAGCATCATATCATGTTCTTAGGGCACCCGATCATGGTCATAAGACAATGGAAAATTTGTGGATGCAAGTTCAAGCATCACGTGAGATTAGGATGAAGCATCAAAGAATGGTTTTTAAACCAAGAACATGCGACCTTGAACAAAACTTTGAGAACAACCACACTCACTCTTTGCATTTATGCATGTCATTTGGCACCACTCATTGTAGATTCGTATAGGGAGCAAAAACATCCTTTTTTTAAGGCTTCACATTTTCTTTCCAAATGCTTTATTGTTCGTAGTATTCTAACGAAGCACGGACTTATGACCATTGTCCTAAGAGAGAACACGGTTTAAGGAGGATTGTCTTGAGAACCAGCTTGGTCCAAGCATTCAAAGTCTTATGTTCAAACAATTTTGTGTCAAGAATTATGCAATGGTCTTAAGAGCTAGCACCCAAGCATGGTTGTGGGATCCTGGAAAATTTTTGCATTCGAGTTTGAGCATTGTCATGAGATGAAACGTCCAAAATTTTCTTAGGATAAAGCATCCAGCCACACCCACTCTGTGCATTCCTGCATGGCCTAAGGACCAAGCATGTTAGGATGGTATGGGAAGCCAATACAGATTTTCCACTCAACCATGCTCTTGGGAACATCCTTGCTCCAAGAGAAAAAGGTTGGTCCTAGTATCGAGCATCAAAGATTTCAAAGTAATGTGATCAACCATTTGAGTGTCATCCTAAGAATGAGCATCATATCATGGTCTTAGGTGCTAGCACCTAAGCATGGCCATGGGACTATGGAAAAAAATTTCATTCAAGTTGGGATGAAGCATTCAAAGTTTGTCTTTGGATCAAGCATATTCCAATCAAGTTCTTGGGACCAACCATGCCTACTCTTTGAGTTTATGTGTGGGATTAGGACCAAGCATGCTAGCATGGTATAGGAAGCCAACACAATTTATACACTTAACCATGCTCTAGGGACCATCCTTGTCCAAGAGAGCATGCTTGTTCTAGGACCAAGCATCCAGCCTTCCAAATTATTGTGACCAACCATTTGATTGTGGTCCTAGGAACTAGCAGCATATCATGGTCTTAGGTGCTAGCACCCAAGCATGATCATGGGACCATGGAAGGTTTGTTCATTCAAGTTTAAGCATCATCATGGGATAAAGCATCCAAAATTTTACTCAGCATTAAGCATTCAACCATGTCCTCAAGACAAAGATCTTGGGACCAATCATGCCCAATATTTTGCATTCATGCATGGCCTTAGGACCAAGCACGTTTGCATGGTATAGGAAACCAACATAACTTCTGCACTTTACCATGCTCCAAGAGATCAAGCTTGGTCCTGGGACCAAACATCCAATATTTCCAGTCTTGTGACTAACCATTTGAGTGTGGTCCTAGGAACGAGCATCATATCATGTTGTAGGCTCAATTTGAGATCCACTTGAGCAAGGAAAATTCCCAATGATATTGTTGTCAGGATTCTTGGGACATTCTAAAAGAACATGAGTGATTGCATCCAAAAATCTTTTCATGTTCACAAAATTCCTTGCCCAATGATCACCACCACATTCATAGCACTGACCTGCCTATCGGGATGCTTGTGGAGCACCCACTGGCTGTCCTAACCTATGAGGATAACTTCTAGGTCTATAACTCTGGTTTGCCATGAGCATGAGTGTGTTCTTGTCCATCATAAAATGATTTTTTTTTGGTTGTGTAACATATGATGGCTGTGAGGCATCATTTGTACCACTCCAAGAAGGATATCCTTCTTCAACATATGTAGTAATTTTGGGTTTCCTCTCATAAGTTTCAATTGGTTCTTCGTAGTATAAAGTTTGTGGCATCATTCTCTAACTTGCAAGTATTTCTACAGGATGTGTATATCTAACGATTTCTTGGTTCTCTTGAGGTAAAGGAGGTTGTTGGCCCAACACTGGTTGAGGCTTGTCTCCCCCTTAGGCTGTGTTATTTGAACCTATTTGGTATCTTGGTGGTGGCAATGGTTGCACCCTTGAAGGTCCTTATGGCCTTCCCTCATGTAATTCTTGTTATAAAAACACTCAGTCATTTCATGGTTGGTCAATTTTTTCTCAATAGCACACCACTTCAAAATACATTGCACATTTACAGCTACTATTGGTCTTGGCTGAGTGTTACACCATGTGATCCCCTCCACAAATATCACATCTCCTCGTTGGTGGTTGTCATACATTCAAGTTCGGTCTATTGCCTTGGTTCATCCTCTTGGTCACTTCATTGACCAATTGATTAATGCAGGTCCTTCTTAAGAGTCTCGTTCCTCAAGCTCTCTATAAAGAGAATTGATAGCCATTCATCCTATGGTAACTCTCTCACAAGAAACCTTTCTATATAATGTCTGAAGCAAAGAAAAGCTTTCTTCACTTTTGTTCTCTTTTTGTTTAAAAGCGTATATTTGGGACACATTGTTATGCTTGAGTCCCGTTTTAGCAAATTCGCATAGAAGTTGCTGTATATTTGAAAAATATCCTCTGTTCAAAGGTGGAACCACATCCATAACCACATCAAGGTTGTTCCTTCCAATGTCAACCCAAATTTCTCATATTGAGTGTGGAAATCCACCACCTCTTCAGATCTGACAACTTTTTTGAAGAGTGAGACATGAGCATATGGATCTCTTGACCCATTGTACTTTTTGAAAACGCACTTAACTACCTAAGATGGTCACATTTTTTGTGTTTTTAGAACCATTCTCACTACTCCAGGCTCTCCTACTTAGAAATATATAGCCTCATAACCCCCACTAGGAACCCTAGTTGGAGTTCTTTCTATGACTCTCACCTTAAGATGTACATCTCTTGCTTATGTCAAAGTAATCGGATCATTTGTGTATATATCATGCTAGGAGCTTCATTGCCCCTATGTATAGTCATTGGGACCCTCAAATCCAAGGATCCCATTGGTGTATGCACTGAAAACTATTGTTGGCTCATTAAATCATTCATTCTCAATCTTTTTGGATTGTATCTTCTCGTCTTTGTACTAATCTTTGATACAATAGGTCTTGTCGTACTAGGAGTGATATAATACTAAAGAAGTGGACCTCCAAATATTTTCTCACTCCCATGTTTAGTCCCTCCTTAAAACTCACTTTATTGAATCCCTTAGCCATGTAGCTATAAGATCTCTCTGATGATATGTCAAACAAACTTCCTCTATGATCGGTTCTATGGGAGCCAATAATCGCTGATTCACACTCTCTTCAGTGGAAATATTGCTCACTTGATCTCCTACGATAGGGTTTATAATCGCGTAAACCTTATCTCAAATACATCAAAAAACAACCACTCTTGCAAAACCCTAACCCGTTATCTCTTTTGTTGCTTCAAGATCTCCACTCAAAATCACTCCAAGCTAAGATGCTCTAGCCTTTGCAATCTACACAACAAACACTTGATGGTTATGAGCTGATAGTCACTTTATTAGTCAAAATTTTTGAATTGATCAAACAATCATGTTTTTTACACGAATACCATCTTAGCTTGGAGAATACTCTAATGATGTCCAAATTCAAATTTTTGAAAGACCTCTATGTTTCTTATGAATTTATCTAGCTATGGTATTACTCTGGTTTCAATCCGTGATAGGGGCCATGGATTGCGATCCATGTACCTGTAAAAGAAACATCATAGCTTTTCAATTTCCTAAAAGAATTTTGTAAGTTTGTGAAAATCATTTTTTCCCAAGCACTGTTCTAACATTGCTAACATGTTGTCCGTGGGCCTTCCTATGCATCAGTGTCTGACCTTGCAGGCAAACCCCCCACCCCCTTTTACTTTTGCGCTTTATTTGAGTATTTTTTAACTCTTTGCTCATGGGGCAACCTTACTAGCCGGCTATCGTGAATATTTTATGATGCAATCCAAGCACATGAAACTACTAACCAGACTATGACACTTGTCTAATTAGGTTCGACGAATGTCCACAGTCTTGGACAGAGGGGAAACCCAAGTTGCATGCTTGTCATAGAAAAGCACAAACATTGTCCTCATACATAAGATATTTGTGAAACAAAAGGGGACCCAAGGAAGAAAGGGCTACCAACATCGATGGGGTAGACTGCACCTAGGGCCATCGCATAATCCATGCGCTTCACTTCTTGAATTCACCTCCTACCTTATTTTCTTTGCAATTTTTTTTTAAAAAAAGAGTCCAATTGGCCTAAGCCTTTTTCCTCTTTCCAACCAACGAACGAGCCATCTCAAAGAGGATCCCAACTAGTGAAGATGATTCCATATGTGATACCCAATGCGGAGAGGATCTCAACTTATCCCCCCCCCCCAAAACACACACACACACAAAACCTTCCCAAGCCCCATGCATCAACGCGAGAGACTATAGCAATTCTTTATTAGAAAAAGAGGCAGGGTGGGGAGTTGCCCACATATCCACACGATGGCTCTCTGTATGTGTGTGTTGTGTGTGTGTGTGTGTGTGTGTGTGTGTGTGTGTGTGTGTGTGTGTGTGGGGTTAAATAAAGGAAGACCCTTTGAGGGAGAATTTTTTTCCAAAACGCATTGAAAACTTTCAAGAAACAAAAGTCTATTCACTTTTGCACTTGGTACAAAAAGAGAGAAAGGGAGAGAGTAAAAGGAAAGCTCTATTATATTTACTAAAAGAAAGCTCTATTTATCTACTACAAAAAGAGAGAGAGTAAGTTCCACAAAAGTTTTTGAGGTGTTCTATTGAGAAGAATCTAAAGAGATCCTTGCATCTCTTTGAGGGAGAGATATTGTTTTTTTTGGATGGTCTCACCATTGTGCAGATAGGGGTGGAGGGCTACCATCATCACATTCATCTTGCACTACAACATGTGCAAGGCATTGTGTAGGCAAGATTGAAGGGCATGGGGTGAGAGCACAATCTTGACATTATGATGCTCTAGTGAATGATGTGCACTGCTTGCATAGTATCTTGAATCGTGGCCCTCCAGCTCTACTTTATTCAAATTTCATCATCTAGATGGTGTCTTGCATTGCAATGCCTTACCCTTGGACCTTGGCCTATGGTTTGGAAGTGCTTGCTCTATTGGCCTAGTACAACTTCAAAGCATCATGTGTATAGTAACGAGCGAAAGGGCATGTGGTCTCTGGTGCAGGTGGGGCTATAAAGCAGGGGAACTGAAAGCGAGCAAGCATTGTGGACTGCGAGCAATGGTGAGGTGGGCCGGGGGTGCTGTGTAGAGCGTGTGATGGCAATTGGGCCAACATGTTTTAGTTTCTAATTCACGGATTGCCTTAGAATCTTGAAAACAAATTAATTGGGTGATGGTTAAGTTGCCCAAGTACGTAAGGATGATGGTTAAGTTGCCCAAGTACGTACAGATGAACCCGTTTCTTTTGACTAAGAATCAACAAAGATCCCCTTTGGATAAGCCTCCACATGCCACTTCAACCTTCTTCCCCTTCAAAGCCATGGAAGGCATCTCGTACGGTTCCCTCTCAAAATAACGCTGTGACACCCTACTCGCTCCTTTTACATTACTCAAAATCTCAAGAGATGTCATTGGAGGTGTCACACTTTGGCAATGATTTTTAAAATTGTGAAGATAGACCTCGAACTCGAGCGCTGCAAAAGACTTATTGGAAGCAACTAAGTTAGCCACTTAGGAGAGGAGCATTTCATGCTACATAATGTCGCTACTGTGTAGGAAAAAAAATCCTTATGCCATCTCCTCCTCGGTCCATGCGGCCCTGTCGGCTTCTCTTGTCTAGCTGCCCCGCATCCAAGCAAAGGTCTTCCTTGTTGTGTACCTTACCCTTTTGTGTTTCCCTTTCTTTGCTTCTCCTTTTCCCCTCCAAGGCATGAAGGCATATGCCTTAGATCGTGTCGACCTACTATTGGTCTTGCCAAAGCCTCATGAATTTCATGAGTGTAGTTTATTTAACAAGTCTAGTAGGTTATATATGGTCTAACTTATGCACTTACTAAGAAACGACGGATATTCTTGTCAGCATTTGAGAAAAATCATTCTTACAAATATACAAAACTCCCGTTAGGATAGATTCAAATAGGAAATTCTCTAAAATAATCGTCATATTTTCTTATATTTTCCAAGCGTATTTTCTCCTTCTCCCCTCCCCTCAACCAATTGTTTTGAATTTTCAATTGGCTCAAGGCTAAGCTGAGGCACACTTTTCTCGAACACTGATTCTTGTGACTAAACTTTGGGGAAGCATTTGTGTGAAATTGCTTTATGTTTGTTTTTCCCATACAAATAGTGAGTGGAGAAGTGGAAAAGGTATTGATAATCAAAAAAATAACAAGAGTAGCCCTGCTCAACATAAGCCAGGGCAATTGAAGACCACATCACAAGAGACGGCTGACAAGGGAGCTACGTTCCCACATCAACAACCACAACCAAGGGCTAACAAGAGAGACCCTAATTGAGAAAACATTGGTTGATATAGGAGCCACCCGTAGAGACCCCACGACAAAAAGAAAAGTTGAGCAAAGGATGCCAATGAGCTAGGAATGTTGTCACAACACCCTAGAACGTCCGTCGATCGGCCACAATGGAAGCATCAAATAATGTTGAGAAGATCCTAGTCACCAAAAGGGACCCAAAAAAAAGACACGGATTCTTGCACCTGACTAGAAGACACACATGAGGCCCACAATAGATCTCAAACCCTCCATAAAACTACCATGTGCGAGCAACCAGCCATAGGAGCCTTTTACCGGATTTGTGAGGCCCTACACCCTGTGGAGAACTTTGCCCATGGCTAGTGAGTAGAGGCGCATTGGAGATGAGCCTCATTTGAGAGGATTGAGGTGTGGATGAAAAAATTCCCCTTTGCAATAAACTCCCCATGGAAAGTGCTTGCACCATCCCCATCTCTTCCACCCATGAACTAGAGCCTAACTAGCTCTCTGCACATTAGCTCATCGTAAGGTTTCCCTCCCATTAGGAGGAGGTCACCAAGAAACCTTGGTTCCAAAAAAAGGGACTTGCAAAGGAAGAGGGACAATGGTTATTATATTGAAAATAGTCTTGGTTCTAAAACCCATGAAAACATTATAGTGAAAACATTCTTGGCTCTAAAATTCATGTAAACATTCTTGGTTCCCTTTTCCCTTTTCTTTCGCTTTTTCTTTCATCCACTAAGCCAAAATCTACAAATGAAATGGGCTCAACATTTAGGCTTCTAAGACATGGCGTTCTCCCTAAATTTAGACATTTAGGCTGCATGAAACTTTTGAAAATTGCATAGAAGGTTTTTTAATTCACTTTTCATAATTGAGAGGCAATAAAGACGTTCATGGTCTACTATGAAGTTGTTTTGTAACTGAATTGTATTTTAGGATAATTACTAATATATTTATCAACAAAGAAATAAAAATTCTTCAAGGAATGGCATCCACATCCAGCTCAAGAAAACAAGGCCTACACAATGATCTATAGGCAATGCAAAGGCTATTGTTTGATGGGGAATATCAGGTTAGTTATGAGGTAGCTCATACGAGCTCTTATGACACACCAAAAAACAATGCAAGGAACCTTGGGGAGTCCATGAAATTGGGATCTTTGATTTCCAAATTTTGCTAGGATAGCAACATCGTGGCTCGGATAGGCACACAAAAAGGCATGCCCACAAGGGAATGTGCCGAATGGACAAACATGGCCACTTGGCTTGGAACATTTGAAAAAAGAAGGCATGGACACAAAGGAGCACCAAATGGCCAAACAGGGCCTTTGCCTCTATCCTTTAGCAAACTTGCACATTTTCTTTTGGCTTCACAATCTCAAGCCAAACATATTGACAAAAAGGGAGCACCAGATGGCCAAATAAAGAGCATTAGATGGCCAAACATGGAGTGCTAGATGGCTAAACAGGGCCCTGCTTGGCCATACGGCACTCCCTTATGGCCATGCCTTCTTTTGGCACATGTTCCAAGCCCTAATTTTGCTATCCCAATAGACTTTGGAGATCAAGATCCTGATTTCATTGACTCCCCAAGGGTTCCTTGCATAGTTTTATGGTGTGTCATAAGGCTCATATGAGCCGCCTCATCAATAACTTGATAGTCTCATCAAAGCAAAGTCTTTGATTGGTGTGACCCCTACAATTATAATTTTTTGTTCAATCCACCCTATAATTAACCACCTAAAACCCACTAGTGTGGGCATACCTCTTCTCCACTTATAAACATGATCTTTGTCTATCAGAGTTTTCATCTTTACAAGATTTTCCTTTCTACTCGATTGTGAGCACCATTACTCATGGCACTTAAGCCAATAGGAAGAATGCCCATCAAGATATTCCACATATAGTTTTAATGTTGTAATGAACAAGGATAAGTTCACAACCGAAAAAATATTTTGGGCCACCAAGTTTTGGTCATGTGAGGTTCCAAGCTATGGAGATCTAAAGGAGATGCCATCAAGATAGTGAGCAAAACTTCCCAATGCTTGAAGCCTTGTGTCAATTGGTTATGCATGGTACAAGTAGGGTTTTGTATGAAGCATTGTATAATTATTACTTGAATGCATCATTACAAAAATTTACCCCAAAATCAAAAGCAACAGAATTGTAGATCTTTTAATTTCCATGTGTAACCAACATTGTATGTATCCCCCAGTGGAATATGCTAAAATGATGATTCAAACACAAATGTTAGACTTTAAATGTTACACTACCTTAAAAATTAAGAGAGAGAGAGAGAGAGAGAGAGAGATTGATGAACCAAAACTTATTTTCATTACAAAATATGGGCTACATGCTGATCATTGTAGCCATTTAAACCTCTTTTAAAGTGAGTATTTACAAAAAGTTTGTACTTGAGAAAATTAAAGCCTACTTGTCAAATTTTGAAAAATCACAAAATTCTCTTTGAACACTTAAATTGGGATTTTAGAGCCTCAAATTGTTTTGAGTGTTGTTTCAAGGGCAGTTCACCAAAATTTCTCTAACTTTTGATACGCAACCCCAAATCGAGTCAAGTATAGCTATGGAAAAAGCTTGTGAGACCAAAAGTTTCTAAAAGGGTTTCTCAGTTCTAAACTTTTAGGGTGTCCAAAATACGTGTCCTAAGATTTTTTGAGATGTCGAGCTCTACATCTTGAGCTGGCATCCACTACAGGTCTTGGCCGCTTACTACATTTACTCACTGGCGCGTTAGGTGACCGACACGGAGGATCTCTGCCAGTGATTCTACAACTAGTACACTTATAGTGCTAGCCTAGTATGCTTCTAGCGAGTTCACACTTAGTGACCGCATGTACATATGTGCTACTTTTCAGCTTTAGCACTTAGTCATTTTGTACTCTCTTTTCTTAGCGAAAAAGTAGAAGAATCTTTCTATCTCTGTGTGTTTTGTGCTTGTCTTGTGTAGCTCTCTTGCATCCTCACTATTTACATGGTATCAGAGCCTGGTGCAGGCAAGAGATCCTAAGAGAGCAAGAGCATCACAATCTCTTCGTTCGCAATCCACGTACCATATATTTTCATACAAGTTTCTGAACAGGTCTCCAAAGTGCAGTGTACACAGATTTACTGTACAAGTACAGTGGTTGTATGTACGCTTGATTGTGGACACTTGTTGAGTGTAGAAAGTGTTACAGGTACCACAATAGCAAGTTCAGCAGATTTGCAGGTTTTTGTAGATTGCAGCTATTTTGTCTTAGTGCTTCAAGATGTCTGACGGTTTCAATCAAATTGTCAGTGAGAAGCTTGAGAAAAACAACTACCCTGCATGGAAGTTCAGAGTAACTAATTTCCTAAAAGGGAAAGGTTATTGGGACTATGTAGAAGGAGATAATGAAAAGGAACCAGAGATTCTTGAGGCAAATGCTACAGCAAACCAAAGAAAATCTTTGAGGGACTGGCAACAAGGCCATAGCAAAGTGATGTATTGGCTTTCTATGAGCATCACAGATGGCATGATGGGCTATCTACAGGATGCTGAAACCCCCGCCATTGCATGGAAAAACTTAGGCAGAGTGTTCGAGGTGAACACCAAGGCCAGGAAGCTTCAACTAAAGCTGAAGCTAAATCAGGTTGAGTGAAACAACCTCTCCATCAATGATTATGCCTTGAAGATCAAGAGTATCATTGAGGTTCTTGGATCTATTAAAGTCTCAGTGGAAGGCGATGACATGGTCCGTGCATGCTTGGATGGTCTAGGAGATGAGTATGTACATTTCAGGTCTTCCATGAATACAAGAGACGACATCCTCGTGTTCCAAGATTTGATTTCTATGCTTATTCTTGAGGAGAAGAACCTTGGTCTTGACACATCTTCTTCTCATGGCAAAAATAAGTCTGAACAGGCCTTCTATTCTAACTCCAACAGAGGTAGAGGTCGTGGTCGAGGCCCAAGTGGTTGCAGGGGCCAATCTCGAGAAGGTCAATCAAACCAAAACAATACAGGTGGCAGGGGAAACCAGTTTCAAGGCAGGGGGAGTCAAAGAGGTCGTGGTGCAGGATCAAGCAAGCAGCAACATACTGCAGATAGCAGAGAATGTTGGACTTGTGGTGAAAAAGGCCACATGTCACGTGACTGTCCAAGGGAAAAGCAAGTGGAAAGAGAGAACAGGGCAACTATGCATCTACTAGCAGAGATGCAGATGACAGCAGAAGCGAGCGCATGTTTGTTATGCAGCATGTAATGAATACAATGATTGTAGAGAATTCCACCCAAGATGATGTTTGGTATGTGGATTCAGACGCCTCTAATCACATGACGTCTCGTGGAGAGTGGTTTAGAGATATGCGCAAACCAGATGTGTCAGGCTATCTGCAGACAGGAGATGACAGAGCTCACCCCATTGCTCAGGTAGGGGACATACCTCTAAATACAAAGAATGGGAAATCAAAGTACTTTGCAGATGTACTTCATGTCCCAATCATTACAAAGAATTTTGTTTCTGTTGGACAAATGGTTGAGCAAGGTTTGCAGGTTCGCTTCAATCCGAATGGCTGTTATGTAGAAGATTTCCAGAATGGCTGTAAGCTGATCACAGAGGGCAAATGTGTGGGCAAAATTTTTACACTGAATGTAGACATGCCTGAGGTAAAAGCAGCATTATTTGCACAGGGCACAGGTGTTGTGGCTCATGTTGACATTTGGCACAAACGCATTGGCCATGTCAATGAGCAAAGATTACGCAACATGCAATCAAAACAGATTGTAAAAGGTTTGCCCAAATTCAAGGTGGATGGTATGCATAAAGTATGTGCAGCATGCCAGTTTGGAAAACGGTCAAAGGGCTCATTTCCACATGAGCGCAATGTATGTAAAAATCCACTTGAGGTGGTGCACACAGATGTTTGGGGTCCAACCGATACTGCAAGTATACATGGTTGCAGGTATTATGTCTCTTTCATTGATGACCATACAAGGAAAGTATGGGTCTACTTCATGCGTAACAAAAGTGAAGTGTTTGGTCACTTTCAAGACTTCAAATTCATGATTGAGAAGGAGACAGATATGCAAATCAAGACATTGAGGTCAGATGGAGAGGGAGAGTACTTCTCCAATGATTTTTCAGATTTTCTACGAATGCATGGTATCCGCAGGCAATTTACATGCAGATATACTCCACAGCAAAATAGGGTCGGAGAAAGGAAAAATAGGCACATTGCAGAGGTTGCACGTGCATTGATGAATGAGAAGAACATGCCTCATCATTTCTGGGCTGAAGCTATAAATACAGCTGTGTACATTATGAACGGGACACCTGCGGTGCATGATGTAACACCTGAGGAAAAGTTTACAGGTACAAAGCTTGATTTGGCACACTTGAAAGTGTTTGGCTGCATAGCTTACGTGCATGTACCAAATGTGTTGCGTAGGAAATTGGATCCTAAAGCAGAGAAATGTATTCTTGTGGGATATTCCCTTGAACAAAAGGGGTACAGGTGCTACAATCCTACTACACGAGAATTACGAGTGAGCAGAGATGTAGTCTTTGATGAGATGAGTAGCTAGTACAATAATGCACATGGCACTATTGGGGCTGATGTAAAAGATGATGTGGTTGTACAAAATGTGAGGCCACAGTCACAGGTTTTGAGTGGACCACAAGAGTCCTCTTCTAGTGGCTCTGTTGAGAAGCCATGGAATGGTAGACTACGTACGCAGGTTACTCCACCAGCAGGTACAGGGAATGTATCACGAAAAGGAAAGGAAAAGGTTGATGAACCTCCCTTTATGGCTGATGCATCATCAGGTTTTTCACATATAGACATGGATTCAGATGGTTCTGAACAAAGTCTTGATAAGGAATTTGGAATTCCGGCTGTCGGGACACCTGGTGTAAGGAAAGTACAGGAAGATGCTAGAGGGCAAAGGAGTGACCCAGGACCGTACAAATCTAACAGAGTCAGTAATCCAGTTCAGAAATTGACTTATGATGGGTATCTAGCGCATCACCAAGCCTACATGGCTAAGGTGATAGAGGATGTGGAGCCCACATGTTTTGAGGATGCATTTGGAAATGTGCATTAGGATGATGCAATGAATGAAGAGATGGCTTCATTGGAAGAAAACGACACATGGGAGTTGGTGCCATTGCCAAGCGGCAAGAAAGCTATTGGCTATAAATGGGTGTATAAAACCAAGCATAAGGCTGATGGTAACATTGAGAGTCACATGGCAAGGCTGGTCACAAAGGGTTATGCACAGACGTATGGCATAGACTATGAGGAGACCTTTGCTCCAGTGGCAAAGATGAAGATTGTGAGGGCTGTCATAGCAGTGGATGCATCTAGAGGATGGATTATGCATCAAATGGATGTAAAGATGCCTTCTTGAATGGTGAGTTGGAAGAGGAAGTGTATATGGATCAGCCACCTGGTTATGTCGATCCAGGTTACCCAAATTATGTATGCAGGCTTCTCAAAGCCTTGTATGGTTTGAAGCAGGGCTCTAGAGCATGGTATGACAGGATTGCCAAGTATCTTGTCAGTATTGGTTTTAGGAGAGCTCATGTTGATCATTCACTCTATGTACGTGAGAGTGATATGGGGATTGTAGTCATTACCATATATGTAGATGACATTATTATTGTGGGTGACAATGCTATGGAGATTGACCATGTGAAGGGTCTTCTCAAATAGGAGTTTGAAATGAAAGATTTGGGCGAGTTGCGCTACTTTCTTGGCATTGAGGTGATCAGGACTCCAGAGGGTGTATGGCTATCACACAGAGACGGTATGCTTTGGACATGTTGTCAAAGTATGGTATGGATGATTGTAAGCCAATTTCTATTCCTTTGGATGTAAATGCAAAGCTGAGTTCAGAGAAGGGTGATGTTGTTGAGGATGTCAAGATGTACAGGAAGATTGTGGGTAGTCTAATCTACTTAACTATCACGAGGCCAGACATGAGCTACACAGTAGGCTTGGAGAGTCAGTTCATGCAGCTTCCGAGGAAGCCACATTTGGATGGAATACAATGCACACTTCGATATGTGCAAGGGACTCTTGACTACGCATGGTTCTATGCAACAGATGCGCCATTAGCATTGTATGGGTATACATATGCAGATTGTATGGGTAGCATTGTTGATAGGAGATCTACGAGTGGCTTCATGTTCTCTTTTGGGAGTGTTGCTGTTACTTGGAGCAGCAAAAAGCATCCTACGGTTGCTTTATCGAGCACAGAGGCCGAGTACAGAGGTGCAGCAGTTGCGGCATGCAAGGTAGCTTGGCTATGCACATTACTTGAGGACTTGGGAGTGGAGGTGCACCAGCAGATTTTCATCCATTGTGACAATCTCAGCAGCATGCAGTTGGCTAGGAACCCAGTGTTCCATGCCAAGACCAAGCACATAGAGGTACATTACCACTATGTTCGAGAGCGAGTATTGACGGGCGACATCAACTTGGTCTTCGTCAGCACAGAGGAGCAGATAGCGGATATCTTTACCAAGGCCCTCGGAGCTGAGAAGCTTCGACGTTTTCGAACTATGCTTGGACTCTGCGACATGCAGAGCTCGAGGGGGAGTGTTGAGATGTCGATCTCTACATCTTGAGCTAGCATCCACTACGAGTCTTGGCCACTTACGACATTTACTCAATACTGGCACGTTAGGTGACCGATACGGAGGATCTCTGCCAGTGATTCTATAGCTGGACTACACTTATAGTGCTAGCCTAGTATGCTTCTAGCGAGTTCACACTTAGTGACCGCATGTACATATGTGCTAATTTTCAGCTTTAGCACTTAGTCATTTTGTACTCTCTTTTCTTAGCGAAGAAGAAGAAGAAGCTCTCTATCTGTGTGTGTTTTGTGCTTGTCTTGTGTAGGTCTCTTGCATCCTCATTCTTTACAAGATTTGAGGGCCATCAATACTAAGTTTCTAAATACTTGACAAGGGACCAGAAAAAATTGTTTGCACTAAGTTAGGGGAGCTAGTCAAGGCCATATTAAGAAGATTTGAGTGGGCTTCAACCATGAAAAATCACCCACCACTTGGGTTTCCAACCCAACTTAGAGGTATGCTAGACATGTAGAAAACAAGAAAGCTTGTAGCATGTTTCAAAGCGGGGTTGAGAGCAAACCAAGAAATCCATCCTACACATCAAGCGATATGCTCAAGCTTGGATTATGGATCCTTAATGAGTAGTTATTTGGATCATATGGATTTATCCCAACCACCACACACATCTACTACAATGCATGGTATCAAGGATTTTAACCCACAAGATTGGATCAATGGAGGAAACAAGGAGAGAAAAAATAATGAAAACACAATGACTGACAAACCAACAAAAGTTCAAGTGGGACAAAATTAGACCAAACTTGGTTTGAAGATCCAGGATTGGGGATGACAAACACTAATAAGACTGGGTTAGACCATGTAAGAGAGGTAAAACTGGTTGATTTTCAAAAAAGGGTAAAAAGGAATAATGGATTAGGAGGTCCTTAGGATCTCATGGCAAGATGTTTGGCCAATATAGCTTGCGGGCACCCTCCTAGTCGGACACACATATTGTCAAGCCAATATTTTGACATATTGTATCATATATTTTCGGGAATCATGTAAATGAGCCTATGTAATTTGGTCATAGAGATATAGACTTCTGAGATGTAATGTCTATTATGTACTCACAACCCATAGTAGCCGGCCATTGGCCATTTTGAAAGCCCTAGGTATACAAGTCAATAGCTTTAGTTTGAAAAGGGATCATTCTTTGGAAAAAGAAGAGCTCTTTTGTACGTAGTATCAAGTGGCTACTCAACTCAGATCTGTAATCAACTTTTCTCATGATTGAGTAATCCTATTTTGATTTCAAAAATTGCATTTTGTTTCTTCTCTCTTTCTCTTTCTTTCAAGTGTAAGTGCATTAAGCTCTATTGTGCTTTGTTACTTTGCATCTGCAAGCCTTACATTCAATTTGCGTACTTAAATCATTGTTTTATGAAATTTCGACCTTATGAGAGTGTTATTAGACCTGAGGGCGACCTGTTTGAACTTCTTTGTTGCAGTTTTTATGACTTGATAAATGGTGGATTGTGATTTTTGTACCTTGTCAAAATGTTGCTAGACTCTGTAAACTTGTCTCCTTAGACCTAATATAGCTTCCCTTAAATTTTTGTGGCTATCCAAATTCGTTTAGCCATTGAAATGGCGTGATGATTTAGAGTGGTAAAAAAGGACATACGCAGATATTTCAATTGGTGAGTTGGTGATTTTCTTATAGAGACTGATACGTTTGCTTGTTAGGTTCACTTCTTAAGGTTGACACCCCCAAAGAGTCTTTGTGCCCCATCCGAGTCACTTTCGTGAGTATTGACATGAGTATGTTAGTACTAGATAGCTATGCTATAGATGTCTATCTCGGCAACCCGCCAACATTGACACTATTGTCAGGGATTGATCTTGGATCGATCCTTAGGTGGTGAGTGACCTAGTATTAATTTATAGTTTTCTTTATTCAAAGACTTTTCATCCATTCCATACACATTAGCAATGAAGTAGTTAGACATGGGTTTAGTGCTTGATAGATTCTAGAGTTGAGGGATTGTCTACATCTATCTTTGAGGGACGAATAGAGTTGAGTGAGGTAGCAAAAGCATTTTATTCTTCAAATTTTCTCTATGCTTTAAGAGTGTTGTTCCGTTTTTTGTTACACCTTTTATTTGCATTGTTTTGTTCCTTTTTGTTCAAGCTTCTTTCTAGCACATAGGAATAGGGTAAGTAAAAACCATCACCATCAAATTGCACTCAAAAGATTAGGACAAAAATGGGGAAAAAAAAAATTGGGGTAAGAAGACCATAACTCTAAAAGTTTGAAAATTTAATGGAAGAGACCTGAAAGCTGATCTAAAACCAAAAAGTGGGGGCAAAAGGCCTCCAAAAACTCATCAAAAGCAAAATGAGAATTTCCAATAGATTTTGTGGTGGAACATGCATTGCGATCCATGTCCCCCAATGACATAATGAAGCAGAACTGAGACCAATTGACATATATGGATTTCAAACGACTGAAACCAAAGTTTGGGAGCACATTGTGGCGAGAAACACACTCAAAAGAAGGAAATTGGGGAAAAATCTCAAAACTAGCCCATCTGAACAAAATTTGGGGGTTTTCAACTTTTCCTTATCCAAATTTAAAAAGAGTTTGAGAATAGGCTACAAACAACGAAAAGAGGAGAAACAAAGCGGGAACAACACGTGCTATATAGCACAAACCATAGAAGACTGTAAGGCACCTGTTATGCAGAAAACAGTACTGACAAAAATTTTGCACAAAATGACGAAATTGCCTGTGCAGACCTACCTATAGTGAAAACGGAGGCCGAAATGAGCCCGAATCAAAAATCTGAGTAGATTCAGCTCTACGAGCTATCCCATAATATTTGTCGACCTACAAACGCTTGCCAAACCTCACTGAAATTGGAGAAAGTGAGCAGGTGTGTGTTGGAGCTGCTGGTGACTAAGCCCGGGAGGATGCAACCTGCTCTGATACCAATTGTTGGAATTAGGGTTGCAGAGAAATGCACACAGCTTGGAGAAGACAAAGGAAGCTCAAGGCACACAACTGAGAGTATGTTACTTAGTGTGCAATAGAAAGATAGATAGCCCTAGAGTGATGGGCGTATATACAATGCATGGGGAAAAGATCTCCTAAAGAGGGAAAAAATTCCCCGACGGTCCTAGTGTGTTCACACACATCACTACCACATGTATATGGTAACAAACTTGAGATCAAAAAGGTCATCACTCCTTTTTAGATCCAACTGAGTTCAATAGGTTATAAATAAGGTTATTAATTATCCCAATTTTTAAGGTTTTTTTATATTTATTTATTTAAATTAAGGCCATTACCCCTTCTTATCCAAGTGTCTTATCCCTATTTTTGTCCCATAAAGTTTTGTGTTTTGTAACGTGAGGAAAGTGTATGCATTGCGAGTGCAAGTGCAAGAGTGCGTGTGCTGGAGAGTGAGTGCTCAGTTTGGGTGGAGCTAATGTGGATAACTATCCACATTTCCTTATTATGTTTATGTATTAAAAGAATAAGGTTAGACAAAGATGGGTGACGCCCGACGCCCTGTTAGTATTGCCTACACCCTTAAAATCTCCCACTTGAAGGCCATAGTTAGTACAAATTTGTATAATTGCGAAGCATTATAAGACTTCACCATATGCCCATCATCTCAATGCAATGTACAAACCGCTCTGTGGCTAAGCTCTTCATAAGAGCATTTGCAAGTTTGTCATCCGTGTGAATTTGGCTAACTCAATGCGTTTGCTAGCCAAAATATCCCATATCACATGATACCTGACCTCGATGTGTTTTGACTTGGAATGAAACACGGGGTTCTTTGCTAACGCAATCGCACTATGGTTGTCATAATGTAACACTAGAGTCTAGTGTATACCAAGGTCTCCCACTAGACGAGATAACCATATAGCTTCCTTGAAACTGCAACATACTCAGCCTTAGTGAGTGCAACATACCCAGCCTCAATGGTGGAAGACGAAGTGCATGGTTGTCATAATGTAGCACAGAGTCTAGTGTATACCAAGGTCTCCCACTAGACGAGATAACCATATAGGTTCCTTGAAATTGCAACATACTCAGCCTTAGTGGTGGAAGACGGAGTGCATATTTGGATACATGATCTCCAAGAGACTGCTACTCCAGCAAACAAGAAAACGTAACCAGATGTGGATCTCCTAGTGTCCAGACAACTCGCTTAATCCAAATCAATGTATCCAACTATGGATGCATCATTGTTCCCAAAGCGTAAGCACTTTTGGCTGAACCCTTGATGTATCTCAAGATATGCTTCTCAATGCTTTCTACCCGGATTTTCCATATACCTGTTGACCACTCCCACTGCAAATGCAATATTTGATCGAGTTCTAACCATGGGGAACATGAGATTGCCAACTGCCGAAGAATATGGCACCTTTTTCATCTCTACCTTTTCAGCATCTGATTTAGGGTATTCATTCTTGCTAAGTTTTACATATGCAGCTATTGGGGTTCTCAATGCTTTCTGCCCTTGCATGTTAAAATGTTGCAAGACCTTGTGAATATACTCTTCCTATGATAGTTCAAGTATTCCACGCTTACGATCTCTCTTGATATGCATACCAAGAAAGTGATCTGCATCATCCAAATCCTTCATGGAAAACTGCTTGTTGAAGGCATCCTTGAGAAGTGCAATCTCATCTTTGGACTTCGTGGCTATAAGAATATCATCCACATACAAGATCAGAATGACGAGAGAACCATCATTCAACCTCCTTGTGTCTAAGCAGTGATCCTCTGGGCTTCTTACACAACCTTGGGGTTGAATGTACTTATCAAACTTGATGTACCATTGCCTTGAACCTTGGTTTAGTCCATACCAGTTCTACCCTTGTTGGCTTCTCAGGCTTGATTTTAAAACCTTATCGCTGCTTCATGTAGACATTTTCTTCAAGATCCTTGTGAAGGAACATCGTCTTCACATCCATTTGGACCAATTCCATGTCCTTAATGCTTGTTTACCCTCTAGTAACTCTGTCAATTCCCAAGTTTCATTGGCTAAAATCGAGTTATAATCAGATTGCATACCATGCTCCCACTTCACACTATCTTCCATTTGAATAGCTTCTTTGTGACAAGTGGGCTCATCGCAGTCAATGACTAACACATAGTCTAATCCTAGCTCAAACCGCTTAGGGGTACGAGATATACGCATAGATCTCCTCACTTCCTGACTATTGGATTCCGTTCTCTTTGGAGCACTACTAGTGGTACGAACATCACCAGTAGAGTGAGTTGGTCCAAATTTATAGAGGCTACATCCTCAAATCTGACTTTCCAATATTCAGCCTCTTTTACAGACTTCTATGCATTGTAGACTTAGATTCATTGAATATCACTTGTGAGATGCGAATAACCTTTTTAGATTTTGGGTGCTAGAGACAATATCACATTCCTCCATATGCACCATAACCAATGAAGGTGCACTTGTGTGCCTTGGGCTCTACCTTCTTGCGAAGTTCTTTGGGAATGTGTGAGATTGCTTCACACCCAAACACACGTAATCTATCATAAGTTCGCTTCTTACCTATCCACATCTCCTGCAGAATCTTGAAATTCAATGGAGTATTAGGCAATCTATTGATGATGTGTAACATTGTCATAACAGACTCTCCCCAAAACTCAGGTGGTAAATTTGCCATAGATAACATGATTGTGACTCTTTCTTGAACCGTGTGATTTATATGCTCAACAATTCCATTCTGAGCAGGTGTGTATGACATAGTAAACTATCATCAAATCCCTCGTTTGCTACAGAAATTCTTGAACTCTATGGAGACATACTCTCCACCATTGTCCGTTCGAAAATATTTTAGCTTTAACCAGATTGGTTCTCAACCATGGCTAAGAATTTTTGGAATGTACCAAACACTTTGTCTTCCCCCTTCAAGTGGTAGACTCACACCTTTCAAAAAGAGTCACCTATGAATGCCAGGAAATACAATGCTCCCCCTAGAGATTTGTGTGGCATAGGCCCACATAATCGCTATGAACCAAATGTAGAGGGTTTCCCAACTCTCAATGTAATGGTGAGGAAGTTTCTTGCCATAAATGCAATGCTCGCATAAATTGAAATCAAATAGTTTAGCACATGTAAGTAGCCCAAATGTTGAAGGATTTTCATTCCTTTCTGTCTCATATGGCCGACTATGCCACAACTCAGTAGAAGGCTTCTTGGCTACATAGATAGAACTCTCTTTGACTGAAGAGACATATAAAGAGTACAATGATCCAAATTTGTGACCTTTTATGACAACCAAATCTGCCTTCCAAGAACCATTACCAAAAACAATAGTATAGCCTAAAGCATCAAGCTGACCAACTAACACTAAACTCTTAGACAATTTAGGAATATGTCTGACTCCATGAAGCATAAATTCAGTGTCATTTTTCATGCATAGCTTGACATCTCCCATACTGCATATATCAATTTGATAGGAATCTCCAAGCTTGATTGAATCATACATAGCAGTATATGTGGAGAACCATTCCTTGTGGGGAGTAACATGGAAACTGACACATGAATCAATGATCCAATTTTGTGCATAACACTCATCAAGAACCAATAACGCATCTGGACTCAATTGGAAGTGAAAGCAAGTACATCTAACGCCTGATGCACGTCAAGAACAACCTCTCGAGGTGGAGATTCAACCAAATTTATCTCCTCTATCTTTACACTGCCCTTTGGAACGTCAGACTCCACAATATCTTTGCCCTTTTCACGTTGTAAAACACGAAAATATTTCCTTAAATGGACTTTCTTATCTCGTAATGATAGCATTCTACATTTCTCAAGTCACGGCCTCGACTCTTGCTACAATTCTAGTGATCCTTATGATCCTATGAACAACACGTCTGCAACTACGTCCTCCTCTTTGCCTATGGTGGTTATGGCCTCTTGTCATAAATGCATCTCCATGCCCACTGCTATCGAGAGACTTGAATCTTCTCAGTGAGCCATGCACTAGTAACATCATTGAAATTCAATTTTCGCATGGTGTAGAGTTACTAATCGCAGTATTGAATGTATCCCAAGAAGAAGGCAAAGAGCATAGCAAGAAAATGGCCTTCATTTTATTATCAAAATTCAGCCCTTTTGATGTCAGCTAAGAAAACGTGTTATTGAACTTGTTCAAGTGTGCTATAACACTGCTACCTTCTTTCATATACAAATGCATAAGTTTCTTCATCAAGAAAACTTAGAAACACTTTTTCCATCCCAAGCTGTGCATAGAGAGTCCCAAAGCTCTCGTGTTGTAGTCTTGTCCATAATCATGAAGAATATGATATCGCCAAGATGTAATATAATCGTGGCCATAGCACGCATCCAACTGTTCCCATTGATCGTCATTGTAAGCATTCTCTCTACGCTCTTTCAATGGCGTTGCCAACCCTTGTTGACTAAAACATTAGGCATACATTGCTTCCAAATCGTAAAATTTGTGCCATCAAACTTTTTTATGTAGTAGTCTTCCCTTTTTGAAGCTCTACTAGCAGCCATAACTCAAGAGAAAATAACGAAAGATTTATGGTGAAAGGTGCTGGGAGAATTTTGGTGGAGTTTCCCTAAAACACAAGCTGAAACTCAAGACAAAATACAGGCAAAATCAATGGCTATAAGCAGTCAAATGTGCCAAGAACACATATGGTCGACTCGCGGGAAAAATCCGGTAGAGTCTCCTTTGTACGGAGAGCAAATCCTCAAACCCAATAGTACAGACTGATGTAACAAATTGTCATGTGACCACCAATCACCGTCAAAAGCAAAAATGTATGTCCAGATACATAGCCTATGGCAAGGATACCAAAAGAGGGGTACTCCAACAACTTGTATCAAGTCTCTCAACATTCAAGAACACCCCAGCTCTAGAAAACCTCACGCAAAGGACCCTCCAAAGGCTAAGCAGACTCATCACCGGCCACAATTTTAGAAAGGGTTCTTCCAACCTGAGGCTCAGAAATGATCGAAAAAACTGTCAAAATCGCCAAAAATGGCTCCACATGATGTACAATATGCAGTAACCGCAGCTCAACAAACATGAGAAATCGCGCACAAACAGGCACCAAAAAATTCATGCATGCAGTAAACAAATCACTGTGGGGATATCCGCTCTCAACAGAGCTCAATGCCACTGTGTGTGCTCAAGAAAGTATGCGTCAGTCAACGCATGATCGTCCGCAGAGAAACTGCCGTCAAATTGACTGCCAAGAATGCCTGAAATGCAATGTGCATGTGCGTATTTGAAAACTTATAAACCTGTAAAACTCCACCTGTAGTGTCGATGCAGAACGATACGCCTCGAGCGGAAAGCGATCTACGGTTGCATGTCCAACGCTAAAACCACCTGCAGTGTTGATGCCTACGCCTCCGAGCAGTGTGCTCGGGAAATCGCGACTCTTGAGAGACCCCTATCACAGAAAGTAGAAGCTCTTTGTGTCCCACTAATCGAGTAAAAGAATGTCTCACGATGGGAATTGTAAACTTAGGCAAAATCCAAAGGTATATGCATTAATCAATCCACAAAAGGCATACATCCAATCTTTCTCTGTGTTTGAGAGTGATATCGATGCCATAAAAGCGATATCAGACATGTCAAAGCTATAAAAAAAAGGAATGATGTCGGAGATGTTAAAACCGATGTCGAATGAGAGTCGATGCTAAAAGCTGAGAGTACCCAAGATGGAGTCGATGTCGAAGATGCCAAATGAGCACACAGATTGTGTGCATGTCGATGTTGAAGCTGGAGAAGTCAAACTTGAAAGTGGAGAGTCCAAACCTGAAAAGACGAAGCCGAAGTTGAAGACGCCCACACACAGTATGTGTGGTAATGTCTCTATTGGATGTTGATGTCGAATAAGCCCACACAGTTGGATCTCTCTCTCTCTCTCTCTCTCTCTCTCTCTCTCTCTCTCTCTCTCTCTCTCTCTCTCTCTCTCTCTCTCTCTCTCTCTCTCTCTCTCTCTCTCTCTCTCTCTCTACTGTAGCTTTACTACTCTGTAGCGCTCAAGAAGGGCCAACGATGCTACTTCTTTCTCTCTCTCTTTTTTTTGTAGCACGACTTGCTGAGAGCTTCCAGAGTTAGAAAAATTAACGCTATTATGCTTGCTTTTGTAGCGCTCGTGAGCAAGAGATGTCGGCATTAAAAAATTTAAACGCTACTTCCATTCAGCTACAATCAAATGATCTCCTACACACAGATCTTCTTATCGATCTCCAATCAAACTCACACTAGCTAGAGCTCAGATCTGCTCTCCAAGCTTTGTCCTGCACACTGTTGAGCCTTCAAAAAACTTAGTGAAATTATATTTTGCTACTAAAGCTTTGAGCCTTATCTCAAATCAAAGCTCATGCACATGCCGTCGTCAGAGCCGGGAGAATCGTCGTGCTCTGATACAATTGTGAGGCGAGCGGATGCATCGCGAGTGCGAGTGCGAGTGCGAGTGAGAGTGAGGAGAGTGAGCGCTCAGTTTGGGTGGATCTAATGTGGATAATTGTCCACGGCTCCTTATTATGTTTATGTATTCAAAGATTAAGGTTAGACAAAGATGGGTGGCGCCCGACCAGTATGGCATGCACCCTTACATGTAAATCCACTTCAGAGGTATATGTTTAAAACCCATATATGATCTCCCCAACCAGTCAACAAGGTACCATATGATCTTGAGTGCTCCATGTCTATCAAAGTAAGTACTCTCTCTCTCTCTCTCTCTCTCTCTCTCTCTCTCTCTCTCTCTCTCTCTCTCTCTCTCTCTCTCTCTCTCTCTCTCTCTCTCTCTCTCTCTCTAAAAAAAAAAAAATCAAAAATTGTATAATTTTAGACATCTCAACTGAGGGTATTTTTGGACATCAAACCAAGCCAATAGAGATATGAAAAAAAACCAGAGTTTGTATAACCCAAAGTAGTTTTTTAAATAAAATCTATCCACGTTTTTAAAAAGAAATCTTTCCTAAACCTTTCTTGGCTACCAACACATCATCAAAAAAATTAAGAACCATCAGTCCCCAAAGTGTGTATCAATGGTTGTCTCGGTTTGAGATAAAACACCCTTTATAACCCTAAAGGAAAAATGTGCACAAATTTAAAGTCAAACAGCAAATGACCATTATAACAGAGAAGGAGCTTACAATTGCTCAATAAATCTCAAGACTATTGAAAGAAGCCAGTGGAGTATTGTCTCAAATCCCAAACAATTTCAAAGTAAGTCACATAAACTGCAATCAAAAGCTACAGGCCATAATATCTATCACCTCATGAATGCACACCACATTCTTCTTTGTAGTGTTTCAAACATTTTCATTTTTAACCAGTCACGGTAGCAAACCGTAAACGCTCAGTGCTTAAAGAGAGAGACATGAGTGTAGCAATAGCACGTATAAAGACAGGTATACCAACGATTTTAAGCTAACTACAAATAAACTAGAGGGTTAAACTGTAGTAGAAAAAAAAGGTTTTTCAAGAAATCCTGCACAGTAAAGTACCAACCTGAGACGCAGAGCCCTACTCAACTAATTCCATGAATCAAATATGTTAATCAAAAGTATTGCTTGACAAAGAAAAGCACTCAAAATTCACTTTCCAAAGACTCACATGACGCAAGCAAGGCTAAGTGAGGGGAAGAGATTCCCTCAACTCTAAATAAGGGAGCCACACAACTACAGATGGATAGAGATTCCTGCATATCATGCTGATGAGCTCCACACAGAGTTCGAGAAGGTAGGCTACTGTAAGCCCCAGTAATACACAAGAGCCAGTGTATGGCAATGGTAAAACCATGAAAGTAGGAGAGAGTGTATGAGAGAGGGCGTGTGCGTAGAGGCAACAGGAGCTGCTGTCGAGCCTCGAGGGCAGGGGTGGGATTGAAGACCATCACGATCGAGAGAAGAGACCTAATGAAAGGTCACATAAAGAAACGTAATGGGGGAAATACACCCCCTTTTTTCCAAATTTGTTTCCTTTAGGGATGGTTCCCCAACGCATAGAGTCCAATAGGAATGAGTTACATGTCAAGGAGATGTCGAATAGGGGTGCTTCTACCTCTTCCTCTAGTAAAACTACAAGACTTCCCTCTATAGAAGCTAGTAGAAGTGCTAGGTGTTAACAAAAGATGTAAAAGAGCTATTGGGGGTAGTTAATGAGTTAGGTCTTTTGAGGGCAGGAGTGTCATCATCCTCAATGCAAGGTTTGAGTAATCTAGTGGCGATTTTGACACCTTAATAGTTGGCATAGGTGGTGAGGAAAATTCCAAGCTCATTAGAAAGTTTCACTTAGAATAGGTGCCAAAAAAGCTTTGTTAGGAAGAATCCATAGTTGATGGTCCACACTAAAAGATTCCACTTCAATCTGGATGACTGGAAGGAAAGGGAAAACTTTAGAGACTTTAGGCACCATCTCTAAAAGGGTAGAGTCACTCAGGGTGCACAGATTATTTTGGAATTCTTTAACAACTTCGAGAGTAGCACTGTCTCTACAAAAGAGGCTACCAATTTGTGGAACAATAGGAGTAGTTGGGGTACTAATGAAAGCCAAATTAAGATTGTCATAAAATATCTAACTAACCCAAATGATTTTCTCATATTAAACTGATCATTTAATGGGGGAGAATAAACGGGAACAAGGGTTAGAATATAGGCATGTGCTAACAGATCTATCTCAACACGGGGCTAATGGTAAAGGGGTCCAAATGAGAGATGGTATGTCAAAGAGCAAGGCTATCCAATCGAGCACAAAGACCTTAGGGTTAGCTTCATTGAAGACCTCCAAAGATTAGTGTTAAAAGTCCTTTGACTTTAGGTAAGCTAGGGTTGTGCTTGAGGTGGGAACCTGGCCCAAGCTTGAGGTGCTTGTCGTGCTTGCTGACTAAGGTGCTTGAGGTGCCTGTCATGATTGCTACTAAGGTGTTTAATGACTAAGGTGCTAAGGTGCTCCATGGCTAAGGTGCTTGAGGGTAAGGTGTTTAAAAAGTCAAATCATGTCCCTACTCATGAGGGGGCGATCCCTCATTCTAGGGGCTAGAGAGAGAGCACACACATCCTCACACAAGGCAAGCTTGGTACGAAGAAAACAAATAGGACACTTGTCAAGCTCCTCTTCATGTTGCCCTTATTGTGTGCCTAAAGCCTATTGGTTATCCTCCCAAGGGGTCCAATGATAATTTAGTTAATTTAATTAATTGTCTTTACATTTATCAAGTCCTCTCTCTCAAAGGGGAAAGGGGGACACTTGTCCCAAGACTACCCTTGTTGCTTGATTTGCACTAAGCCTGTGATTGGCCAATGTTGAGTAGGTCCAATCATATGCAAGATAGTGCTTGGGGGGTATACTCTCCCACACACACACACACACTCTCTCATTGTGTGAAGTACTACAATTCAAGCTTTTGAGATGGGAGATATTGTTACTGACAATACAGCTTTCAAGGGACAACAAGCCTCCGTTACTCCCTTGATTGGGAAGTTGAGGCTTCATGTCCAAAGCTATGTTGACAAAGAAGAATTTTTCATCTCTCCTCTCCAACATGAGGTTGTTATCCTAGGGGCACCATGGTTCAATCGTATGGTTGCCAACATGAAGTTCCTTGAAAGGAGAATCTACTTCACCTAGAGAGAAAAGAGCATGCATATAGAAACTAGTGAGTCTGGTCGTACTATACCACTTGTAAATCCTCCTATTTTTGATAAATTAATGAAGAGCTCAGATTTCACGTACATGATTTTTGTCAAAGAGTCCCTAAAAGGTCTTAATGTTTCATTAAATGTAAATGATAGGAATAAAAAAGAGTTAGACTTGTCTAATTTTCTAAAAGGATTCCAAGATGTGTTCATCAATGATATCCCTATGGACTTACCTCCAAAACGAGGGGATGATGACCATTGAATTGAGCTCCTACCATGAAGCTCACCGCCTGAGGCCTAGCTCCTCTCCCTTTTGTTCTCCAGTCCTTTTAGTGCAAAAGAAAGACGGTACATACCGTATGTGTGTGAACTATCGCGAGCACTAAACCATATCACTATCAAAAACAGATTTCTCGTGCCTCAAGTAGAAGATATGTTTGATAAGCTACAAGGCTCTACCTACTTCAGTAGGATTGACCTTAAAAGTGGCTATCATCAAATAAGGATAGTGGATGAAGATATCCTAAAGACCTCGTTTCGTACAATGTTTGGTCTTTATGAATACCTAGTCATGTCTTTTGGCTTGATTAATGCACCAGCCACGTTCAATCGTTTAATGGAAAAAATCTTTAGACCCTACCACAAATTCACTGGAGTTTTCTTTGATGATATCATCATCTAGTCCAAGTCCTTGGAGGAACACAAGCAACATCTTTAAGTGATTTTTCAAGCACTGAGGGAGAACAAGCTTTTTCTTAATCAAAAGAAAAAAGAATTTTTCCTTCAAGAGATTCAATACTTAGGTCATAATATCTCTCAAGATGGCATTCATAGTATGGATCCATCAAAGCTAGAGGTAATAAAAGCGTGGCCTAATCCAAGGAATCTACATGAGCTAAGAACCTTTATTGGTATGTGTGCGTACTATAGGCACTTCATAGCAAAATTCTCTCAAATAGCAGGACCATTACATGACTTAACAAAGAAGAACGTTAAGTACTCGTGGACTAATAAGGAGCAAAATGCTTTTGAGAAGCTCAAAGAGAAGCTTACCTCCCAACCAGTCCTTATGCTTTTGGATCTCTCAAAGCCATTTGAGGTCCAATGTAATGCTTGTGGTGATTGCCTCGGAGCAGTCTTGTTTCAAGAAGAACATGCCATAGCATATTAGAGCCGAAGGCTCAATACGGATGAACGGGTCTTAGGCATTTATGAGAAAGAGCTTTAAGCTGTTCAACATGCCCTAGACACATGGAAGCACTATCTATTGGGGACTCCATTTATTCTACGAACTGACCACCAAAGTCTCAAGTACTCCACGACGCAAACCAAGCTTTCCAACAAACAAATGAGGTGGGCAATTTTTCTTTTGCAATTTTATTTTCATATTGCTCACATTGCTGGTAAGCTCAATCAAGTGGCTGATGCACTTTCATGACGATCAAAAGTTCATACGGTGTCTATAGCAACTCACAATGATCTATCTTCTATGGTAGATGAGTATGCTACTGCCTTGACTTTAAAGACATAATGTCAGCCCTTGCTTTGGAGAAGAAAGAGGAATCATTCACCTTGCAGGATGGTTATTTTCTCCATGGAAATAGGCTATGTGTTACCCACTCCCTTCATGAGAAAGTTATGTATGAATCCCATGCTCCTCCCTATGCGGGGTATAGAGGCATTCAACCTACACTTTGAGGAGTAGAGACATACTTCCATTGGCCTACCATGAAAGTGGACATACAAGAGTATGTCAAAATGTGTGGTATGCCAAAAGACCAAGTATGATAGAGGAAAACAACCTGGGTTACTCCAGCCATTGCTAATCCCTAATTCATCATGGGAGAGTATATCCATGGATTTTATCTTTGGATTATCCAAGTCTATCCATGGGAATACAGGAATATAGACAATAGTCGACAGGTTTAGCAAGCAAGCACACTTTATTCTTGTCAAAAAGACTATTAAGGCACACCAAATGACAACTCTCTTCATATCTTAGATTTTCAAACACCATGGATTGCCAACATCCATTGTGTCAGATAGAGATCCTATAATGACCAGTAATTTTTGGAAAGGTCTCTTTGAACATCTAGCTACATGATTGAATTTCTCTTCGGCCTATCACTCACAAACGAATGGCCAAAGTGAGATAGCCAATCTTACGATTCTCGATCTACTAAAGACTTATGTTATAGAAGTAGATCAACGCTCACAAAATGGAAAAAGTACTTACCTCTTGTAGAGTATGTGTACAATAATATTGTCCATACTTCTACGAGAAAAGCACCTTTTAAATCATTGAGGGAAGACTTAAAAGTCCCTTGCTACTTAAAGTACATGCAAAGATCTTTGCTACTGATGAGTATAGCTGTAACCTACAAGAATTTGTTCAAAAGGTTAAGGATGCTATATCCATCTCTCAACAAAGGCAAAAAGCTATTTTGCTGACAAGCACAGAAGGGCCTTAACGTTTAAAGAAAATGATTGGGTCTTACTTAAGTTTCCCAAGGCTCGATTGAGGCAAACGACGGACAAAAATCCTACGAGCCATCAAAAGTATTATGCTAAACTAGCAAAAAGATACTATGGTCCTTTTCAAATCTTGAAGCCAATCAATGAGATGGCTTATCAACTCAAGCTGCCCAACCATCGGCTCATACACAATGCTTTTCATGACTTAAGCCCTACAAAGGAGAGCCACCAAGTGAACCAATTATTAAAGACCCTCTAGAAATCAAAGACCAAGAAGAGGTGCTACAACCCAAAGCTATCCTTCGGTATGAAGACAATCTACTAGGACATGGTAAGATTATCCGACGATATCTTATTAAGTTCAAAAATTATCCTTTTGAAGATGCTAGATGGATGCAAGAAATACAACTAAGGATAATATGAACCTTGTCAATGCTTACAATGCTACATTGGAGTAAGCAAATGTACAAATCTCTTTTAAAGGACCAATGTTTTTAACTTATAAGACTAATTCATTTTTTATTGTGCACAAATTTAAGTAGTATGCACACTTAGAATCATGTTTGTGATGACAACAACTCTCAAACACCAAGTAGAATTTGTCACTCTACTTGGAAGAATAAAATGGACTAAAGAGTAGACATGCTTGCGGCAACTATGTCTCCCAAGCACCAAATGGATTAGTCATCCATCTTGGAATGATGGCATAGGGTAAAAAGGGATCCTCTACCCGCTAAGAAACATTGACTAATGACTAAGGCTTTATCTCTTCTACCTCATAGTCGAGGACGACTATGATTTCAAGAAAGAGGTAATGTCATAAAATCTAATATCTAACCAACCCAAATGATTTTCTCATATTAAACTGATCATTTAATGTGGGAGAATAAATGGGAACAAGGGTTAGAATATAGGCATGTGCTTATAGATCTATCTCAACACAAGGCCAATGGTAAAGGGTTCCAAATGAGAGATGGTCAGTCAAAGAGCAAGGCTAGCCAATGGAGCTTAAAGACCTTAGGGTTAGCTTCATTGAAGACCTCCAAAGGTTAGTATTAAAAGTCCTTTGACTTTAGGTAAGCTAGGGTTGTGCTTGAGATGGGAACCCGACCCAAGCTTGAGGTGCTTGTCGTGCTTGCTGAATAAGGTGCTTGAGGTGCTTAATGACTAAGGTGCTAAGGTGCTCCATGACTAAGGTGCTCGAGGATAAGGTGTTCAAAAAGTCAAATCATATCCCTACTCATGAGGCGGCGAGTCCTCATTCTAGGGGCTAGAGAGAGAACACACACATCCTCACACAAGGAAAGCTTGGTACAAAAAAAGCAAATAGGACACTTGTCAAGCTCCTCTTCATGTTGCCCTCATGGTGTGCCTAAAGCCTATTGGTTAGCCTCCCAAGGAGTCCAATGATAATTTAGTTAATTTAATTAATTCTTTTTACATTTATCAAGTCCTCTCTCTCAAAGGGGAAAGGGGGACACTTGTCCCAAGACTACCCTTGTTTCTTGATATGCACTAAGCCTGTGATTGGCCAAAGCTTGAGGAGGTCCAATCATATGCAAGATAGTGCTAGAAGAGGTGGTCGACCAAAGCAAGGAGGGGGGTTGCTTCGGGGGTATACTTTCCCACACTCTCTCTCTCTCTCTCTCTCTCTCTCTCTCTCTCGTTGTGTGAAGTGAAAAGTGCAAGAGCTCCATCTCCTTCTCCAAGCTAGTAGAGAAGTTGAGAGCCTACACCAACACTCTTGGCTATGGAATGCAAATCCAACGAAAAGCCATGCTTCAATACTTAAGCTTTCCATCTTCTCCATCTTCATAACTATGCTATTATGTATGCTAGCAAGAAGAGTGATGACAAGTGAGGAACTATTTATTTCTCCTATGAATGTTTCTTCTTCTTCTTTCCTACCCTTATTCCCCGCTAGCTCTCTCCACCTTTGAAGGTGTTTAAGGCCTTGGGAATGAGGATGGGGATAGTTAATGCTTTGTACAAAGTTTATGTTATGCTTGTGATGCATGAAGCTTTCCATCTTAATTGCATCACCTAGGTCACAAGGAACACAAAGATTGTATTGTACCAAGTCTCTCTTGATGGGAGAATCTATAATACAAAAGCATATTGGAAGGAGGACTAGCTCCACATAAATCCAGTCTTCAATTGTTGTCAAATTCTCTAAACTCTCTCTCTCTCTCTCTCTCTCTCTCTCTCTAACAAAACATGGCTTCATAGCAGAAGGTGAAAGGCAAGGAGATAGCCTCCCTCATGTCCGTGACACCCACAGTTGCACCAGACCTAAGAAAAGAGGTGCACAAGACATGGGCTAGCAGTGTTGGGTTGCAGCTTTGGTGTCTCAGCCATGGGAAGAACTAGCGAACCTTAATGAGGCCTAATTTGAGATCATCAAAACTTTCTATGAAATACACAGTGGTCATTCAGGGCAGAGAACCTCTAGCAGTGGATAGAGCGAGCGCCGGTGAAGAAAGCCCTCGGACTCCCCAATGAAGGCAACACAGAACCAAAAAAGACCTACGCCATCACAGATGAAGTACCCAAGAGATGATCCATGCACCAAATAAAGGATGTCGCAGACGCAGATAGGACACAAATGGCTTTCTACCTCCAAAATGTCATGTTCATGGCTAAAACAGATGACATGTCCTTGAAGACTGTAAAACAAGGAGACAAAATCAACTCGGCAGCAATGTGCCTCGAAAATCTAAGAAAACGGGCTGGGATCGCACTACAGGCAAGAGGCAACATAGTGATACGTGCTCATCTGCAGGCACTAGCATGAGCTGCCGCAATAGACGCTCAGGACCCAAAGGCCCACAAAATGTTGCAGCTCATGATGGGGCGGGCTCCTGGTGAACCTCCGAATGCTGACAAAGGGAAAGGTAAGAGGCATATTGTACTAGCTATTCAAGAATATGTGGATGATGATCATGATGAAGTGCTGGAACAGTTTATCAAGAAGAGAAGGGTGTTCAAGTGCTCCAGGGATGGTGTCTCTGAGAGAACCGGATGCAACATCTATCCCATCGCCATACAAGGCCAAGGATTCAGTGTCCGGTGCAAAAGGTGAAGTTGGTAAGCAAGACAAGGGTATTGCCATGGGGCACGATCCTTCAGCTCCGGGATTGGATACCTCTGCAAGTTTATCAAACCCTGTAACTAGAAAACCGAACTCTGCATCTATACAGGTAGCCACCACACTAGCAGTGGCACCTGAGGAGTCAGACAAAGGTTAGAAAACGCTTGAAACGACTACACCAGAGGTGTTGATCATTCAGCTAGATGACCTGTCCGGACCACTGTCGGTATAAGGATTTGTGAAGCAAGCTGCTGAAAATTGATGTTCCTTGCCGATAAGCTACATAAGATCAGTGCCCTGTTTGATTGGATAGCCCAAGTTCAAACACATTTGAAGGACACCATGATGGACATATCCTCAAGCATGACAATAATCAGTCAGGAGGACACAAAGAGACAACTGGCAAGTTCCAAGCAACACCTGTAAGAAAGCCATAACCATACAGTGGCAGCAGGATACTTTGGAAAGATAGGGGAGAAGGGATTCCGGGAGTGGCTTAATTTCAACTTTCGACGATATTTACTCAACTGGAATGCTTTCTTCCGCAGTTCTTCTTTGTTGCTGATCGGTGCCATTCCCCACTTCCACAACCGCTCTTCAATCCTCACTCTCTCGAGTCTCCTGCGACCCTTCGTCTACCCTTTAGCCACCTAGAAAATGCTCTCTCTCTCTCTCTCTCTCTCTCTCTCTCTCTCTCTCACACACACACACACACACACACACACCCACCTAGACCCCTCAGCTGCAGACAAGATTCCCATTCTTTGGCTACCGATTGTGAGGAGTCCCGAGATCTGAACAAGCCTATCTTGATCTTTTAAAGCACAGAGCAGGACGCTATGGAGATTTAAGGTTTGGAGCCCGTCTGGAGCCCACCAAAATATCCATCGTCTCACAACCCTCTCACTCTTATTGCACCAACCAGCCAGCGCGCAAACTTTGAGTTGTTGTGTAAATTATCGAGAGTTGGGGACTCTTGCTCTCAGTCAGACGAGGAAGAGAAGTAGAGTCCAAAGGGTTCTCTCTCTCTCTCTCTCATAATAAAACCTTAGATAGACTACCTATCTCTTTTGGATGTCAATTGTTTGATTGGATGATAGGCTGGGTTCACAACCGGGGGCAGAAGGCAAAACAGGCATGCCTCGCCTTGCACCATGTCACCTATGAGAGAGAGAGAGAGAGATGCCATGGTCCCAGGAGGTCGAGATCATGAGAACAACTAAGAAGAGTAACAACTAGCTAAAACATTGATAGTGTTTCATGGTCATTTTCCTTGCAAAGATGCTAGCTATAACCACTCACATACAATCTTTGATCAAATTATGTTGATTTGAGGGAGGGTGTTTTATTTGTGGGGTGTGCATGTGTGTAGAAGCCTACATTGATAGTAGCATGCATGTGTGTAGCAGACTGCATCGATGATATACATTGCAATTCACAAAAACTAAATAGCTTGAGAACATTCTAAGCTCCCTTTCATCACCATTTCCTTACATCTACAATAGAATATCGGCATCAAGCTCCATTGATTCACCTTTTCCTTTGTAACCAACTATCCCAGTTTCCACAATCATGTGCCCCACCCGTATCTTCCACCTGAATCCACTATGTCTTGATTGAATGAGCAGACCAAAGGACTTGCACTGCATATAAAGGTGGATAGATGGAGAACGAGGTGCACTATGTATGTAGATGCCCAACATATGAGAGCATACGGGTCCAATATACAACCCTTTCCACAAGACATCCCACACATTAGAGTCGAGAGACCAGAGACTAAGTTGATTCTTATAAAGATCTCGAGATAAAGATTTAGGCATAAAGAGACTCTCTTTCAGTCACCCAGACACCCCAATGGAGGATGGTAGTCACAATTCATGTACTTTTTTCAACAAAGATTCCAGTACCATTGATCGCTTTCAAACAGGGATTGCATTATGATATGCAAAGATTGTTCGAGCCTGTAGATGACCCTAAGCACCAAGTTACTAGCCACCAAAGACTACATCATGAGCCCATTTGAGAGATTCAACTACGACATGAGCAAAGCAAGAAAAGGGAGATAGACTGTGCTTTCTTAAACCTTGCTACTTCATGCAAGGACTCTTGATTCCCTACGCACCTATGCGTGCCGTACTAAATGTATCTTGACTTTCACAAACACCCAATGTTGTTTATGTTATCTCTTTAATTGTCTGTCTATTCTTATCTTTCGTACTCTTATCTTGACTGGGGTACGAGTATTAGATCTCGAAATTAGACTATGAGACAAATCAGATATACATGTGTGTATCCACTATCTATCAAGAATGGACAAAAGTAAAAAATAACGTGGATGTGATTTTTATGGCATTTGAGAGTAGGGGGAAGTGTGTTTCTTGAGGATGGTAGTCGCAACTCACATACTTCTTTCACAAAATTTCCAGTACCACCTACCACTTTCAAAGAGGGGTCGCACTACAACATGCAAAGATTGTTCGAGCCTGTAGAGAGGACTTAAAGCACTGGGTTACTAGCATAGAGACTACATCACGGAGCCATTTTCGAGATTCAGCTACGACATGAGCAAAGAAAACAACGGGGGATAGAGCGGGTTTTCTTAAGCCTTACTACTTCATGCAAGAACTCTTCATTCCCTACCCACCTATGCATGCCATACTCTGTTACTGCTATGGTGAGATGTTGTCGATTAGAGAGAGTAATCTTAGGATACAAAAAGGTTAACCATGCAAAGTCTCTGTTCTATTTTTATAGCAATGGCATATATTTCTCTCATGTTGTTAAAGTGCAATTTTCTTGCATCTAATAATATGAGTGACTATATGCATATAGCACATTAAACAAAAGTGATTGCTTCTTGGGTGATTCCCTCCTATTGCATTCTTTGAAAAGCATCAGGAGATTCCATAGATAAAAGTGAATTTCAAAGGCCTCCATTTGGGAGATTCTCACTTCACACTCTCTAAAAATAGCCAAGTGCTTCTTGGCCGCATGCCTATTGATCATATCCTATATAAAATATAATCCAACTGACATCATGTTGGATAGAAAGTCCATTACTTCATGTTATTTTGAAAGAGCAAAACACACACACACATAGGTACGTACACACATACTCACATGAATGAGCCTGAGAAACTATATGGGATTGACCCGTTGTAGATAAGAGCGAACGAGACCCGCCAAAGGCGGGTCGCGTGAGCTCGTTTATTCTAAAAGTATAGTCACTTTGATGTTTTGCGTTTTGATTTGTGATGTTGGGTTAGTTTAGAATTTAAGTTAGTTTAAGATTTGTGTTTGGTTTCTAAAGTCTTAGGTTTAATTTGTAATTTAGGTTTAACATATGCGTTTTTAAAGCAAATTTTTTAATTTAATTTAATTTTTATTTTAGGTTTAGTTTGTGCTTTAGTTTTAACATTTTAAGTTAGTTTGCATTTTAAAGTCTAATTCCAAACAACGAAGCTAATTGAAAATATACTAACATTATCCCTAGCCATAAACCTAAACCCAAACACTAAAATTCAAAGTAAACCCAATTCCAAAATTGCCATAAAACATACCGGGTTTGCCTAAAATTAACTTGTCCATACACTAGACTTGATTGTATCCGCAATGACACTAAGACACTGAATTTGTTTGCAATTTATTTTGCCTTGTGATTGTTGAGGGCTCTTTGTCTTTAAGTGTTCAAGCCACAATTTTCAACCTTGCAATGTTGGTCCCTTGGATTTCTCAAAAGGAGATTAACATTGCCTCCATATCCTCCACGAAGCTAAACGCAGTGAAAGTGTTTCGTATGCTAGAAACACACCCTCACCACTATGCCTACCATTCAAGAGCATCTCTTAGTGCACATTGTGATGAGTCAAAATATTGGGGACTATGCATTTTAAATGGGCGTTCTTCCTAAAGCGCCCAGAGAGAAGCATTTTTGAGGGTTGACTGGTTTCCAAGTCACTAGTGTATGTTGGAGAGTCTTGGGATTAAGCATAGAGATTATATGCTACAACAGACAATGGATAATGAGGGCCTGGATGGAGTTGTGATGGTGAGCCCACGGGTGGAGAAGAGAAGGAGCATGGAGCTAGAGGCAAGATCGATTGATTATGTAAACTTCGCAACGTGATGATGGAGAATTGGTTTGTCCCATACAAGGATGCGCACGCGCGCGCACACACAGAAGCTACGTGACATGCTTTTAAAAGGGGCAAATGATCATTGGTGCACTATCCAAGGGAGCTTGAGACTTTGCCATCTTTCATGAGTTTAAGATGGTTGCACCATACATGGTGAGGACCCAACAAAAAGGTGAACATGACAAATGAAGAGTGGAAGTTTTTGCGAGGTTGTAGCCCTAACGTAAATCTATATTCTCTAAGTCTTCAAAGAGTTCAACATGGCTACCTAGCTGATTATCTAGATCAAAACCTCAACTAGAAACTCAAAAAAAATCACTACAATGTCAAAACAAAAGAGTGCAATAGGCAAACTAAAGGACTCACAATACAAGTTCAGTAGAGTCTCCTCTATATAAAGATCAAAATCTCAAGAAAAACTAAGCAAAAAGCAATGCATAAACCAACAAAGAGTGCTAAAAGGGCTTAAATTGGCATATATTGCCCAAAGAAACTGTCAAGAGACTACCAACTTGGCATCAAAGCACCTATACCAATCTATACATATCTTATGGCAAGGCCATGAATGGGGATTTATAGCAACCTAATCCACCTCAGACTAGGTAACTTGGCCCCCTAGTGATTGGCTTAAAAAAATCTCACATAATGACCCTCACAAAAGGATATGCAGACTCAACTAGCCATAGTCTCTGAAAGTGCTCTTCTAGATCGAGTCTCAAAATTGGGTGGGCCTCACAACACAAGCCAAAATCGGCCTGACAACGAGGTACAATGGTAGTATTTGCAACACAACGTACATCCAAAACGTAAAATTATCACTACAAAACCACAAGATGCATGCTCAAACAGGCGCCAATGAGATGTAAGCAAGATTTGTAATCAAGTGAGCTCCCTATAGAGAGTAAAAACTGCTCTCAATAGAGCTCAAGCACACACAAGGTGCTAATCATGCATATCCATACACATAAGGCTCCCAAAAAGAAGTAATCAAAGATAAAAAATCTCCAAGTAAACTTGGAATGTATCACTGACAAAACCTGTCAATTGTAACCAACTAGGCTAGGAAAAATCAAACCATAGATGGCATGCATACGGTAACTGGCACTTGTCAAGTGTAAGAATAATATAGTTGTGGTGCAAATTCCGCCATGAAAACCTATAAAACCTATAGTTGTGTAGACATGTGAGTCCAACAAACTAATGAAAACTGGTACCTATAAGCCGTCGATGGCTAAGCATCACGTAACCTCTCTCTCTCTCTCTCTCTCTCTCTCTCTCTCTCTCTCTCTCTCTCTCTCTCTCTCTCTCTCTCTCTCTTTGTGCCGTAAAACTACTATGTCGACGCGAAATCTGTTGCCAATGTTGATGCCGATTTCCGCCATTGGACGAAAATGCCTCGTCGATGTCAAGTGCCAAGAAAGTTGATGTGCTCTCTATCGCTCACTATGCCAAAGTCATTGAAGCTATGAAGCTTTGATGTTGATGCCATAATCCAAAAAGATGATGCCATCAATGTCAAGAGCCAAGACCAAAAGCAAAACTGTGTGTGTATGTATGTTTCCAAAAGCACCTTGCCGATATGTGTGTGTGTGTGTGTGTGTGTGTGTGTGTGTGTGTGTGTGTGTGTGTGTGTGTGTGTGTGTGTAGAGGGTACTAATATCGTGCACACAACTAAAAAAAAGTAATCAAAATTAGGTGAGATGGACACCACCATTGCATTTGAAATGTTGCAAACCCCCCAAAATGACTCCTGAGTTGTGTAGATCTGAGTCTGCATGAGGAAATAATGGCCAAAAATATGTTTTCACAACCAAAAAAATGCACTTGCAAGAACCTCTGCTTGCTAATTTGCTACATTGTGGGTTGAATAAACACATCAAGATGGTCCCAAATCTCAACAAAGTCAACTCCTAAATGAGCTAAACACAAGCTGAAGATCTCAGCTCCACAATCCCTTACATGGCTGCAAATTTCCTACTGCAAATCTTGTTGTAAGCACACACCAATGCACTAGTCCAATGTATGTGTAATCAAAGGTCAACACTTTGGCTAAATACTCTTCTGTATAAGCACTCAAGAATGGCTACAAATCAACTCCAAATAGTGCATGAAGCACTCACAATGATGAAACGCTCTCGCCGGCCACCAATCGGCTTTGATACCACTTGTGAAGAGTGAATCACTCATTATGATGAAGCGCTCTTTCCGGCCACCAATCGACTTTGATGCCACTTGTGAAGAGTGTGTGCGTTGATGCATGCGTGCTCGATGTACTGTGCAAGGAAGGAGAACATAAAGAGTTTTGGATGGAGCTATCAGTGAGGATTTGAATCCCTCACTACTCCTTATTGTTCTATATGGTCAAAAGAATAGATCAGGTTAGTACAATCAGTAAGATGGATGTCCGACCAAGTTCTTGAACCCTAACACCAATGTAGTGGTGCGTGTAAATAGTTTTTCCACTTAGATTTAGGGTGAACTTCTAAGTTTGCCAGATTGAAAAATCTAGGTTTTTGTGATGCTATATTACTATGGATGCACAATCTTCTTATGGCACCATTGTTAGGGAATGAACAAAGAACAAACCCTCATCCTTTAGATTATAATTGTAATTCAATTGGATCAATAAGTTTATACTCTTATCCCTACTTATCTACCACCAGAACTCGAACTCCCTAAGCGTTTGGATATGTGAACACATAGAGGTTTTATGTGGTCCATCAACTCTCTAACATTGGATTCTACACACTCGTAGAAGTTATATCGATCCTTGTTATGAACGGCCCATATAAGCGTAATTTGTCAAGACTCTCCTTGCTTTATTGGTTTTGATGAATCTCGCGTTTCGTATATTGATTGAAGGAAGTTCCTCCTTTGGTTCTCATCATTTTTTTCTTTCATGCCTCCCAACACATGCATTTGAGTTGATGATGTAGTGGATGGTATGGCCGAGGTAATTAAAGGAAGATCCAAGCTCCCATTGATAGTCAACGCACTTTGGAACATATTTGATGCTGATGCATATAGCAGATATCTTAAAGAATCTTTTCAAAAGATCAAAGAAGCTATACCCATCACTCAACATAAGCAAAAGGTTGTTGTTGATAAGCATAGATAATCCTTGACCTTCAAAGAAAATAACTGGGTATTGCTTAAAGTTTCCAAAAGCATGCTTAAGTCACACTATGGGCAAAAGAACACAAGGATGCCCAACAGGTCACCATAAATATTATTCTAAGTTAGCAAAACGATATTATGGCCCATTTCAAATTCTTTTGGCTATCAATGAAACAACTTATAATTTAAGTTTACCAAGTATTTGGCTCATTCATAATGCCTTTCATGTGAGCCTCTTGAAACCTTATAAGGGCAAGCCACCCAAAGAACCAGTAATTAAAAAACCACTTGAGTTTGAGGGTTAAGAAGAGATGTTGCAGCCAAAGAGAATCCTACGACATGAAGACAAGGTCTTAAGAAGTGGTAAGACTAGGTGACCATATCCTGTCAAATTTAAGAATTATCCTTTTGAATATGCAAGGTGGATACCGGACATCTAGCCAAAGGATAATGTTAACCTTGTCAATACTTACAATGATGCCTGTCAAAGGTAAGAATTAGGTATGAACAAGTATATTTTATAAATCATTTTGTCTTGTTTTGACTCTAAGATTTCTTTTAAATGTTCATAAGTTTTAAGTGTGTGCATACCATGAATCAAGCTTGTGGCAACTTAGTCTCTCAAGCACGTAGTAGACCTTGTCAATCTACTATTAGGGCTAAGTAAAGACATGCTTGCGGCATCTAAGCCTTCTAAACACCAAGTGGAACTAGTCTCCCCATTGTGGAAGAATGTCAACGGTTAAAAAGGGATCTTCTACCCAAAGAACAAGGACTAGCTATGACTTTATTTTTCCTACCCCATAATCGAGGAGGACTATGATTTCAAGGGAGAGGTAATGTCAGGAATGATAATTTATAACCTTTTAAAAGGATTTTACAACTTAAATTGTCTACTTAAGCCCATCGAAAATATAAAGAGAATAAGTGGAATTGATCAAGTGCCGATGGACCCACCCAGTCAAGGCTTGGGACCAAAAGAGAAAATTCCATAAAAGAGCAATGGTAATTGCTAACTGATTATCTCAATCATATGTACATGTCAAGAAAGAATAATTGTATTCCGATCAAAGGTACATGACAAAGGAGATGACCGAGAGAAATTCTAGGAATCTAAAAATAAAAAGCGATCGTGCTAAGCTCAAGTCATTAGAATAACTCTTCAAGCTCCAAGTATGAAAAAGGGTGAGTTTTATTTTTATCAAATTTTATCATAATTTAGCAGGTCATAAATTAGTAGGTAGGTTGTAGCCTCGGGTCAGCTTCATAAGCCTCTAAGGTTTGTGCAAAGGTCTTGCACCCAAGCTGATTGATTAAAAGGTAAACTTATGTTTTTTATTGAATGAAAAGGAAAAGCTAAAGACTAAGGTTATATGAGCCCTTCCTCATTTAGTAAGTTGACTCTAGTCTTTGTTTACTAAGCTTGACTAGGCCACACGTCCACCCAAGGTAGAAGATGCTTGCTTTGTGTGAACACAAACAAGTGTGTGTGTGTGTGTGTGTGTGTGTGTGTGTGTGTGTGTGTGTGGTGTCTCCACTTGCCAAGATAAGTGAGTCCAAAGAAGTGGGGCGGGGGGGGGAAGTTCTAGCATCCAAGGCAAGTGGGACAAGTGTTGGAACATGCTTGAGTTGCATTAGGAGGTGTTTCCACCTCATTGGTCAAGAGTGAAGCATTCTAACTTAAGACTAGTTGCACTCTTGCATAGCTATATACGAGAGGTCTCTTTGCATATTTTTGGTTCTTCTTGCTCCTCTCACACTCTCTCTCAAGGGCCCAAGTTGGCAAAGCAAGCTCGCTCTCTCTCTCTCTCTCTCTCTCTCTCTCTCTCTCTCTCTCTCTCTCTCTCTCGGGAGCCTAGAGACAAACTCTATGCTCAAGCTCTTGGCTATGGATGCAAATCCAAGCCAATGAAAGTTTCTTCTTCTCCATTTCTACTATCCTATTATGTTATGCTATGCTAAGAGTTTTCCCATGAGTAAGCATATACAAAGGATCCATTCTCTTGCTTGACAAATATTTCTTTCCACCTTCATCTTCCTCTTTCCCCATAGTTTCTTTCTCCCCACTGGGGTATTTAGGGTTTGGGAAGGAGGGTTATACCATGGAATTTTGAAGGACGCCATCTTCTTGATTCAATCAAGGCTCTGCAAGAGCACAAATATGTATTGTAATAAAGCTCTCTTTTGAGAGGCTTATAATCTCATTATGATACAAGCCTTTTTGGAGGGGGGACCAGTTCCAAGAAAATCTGGTCCTCATCGAGTTGTCAATCTTAATTAAGGATTCTCTTTGAATTATGTACATGATTATAGTGTTTTTAATGTGTATTTGTGTAAAGAAATCAGCCCGGAATAACCCATACTCTCCTTGCTAACTCTTTCTTAAGGAAAAGAAATCAACTGGGCATAACGCATACTCTCCTTGCTATCTCTTTCTTAAGGAAAACTCTTTCCTTTCATAGTTAAATTCTATTGAATCTAAAAGTAAGTGTTAGATTCTGTGATAGCTTAAGTAGTGGGTGGAGCTAAAAAGTCACTTTCTCTCTCTTGCTTTTTAAGAGTCATGGGACAAAGGTGGGGTGGTATTAACTCTACCCCCTTTTTTTTCATACCACATCATAAAAAACATGCATAGTCAAGAGCCAAAAGGGCCTTTTTTTTCTTGGAAAATCATTTGGACCATTTTTAATTTGAAATTTATCCCGAAGTCGTATATATTTGAAAAAAATACTTTTTATGTTATTTTTTCTACATCTATACACTCAAAATCATTTTTTATTCACTTTCTCCCTCGTAAATTGTTCAATTTAGATTTTAGACCATCTCCCCACAAAATCTCCTCTCTCTTTCACTCTGTCTCTCTCTCTTTCTCTCAATTTGTGTATGTGTGTGTTCTGTGTTCAAAACACACATTCTCTCTCTCTCTCTCTCTCTCTCTCTCTCTCTCTCTCTCTCTCACACACACACACACACACACACACACACACACACACCCCTCTTTCCTTTTAGAGCTTGGCTAAACTTGTAATATTTGACATAGTAGAGCTTATACACTACTTTGTCTCCAATAAAACCTTCTTCACTATATCTTGTAGGTTGGTGCTTCAAATCCATGCTTATTCAATGTGGGTACTCTCACTCTTATGATGTTGGGTGATTGGCCTTCATAAAAAAGGCTCACATTGTTGGCATTATGTGATTCCCGCAAGGTAGCACAAAAGTCTCCTCAAGCAATGTCAATGTTAGTGGAATGTGACTCCCACTACATCAATAATCACCATGATAACATGGGGGGAGCTTTAATAGTGCAATAAAATAACTTTTCATGAGCAAGGTACACTTTCCTTACATGGTGGCACTCCAATTAGTTTAATGTGATAGGTCACCATGACTACACTATGTCATGGAATGGATGTAAGAACTATGACGAGAGTGCCCCTTGTAAACTCTTCATAAATGTATCTTGATGAAAGTTAATGAGAAGAAATTTGAACTCAATTGTTTGTTGCTATGCAAGAGTGCTCTAGCTCTACCATATGAGGAATCCCAAACTTCGAGCGAACCTTTTTGAGCGATGATAAAATCGAGCGAGTCAATGAGAGGCACTTTATCAAACCACACATAGATAAGAGTTCATGTAAGCCGCTCATTCTTCACTTAAGAGACTAAATAAATTGGCCCTAGACCTCCTAAAGATGGCAGTTAAATTTAAGAATGGATATGATAAGCAAGAGGTAGGTGCTAGCAAGACTCTCATTGGATAACTCTTGAGCTTGTCTTTTCTTGTATGTGATGAAACTTTGAGCAAAGATTGATTTTGGTACCTGACACTATATGCTTTTTGTGTGATTTAGATTGGTTTAGGTCAGTTGAAAGTCAAACCCTAGGCTCAACATTGCGGGTTTTCTCTATAAACTATTTTTGGACCTTTTGGTATAGTTTTTGGATTCTTTTTGTAGAATTGTTTTGGGGGGTATGTTTTTATGGATCTCTACTACAATCTATAGGTCTCCACCAAAAATCTCAGATTGAGGATATAATCATGATCCATGTTCCATCGCTTTTGGACATGAAATTTGGTCAATTGGTAGACTCTAAGTTTTCACATCAGGTGCAACATTTACCATGGCTAACAACAACACATATGTGTTCAAGATGTTTGCTGTTGAGGACAGGTTGGATGGGGACAATTACTCAAAGGGCGTCTGGAATATTGTGCAGGGCATTGATGTACGTCCTGGTTCTAAGGATGTAGGCGATGTTGAGGATGTTGCAGGTCTTGCTGCAAGGGTTGCTGCTATTAGAGTTGTTTTGCCCACGGCAGAACAAGCTCGTTGGGATGTAAAGGATGCGCAGGCTCATGCATTGATTGCATTGTCTCTGAAGCGCACCATTACTCCGCACATTTGTTCAGCAAAATCTGCAAAATAGGCTTGGGATATTCTGGCTAGTCTTTATGCAAGTCGCAATGAGGCTAAAATTGCTTTGCTGCGTAAAGAGCTAGAATCAAAGATTATGCATGAGGAAGATGATATGGACACTTTCCTTGCTGGTGTCAAGGATATCAATGAGCAACTTATGTCTGCATGTGAAGTCATTTCAGACAGTTCCCTTGTGCAGAGTGTTCTTGATGCCTTACCAAATTCTTACCAGACTTTTGCTAGTACTTGGAGACTTATGACCCAAGGAAATCCTCAAGTTGTCAAGTTTGATGCATTATGCACATTGCTGTTTGCAAGAGTCACTTTCCAGAAAAAACAGAACTAGGCAGTGTACAATTGAACAGGCTTTTATTGCTTCTCAAAGAAAGGGTGGTAACAGCAATGCAACCACTTCTTATGGTTCTGCTGCGAGTGGCAAAACTTCTGTTCCTAATGCTTCTATTGGCAAAAAGAAGATGCGTTGCCATTATTGTAAAGCTAATGATCACTTGATCAAGCAGTGTCCTAAGTTGAAGGCCAAAGAGGCTAAGAAGAAAGAGGGTGGTTCCACCGCAAATGCTAGTTCCACTACAAAGCAGCCATTGTTGAGTCTTTTGTGAAGGGAGACTATGATGCTGATGTTGATGCAGAATGGGCTTTTAGTGCGTAATACACTTACAATCCTGCTGTCCATGATGCATGCATGTCAGTTGCTACAAATTCACGTGTGGTATTTCGACAGTGGTGCTACAAAGCACATTACCTCACATCGTGAATTGTTCACCTCTCTCGAGTCTGTCCCTCATGGGCATTTTGTCACTTGTGCCAACAATGCCTCTTATCCGGTTCAGGGAGTTCGAAAGATTGTGCTTACTACTGCAAATGGCAGTTCTTTCACACTTGTTGATGCACTTATGTACCTAGGATCAAGAAGAATCTTTTGTTTGTATATGCACTTGTTAGACTTGGTCTTGTAGTCAAATTTGTGGATGACAGGTGTAATGTACATGATCTCAGTTTTGGTGATGAAATTGTTGCATCTGGCATATTATGTCGTGGGCTGTATAAGCTCACTTTGTATGACAAGTGTGGGTAGAATTTTGCAAATGCAGTTGTGGATTCAAAGGCTATTTCAGATGCAAAACTTTGGCATGCACGTTTTGGTCATCTGAATTTTGCCAGTTTGTAGAAATCTGATATGGTTGCTTCTTTGCCGCCTCTTGAAGCACCTGTCAAACATGTTTGTGAAGGCTTTATTTTGAGTAAGATGCAACGTTTGAAGTTTCCAAAAGATGGTTCAGTTAGGGCCACACGCAGGTTGCAGCTCGTGCATATTGATGTTTGTGGGCCCTTGCAAACTCCGTCCTTGGAAAATTACCTTTACTTCGTGACTTTCATTGATGATTACTCCAAGCATGCATGGGTATTTCCGCTTAAAGTGAAGTCCGAAGTTTTTAGGTGCTTCAAACAATTTCTGGCTATGGCTGAAAATGTATCGAAATGTACTATGGGCACCCTCCGTTCCGATTGGGGGGGGGGGGAGTATATGTCTCGTGAATTTAATGCATTTCTGGCTAGTCATGGGATAAAACACCGATGTACAGTACCTTATACACCTCATCAAAATCGTGTTGCTGAGAGGAAAAACGGGTCACTTACGAAAATGGCACGATGTATGGTCAAAAGTCAAGCTTTCCCGCATTCTTTTTGGCTTGAGGCCATCATGTGTGCCACTGTGTCCTACATATGAAGCATGGCATAATAGAAAGCCTTCTATTGAGCACATGCGTGTTTTTGGCTGTTTGACATATGCTTTGGTGCCACAAACACAGCATAGAAAATTGGATGATAAGGCTGTCAAATGTTTTTTGGTTGGTTATAGTGCTGAAAGCAAAGGTTATAGGTTGTATCATCCGCAAACAAAGGGTATTCTCGTTTCAATGGATGTAGTGTTTGTGGAAGATTCTGTTCAGTCCTTGCTGTCATGTACTAGAGACAGTAATGTGAGCTCAAAAGACATTTATGACACTTTGTCGCCTCTTTTTAGTGGTGAAAACACGAATGTAAATTCCAATGAGGCAAATGTATAGCCTATGGGGGTTTTCGAAAATGTTACAGATCATCCTATTACTGATGCATATGTACAGGATGTACTTAATGAGGAAAGGACTAAAAATGTGTTACCATATACATGTGGTAGTGATGTGTGTGAACACACTAGGACCACCAGGGCATTTTTTCCCTCTTTAGGAGGTTTTTCCCCCGGAGCATTGTATATACGTCCATCACTCTAGGGCTATCTATCTTTCCATTGCATACTAAGTAACACACTCTCTATTGTGTACCTTGAGCTTCCCTCATCTTCTCCAAGCTGAGTGCGTTTCTCTGCAACCCTAATTCCAACAATTGGTATCATAGCAGGTTGCGTCCTCCCGGGCTTAGTCGCCAGCTGCTCCAGCACACGCCTGCTCACTTTCTCCTATTTCGGTGAGCTTTGGCAAGCGTCCGCAGGTTGATAAAAATTTCGGGCATGCTCGTAGAGCTCTGTCTGCTCCAATTTTTTATTCGGGCTCATTTCGACCTCCGTTTCCACTACAGGCGGTGCTGCACAGGCTATTTCGTCATTTTGTGCAGAGTTTCTGTCAGTGCCGTTTTCTACATAACAGGTACCTTATAGTCTTCTACGGTTGTGCTATATAGCACATGTTGTTACCACTCCGTTTCTCCTATTTTCAGACAGTTTTCACATCAGGTGCAGCATTTACCATAGCTGACAACAAGAACACAGATGTGTTCAAGATGTTTGCTGCTGAGGACAGGTTGGATGGGGACAATTACCCTATGTGGGCTTATATGATGCAACATGTTCTTGTGTCAAACGGCGTCTGGAATATTGTGCAGGGCTTTGATGTACTTCTTGGTTCTGAGGATGTAGGCGATGTTGAGGATGTTGCAGGTCTTGTTGCAAGGATTGCTTCTATTAGAGTTGTTTTGCCTACGGTAGAACAAGCTCGTTGGGATGTAAAGGATGCGTAGGCTCATGCATTGATTGCATTGTCTGTGAAGCACACCATTGTTCCTCACATCCGTTCAGCAAAATCTGTACAACAGGCTTGGGATATTTTGGTTGGTCTTTATGCAAGTCGCAATGAGGCTAAAATTGCTTTGCTGCGTAAAGAGCTGGAGTCGAAGATTATGCATGAGGAAGATGATATGGACACTTTCCTTGCTAGTGTCAAGGATATCAATGAGCAACTTATTTCTGCAGGTGAAGTTATTTCAGACAGTTCCCTTGTGTACACTGTTCTTGATGCCTTACCAAATTCTTACCATACTTTTGCTAGTACTTGGAGACTTATGGCCCAAGGAAATCCTGAAGTTGTCAAGTTTGATGCATTATGCACATTGCTGTTGCAAGAGTCACTTTCCAGAAAAAACAGGACTAGGAAGCGTGCAGTTGAACATGCTTTTATTGTTTCTCAAAGAAAGGGTGGTAATAGCAATGCAACCACTTCTTATGGTTCTGCTGCGAGTGGCAAAACTTATGTTCCTAATGCTTCTACTGGCAGCAATTCATCTGGAAATTCTGGTGATAAGGGAAAAAAGAAGATGCGTTGCCATTATTGTAAAGCTAATGATCACTTGATCAAGCAGTGTCCTAAGTTGAAGGCCAAAGAGGCTAAGAAGAAAGAGGGTGGTTACACTGCAAATGCTAGTTCCATTACAAAGCAACCATTGTTGAGTCTTCTGTGAAGGGAGATTATGATGCTGATGTTGATGCAGAATGGGCTTTTAGTGCATAGTACACTTACAATCATGTTGTCCATGATGCATGCATGTCAATTGCTACAAATTCACGTGTGGTATTTCGACAGTGGTGCTACAAAGCACATTACCTCACATCGTGAATTGTTCACCTCTCTCGAGTCTGTCCCTCATGGGAATTTTGTCACTTGTGCCAACAATGCCTCTTATCCAGTTCAGGGAGTTGGAAAGATTGTGCTTACTACTGCAAATGGCAGTTCCTTCACACTTGTTGATGCACTTTATGTACCAGGGATCAAGAAGAATCTCTTGTCTGTATCTGCACTTGCTAGACTGGACTTGTAGTCAAATTTGTGGATGACAAATGTACAGTTCATGATCTCAGTTTTGGTGATGAAATTGTTGCATCTGGCCTTTTGTGCAGTGGGCTGTATAAGCTCACTTTGTATGACAAGTGTGGACAACATTTTGCAAATGCAGTTGCAGATTCAAGGGCTATTTCAGATGCAGAACTTTGGCATGCACTTTTTGATCATCTGAATTTTGCCAATTTGCTGCGTTTGCAGAAAACTGATATGGTTGCTTCTTTGCCGCCTCTTGAAGCACTTGTCAAACATGTTTGTGAAGGTTGTATTTTGGGTATGCAGCGTTCTAAGTTTCCAAAGGATGGTTCAGTTCGGGCCGCATGCAAGTTGCATCTTGTGCATGGTGATGTTTGTGGGCCCATGCAAACTCTGTCCTTGGGCAATTACCTTTACTTCGTGACTTTCATTGATGATTACTCCAGGCATGCATGGGTATTTCCGCTTAAAGCGAAGTCCGAAGTTTTTATGTGCTTCAAACAATTTCTGGCTATGGCTGAAAATGTCTCGAAATGTACTATGGGCACCCTCCGTTCCGATCGAGGGAGGGAGTATATGTCTCGTGAATTGAATGCATTTCTGGCTAGTCGTGGGATAAAACACCAATGTACAGTGCCTTATACACCTCAACAAAATGGTGTTGATGAGAGGAAAAACAGGTCACTGACGGAAATGGCACGATGTTTGGTCAAAAGTCAAGCTTTGCCGCATTCTTTTTGGTTTGAGGCCATCATGTGTGCCACTTATGTACTTAACAGGTGTCCTACGAAAGCTTTGCAATCTATTACTCCATATGAAGCATGGCATGATAGAAAGCCTTCTATTGAGCACATGCGTGTTTTTGGTTGTTTGGCACATGCTTTGGTGCCACAAACACAGCACAAAAAATTGGATGATAAGGCTATCAAATGTATTTTTGTTGGTTATAGTGCTGAAAGCAAAGGTTATAGATAATATCATCTGCAAACAAAGCGTATTCTGGTTTCACGGGATGTAGTGTTTGTGGAAGATTCTGTTCAGCCCTTGCTGTCATGTACTACAGACAAGAATATAAGCTCACAGGACATTTATGACACTTTGTTGCCTCTTTTCAGTAGTGGAAATACGAATGTAATTTCCAATGAGGCAAACGTACATCCTATGGGGGTTTATGAAAATGTTACAGATCAGCCTATTACTGATGTAGATGTACATGATGTACTTGATGAGGAAAGGGCTGAAAATGAGTAGGCTGGAGGTATGCCAAAATGGCTGGTGCACACTTTGCGTGACAGTAAATTGGATGCACCTTTGTCTAGTCGTACTCTTTCAGGCTCTCGCCATGCATCTTATGCATCAGATTGTTATGCTTTGGCTGTGTCTAGCTTACATGATGTTGAGGAGCCTTTGTCTTTTGATGAAGCATAGAATTCAAAAAATTGGATGGCTGCCATGCAATCAGAATATGATGCACTTATAGAAAATGACACATGGACTTTATGTGATTTGCCTCTTGGCAAAAAGGCCATTGGTACGAAGTGGGTTTACAAGTTGAAATGCAAAGGGTTATGCAAAGCAAAAAGGCATAGATTATGAAGAGACTTTTGCTCCCACTTGTCGTATGACTACTGTGTGTTTTCTATGTGCATTGGTAGCTCATTTTGGTTGGGATGTACATCAATCAGACATTGTTACAGTAACTGCTTTCTTGAATGGTGACATATTTGAGGAAGTTTATTATCCTCGCGGTTTTGTCATAAAAGGACAAGAGGACAAAGTGTGCAGATGAAGCAATCTCCTTGTGCTTGGTATGAGAAAGTTGACACTCATTTGGTTAAACGAGGCTTTCGTAATAGTCCAACAGAAAGCACATTGTATGTAAATCGTGAGGGTGATGTACTTCTCATTGTGGTTCTTTATGTTGATGCTTTGCTGATCACTGGACCAAATGAGAGACATATTGCTGAATTTAAGGCTGATTTGAATGCTACTTTCAAGGTGAAAGATTTGGGACTGTTGCATCATTACTTGGGTATACAGTTTAAGCAGTGTGATGGTGGTATTGCCTTGTGTCAAAAAAGTTACATAGAGACATTGCTATGTAAGTTTGGACTTGAGGATTGCAAACCTATTGCCACTCCCATGGAAACAGGTTTGAAGTTTAGTCTACATGATGCTAGCGATCCTGCTGATGTCACTCTTTACCAAACTGTTGTCGGCTGCCTCATTTATGTATGCAACACGAGGCCAGATATTCAGTTTGCAGTCTCACAGGTCAGCAGATTTATGCATAGCCCAGGGTCTAAGCATTGGCAGGCTGTCAAGAGGATTTTCCGCTATCTTAGTGGCGCTTTACATCTTGGCTTGTTTTATCCCAAGGGGGGATCATTGCCGCAAGATTTACATGCTTTTTCGGACTCAGATTGGGCTGGTTGTTTTGACATGCGAGTGTCCACGAGTGGCTTTTGTTTCTTGCTTGGCAATTCATGTATATCATGGTTGAGCAAGAAGCAACCTACTGTGGCCACTTGGAGTTGTGAGGCTGAGTAACAGGGCAGTCTTCACAGCTATGGTTGAGTGTGTATGGCCCAGACGCCTTATGGCTGATTTGGGTGTTGGACAGGACACTGCCAACACTATCTACATTGACAATTAGAGCGCATTGGCAGTTGTGAGGAACCCAGTTTTTCATGCTCGCACAAAGCACATTGAGGTGCATTACCACTGTGTTAGGGAGAGGCTCTCAGCAGGTGGGATCAGCTTGGCTTATGTGCCAACACATGACAACCTTGCAGATCTTTTCACAAAGGCATTGTCTCATGAGAAGCTCAAAGATTTTCGCAAAGCTTTGGGCTTACTCCCCTTTGTGGACTGATCATGTCCTCAGGGCATGGAACTTCCCTTTACTCATGTGCCAGCTCTCGTTCATCGCATCACTCCAGGGGGGATTTGTTACCATATACATGTGGTAGTGATGTGTGTGAACACACTAGGACTGTCGGGGCATTTTTTCCCTCTTTAGGAGGTTTTTTTCCCCGAGCGTTGTATATACGCCCATCACTCTAGGGCTATCTATCTTTCCATTGCATACTAAGTAACACACTCTCTATTGTGTGCCTTGAGCTTCCTTCATCTTCTCCAAGCTGTGTGCGTTTCTCTACAACCCTAATTCCAACAAAATGAGCAGGTTAGAGGTATGCCAAAATGGCTGGTACATACATTGCGTGACAGTAAATTGGATGCACCTTTGTCTAGTCATACTCGTTCAGCTCTCGCCATGCATCTTATGCATCAAATTGCTATGCTTTGGTTGTGTCTAGCTTACATGATGTTGAGGAACCTCTGTCTTTTGATGAAGCACAGAATTTAGAAAATCGGATGGCTATTATGCAATCAGATTATGATGCACTTTTAGAAAATGACACATGGACTTTATGTGATTTGCCTCCTGGTAAAAAGCCCATTGGTACGAAGTGGATTTACAAGTTGAAACGCAAGCCGGATGGTGAGATCGATCGCCATAAGGCTTGACTTGTTGCAAAGGGTTCTGCACAACAAAAAGGTATAGATTATGAAGAGAATTTTGCTCCAACTTGTCGTATGGCTACTGTGCGTTTTCTATGTGCATTAGCAGCTCATTGTGGCTGGGATGTACATCAATCAGACATTGTTACTGCTTCCTTGAATGGTGACATATTTGAGGAAGTTTATCTAACGTACCCTCGCTGTTTTGTCAAGAACGGACACGAAGACAAAGTGTGCAGATGTAAGAAGGCTTTGTATGGGTTGAAGCAATCTCCTCGTGCTTGGTATGAGAAAGCTGACACTCGTTTGATCAAACGAGGCTTTCGTAACAGTCCAACAGAAATCACATTGTATGTAAAGCGTGAGGGTGATGTACTTCTCATTGTGGTTCTTTATGTAGATGATTTGCTGATCACTGGACCAAATGACAGACATATTGATGAATTTAAGGCTGATTTGAATGCTACTTTCAAGATGAAGGATTTGGGACTGTTGCATCATTACTTGGGTATACAGTTAAAGCAGTGTGATGGTGGTATTGCCTTATGTCAGAAAAGTTACATAGAGACATTACTATGTAAGTTTGGACTTGAGGATTGCAAACCTATTGCCACTCCCATGGAAACAGGTTTGAAATTGAGTCTTCATGACGTTGGTGATCCTGTTGATGTCAATCTTTACCAAACTTCGGTTGGACGCCTCATTTATGTATGCAACACGAGGCCGGATATTCTCACAAGTTAGCAGATTTATGCATAGCCCAGGGTCTAAGCATTGGCAGGTTGTTAAGAGGCTTTTTCGCTACCTTAGTGGCACTTTATGTCTTGGCTTGTTTTATCCCAAGGGGGGATCATTGCCGCCAGATTTACATGCTTTTTTTGGACTCATATTGGGCTGATTGTTTTGACACGCGAATGTCCACAAGTGGTTTTTGTTTCATGCTTGGCATTTCATGTATATCATGGTTGAGCAAGAAGCAACCTACTGTGGCCACTTATAGTTGTGAGGATTAGTACAGGGCAGTCTTCACAACTACGGTTGAGTGTGTATGGCTCAGACGCCTTATGGATGATTTGGGTGTTGGACAGGACACTGCCAACACTATCTACATTGACAGTCAGAGCGCATTGGCAGTTGCGAGGAACCCAGTTTTTCATGCTCACACTGTTGGAATTAGGGTTGCAGAGAAACACACACAGCTTGGAGAAGATGAAGGAAGCTCAAGGCACACAATGGAGAGTGTGTTACTTACTGTGCAATGGAAAGATAGATAGCCCTAGAGTGATGGGCGTATATACAATGCACGGGGGAAAAAACCTCCTAAAGAGGGAAAAAATGCCCCGGCGGTCCTAGTGTATTCACACACATCACTACCACATGTATATGGTAACAAATCCCCCCTGGAGTGATGCAGTGAACGAAGCTGGCACATGAGTAAAGGGAAGTTCCATGCCTTGAGGACAGGATCAGTCCACAAAGGGGAGAAAGCCCAAAGCTTTGCGGAAAGCTTCAAGCTTCTCATGAGATAATGCCTTTGTGAAAAGATCTGCAAGGTTGTCCTGTGTTGGCACATAAGCCAAGCTGATCTCTCCTGCTGAGAGCCTCTCCCTGACATAGTGGTAATGCACCTCAATGTGCTTTGTGCGAGCATGAAAAACTGGGTTCCTCGCAACTGCCAATGCGCTCTGACTGTCAGTGTAGATAGTGTTGGCAATGTCCTGTCCAACACCCAAATCAGCCATAAGGCGTTTGAGCCATACACACTCAACCGTAGCTGTGAAGACTGCCCTGTACTTCGCCTCACAACTCGAAGTGGCCACAGTAGGTTGCTTCTTGCTCAACCATGATATACATGAACTGCCAAGCATGAAACAAAAACCACTTGTGGACACTCTCGTTTTAAAACAACCAGCCCAATCAGAGTCTGAAAAAGCATGTAAGTCTGGCGGCAATGATCCCCCCTTGGGATAAAACAAGCCAAGATGTAAAGTGCCACTAAGGCACCGGAAAATCCTCTTGACAGCCTGCCAATGCTTAGACCCTGGGCTATGCATAAATCTGCTAACTTGTGAGAATATCCGGCCTCGTGTTGCATACATAAATGAGGCAGCCAACAACAGTTTGATAAAGAGTGACATCAGCAGGATCACTAGCATCATGAAGACTCAATTTCAAACCTATTTCCATGGGAGTGGCAATAGGTTTGCAATCCTCAAGTCCAAACTTACATAGCAATGTCTTTATGTAACTTTTCTAACACAAGGCAATACCACCATCACATTGCTTAAACTGTATACCCAAGTAATGATGCAACAGCCCCAAATCTTTCATCTTGAAAGTAGCATTCAAATCAGCCTTAAATTCAACAATATGTCTCTCATTTGGTCCAGTGATCAGCAAATCATCAACATAAAGAACCACGATGAGAAATACATCACCTTCACGCTTTACATACAATGTGCTTTCTGTTGGACTGTTACAAAAGCCTTATTTGACCAAATGAGTGTCAGCTTTCTCATACCAAGCACGAGGAGATTGCTTCAACCCATACAAAGCCTTGTTACATTTGCACACTTTGTCCTCTTGTCCTTTTATGACAAAACGGCGAGGCTGCGTTACATAAACTTCCTCAAATATGTCACCATTCAAGAAAGCAGTAACAATGTCTAATTGATGTACATCCCAACCAAAATGAGCTGCCAATGTACATAGAAAACGCACAATAGTCATACGAGAAGTGGGAGCAAAAGTCTCTTCATAATCTATGCCTTTTTGCTGTGCATAACCCTTTGCAACAAGTCAAGCCTTATGGCGATCGATCTCACCATCCGGCTTGCGTTTCAATTTGTAAACCCACTTCGTACCAATGGCCTTTTTGCCAGGAGGCAAATCACATAAAGTCCATGTGTCATTCTCTATAAGTGCATCATATTCTGATTGCATGGCAGCCATCCAATTTTCTGAATTTTGTGCTTCATCAAAAGTCAGAGGCTCTTCAACATCATGTAAGCTAGACACAGCCAAAGCATAACAATCTGATGCATAAGATGCATGGCGAGAGCCTGAACGAGTACGACTAGACAAAGGTGCATCCAGTTTATTGTCACGCAAAGTGTGCACCAGCCATTTTGACATACCTCTAGCCTGCTCATTTTCAGCCCTTTACTCATCAAGTACATCATGTACATCTGCATCAGTAATAGGTTGATCTAAAACATTTTCAAAAACCCCCATAGGCTGTACATTTGCCTCATTGGAACTTACATTCGTATTTCCACCACTGAAAAGAGGCAACAAAGTGTCATAAATGTCCTGTGAGCTTACATTACTGTCTCTCATACATGACAGCAAGGGCTGAACAGAATCTTCCACAAACACTACATCCCGAGAAACCAAAATACATTTTGTCTGCGGATGATACAACCTGTAACCTTTGCTTTTAGCACTATAACCAACAAAAATACATTTGACAGCCTTATCATCCAATTTTCTGCGCTGCACTTGTGGCACCAAAGCATATGCCAAACAGCCAAAAACACGCATGTGCTCAATAGAAGGCTTTCTATCATGCCATGCTTCATATGGAGTAATAGACTGCAAAGCTTTCGTAGGACACCTGTTAAGTACATAAGTGGCACACATGATGGCCTCAAGCCAAAAAGAATGCGGTAAAGCTTGACTTTTGACCATACATCGTGCCATTTCCGTCAGTGACATGTTTTTCCGCTTAGCAACACCATTTTGTTGAGATGTATAAGGCACTGTACATTGGTGTTTTATCCCACGACTAGCCAGAAATGCATTAAATTCATGAGACATATACCCCCCCCCTCATGCTCGGCAGTTCATGTATATCATGGTTGAGCAAGAAGCAACCTACTGTGGCCACTTCGAGTTGTGAGGCTGAGTACAAGGCAGTCTTCACAGCTACGGTTGAGTGTGTATGGCTCAGACACCTTATGGCTGATTTGGGTGTTGGACAGGACACTGCCATTACTATCTACACTGACAGTCAGTGCGCATTGGCAGTTGCGAGGAACCCAGTTTTTCATGCTCGCACAAAGCACATTGAGGTGCATTACCACTATGTCAGGGAGAGGCTCTCAGCAGGAGAGATCAGCTTGGCTTATGTGCCAACACAGGACAACCTTGCAGATCTTTTCACAAAGGCATTATCTCGTGAGAAGCTTGAAGCTTTCCGCAAAGCTTTGGGCTTACTCCCCTTTGTGGACTGATCCTGTCCTCAGGGCATGGAACTTCCCTTTACTCATGTGCTAGCTCTCGTTCACTGCATCACTCCAGGGGGGATTTGTTACGTATACATGTGGTAGTGATGTGTGTGAATACACTAGGACCGCCGGGGCATTTTTTCCCTCTTTAGGAGGTTTTTCCCCCCGTGCATTCTATAGACGCCCATCACTCTAGGGCTATATATCTTTCCATTGCACACTAAGTAACATACTCTTAGTTGTGTGCCTTGAGCTTCCTTTGTCTTCTCCAAGCTGTGTGCGTTTCTCAGCAACCCTAATTCCAACAAAGTTAAAAACAAATCTAAAAAGAAATAAAAAACACACACATTACACTTAGGCTGTTGGGCATTGGCTTTGTAATTGCAAAAAGATATGCAATGACCTCATAACATTGGTTCCTTTGGACATTCACAAATAACTTGAATAGTAGTTTAAGTTTAAAAAGGTTGTAAGTAGGACATGATAGGGGTTGTCGACACCTGTGATACGTATTCAAGGCTAACGAATCTGTTCTTGTGTTTATATGGATGCAGGTGAGGACCCTATCTTTACTTATGATCTTTTTTGGCTTAATTACTGTCCGTCATTGATTCAATTATTCTCTTTCACTCCCTGAATCAAGTAGTTAGGATTATCTTCTGAATAAAAACACTGGAATGACACCTAATTCTTACTCTTGTGTACAAATATGAATCAAAGATTATGAGTCGTTTTTGTGCTATTCATTGTCCCTTTTAAAAAGCTAGTTGTCGTTTAAATTGATATGTTCTTTTGTGTATATGTATTAGTTTTAAACAACAACACACATGTCCTAAACACAAGGTTTTTCCAGTTTCTAGAAGACCGGGACACTGGATTTAGAAAAAATTGGGACTATAGAGCTACAACGGACCCACTGTCTATAATTCCTGTTTAGATTGACTAGTGTTAGGGTGTCCATCTTAGACTATAGTCCTAGATTCCTACTCACGGCTATCATAGTCTTTGGACTTTGTCGATTTTAGGTTTGCAGGTTAATCCATGCTTACTTACCTTGGCTCTATTGGTATTTCAGGCACACAATAATGACAAGATGATTGCTCGCATAAGAGTCATCCATGACCCACTAAAACAAGCAAAGATTACGGAACAAAGTACTCAATTCTTAAATGATCACCACCCTAAAAAAACCCAGCCATCTAGAACTAGACCATTTCTTACTAGAAAAGCTAAATGTAAAGTGACCTTTTATCCAAAGTAATCACATCCTTATCTTTTAAACTTCTGTTATAAGCCTTATTCCTTTTCCAAGGTCTTGAGTTAGCTTCAGAACTTCTATCTGGCGTCCTTCGATGTATTAGTAATTTGGATGCATCACAACTTACCTATGAGTCTGCCTTGCTACTAACAAAAAGTCATCCATCCTACATACGCTTTCCTTTAATGATTGGGTCAAAATTTTGACTACTCTTCTCAGAATTTTTTTTTTGACTACTCTGAACAAAGATCCTAGTGATGGGGTGGCTATGATTTCTCAATATATCTCTCAACTTCCTGTATTAACCCTTCAATACAATCAAGATCTTGCTCATTTTCTTCCTCTAGTGTTGAACTTGCCAATTTTCTCAAAAAATTGTGTGGCCTTAATCCTACTTCCATTAGTATCCCTATCAATCCTATTGTTACACAAACTGGCGGCCTCTTTTGTAGAGACAGTGCCTCTCTCGAAGCTGTTACAGAATTCCAAAATAATATGTGCACCTTCAATGACTCAACCCTTTTAGAGATGGTGCCTAAAGACTCTAACGTTTTTCCTTTCCCTCCAATCATACAAATTGAAGTGGAATCTTTTAGTGTGGACCATCAGCTATGGATTCTTCCTAACAAAGCTTTTTCGGCACCTATACTCAGAGAAACTTGGGTTTATTTTGCCAACTTACCAACATCTACAGTTGAAGACAACATAATCAAAATTTTAAAAGGCGGACAATTTTTGGACAAATGAGAACTCATTAAGGCTCTTTTAACCTCAACTTTATTGATCAGACCAAATGTGCCTCTATTGCTGGCCTTTACATTCACATAAAAGGAAATATGGAGTTTGCCAGGACCAATCCTGACTTCTACAAGGGGACCTGCTATTCACCCACACTACATTCCCTTCCTTCTCTGTGCCATGAGCTCCCCTCCCAAGCTCTCCCTCAGCTATATCTTCCACGAACATGGATTGGATTGGGATTTACGATGAGATGATTGACCATTGTTGATCTCGCGCAAAGTAATTTTCTTAGTTTTCGAGGGGGTTCCAAAAAGGGGACGGTAGTTTTTCAGCAAATCGCATGTAGCCATGTGGAGCGACCACACTTAGGACTTACGTAGCCCAGTCTGAACCCAGCCTAAAAAGAGCAAAAGGTTTTGTTTAAATATGACAAAACGTTTTGCTTAAGAGCGTGAGAGGTACCTTTGAGTGTTGGATTGGCTATTAAATTCGATGTACATCATCGAGTTACTGCTAATCATTCCCGGCTGACTCCTAGCTGTAAGATCCGAGTCTCTCTCCTCTCTCTAGTATCTACCTCGCTCTAGTAATCAAGTTTATCATGCCGCAGTAGATAGTAGTGGTTGGAGTCTGGAGAGAGAGATGGAGTGAGGAAGGAAGTAGGAAATGATAGGGACAGCCCACAGGCTGCTTCAGTTCTGCAGGGGGCCAGGGGTAGAGAGAGCAGAGAGATTCTTGAGAGATACTGCAAGTCTGCGATGCTGCATGCTAGAGAGAGGTGGAAGTGGATGAGAGAGACGGGCCGCGCGCACACAATCACTTGACACACTCCCACGATGTGGGTTGGTGCTCTTCACACACATAAGAAATTGAGCGTCTACGTAAAATAAAGCAGGCTTGTGGGCAATGTGCATGCAACACACTCCAGGATTTCTCTTTCTTTGCTCAATCTCTCCTTTGTCTCTCTCTTCGCATTGCGCGCAGTCCCTCTCCTCCGACACTACTCCAGGACCCGGCTCCGTTCTCTCTCTTCTCTCTTACTTTACTCCGGGAGTACACTCTCCATGAACACAGCTAGATCACAGAGGAGCGACATTCTCTCTCCGATCTCGACTCTTCTCTCTGCGCGTTTACTGCGCCAAGCGTCCAACAGGGAAAGGAGCTTTTGCTGCTTGCGGCTCTTGACGCGGAAGAGCTCACCATAGCCAGGACCACCAGCGAGCTGAGCCGGGAAGGAAGCGAGACCCACACTGCTTTCACTTTCCGGTAGGCCAACTTGTAATGAAACCCATATGATCTGGGGCCTCCCCTGCTTGACCTCTTTCCCTCAATTTCGCGTTGCATTCTGCAGCTTTTTGCCTGCTTTTGTGCTTTCCTTCTTTCGAGCTTTGCTTTTCTGGCAACTTCCTCGCTGATGCGCACCCGCTACAAGCGTCCCCTTGTGCAGGAAAATTCGTTGGATTATTACCCTGCTGCCCTTTTGCCCTTTTCAGCAGGGCCACATTACAGCTACCTACACTCGAACCGCCTTTTCCCCTCTTTACATGAGGCTTGTCACAGTCGCCTTAGATTCTTACACATAAATTTCTAGGGTTACGCAGGTTCCAGCAGAAGCGCAACAGGCTTTGCCGTACTAGCTTGAAAGAGGAATTCCAGGCTAGCCCCATAGCCAAAAGCTCGCATGCCCCAGGGCTATTTTGGCTAAGATTTGACAGGTTTCTCTAAGGAAGCGTTTGCTTCACCATCCACCACTAGCTCAACAGAAGGATCCAGCCATATCCGAAGCAGTAAAAGAAGGGTTTACCACACTATTCCCATCCAGCAGATGATCCAAGCATAAGTTAAGTTCAAAATATATGCGGATGATTGTTTATGCCTCAAGCATACGCACTCCTCCTTCAACGAGTCTGTCTCTTAAGTGCATTGCCAGCACATTGGAGCAGGGATCCCCACATGAGGACCAACCTCTGTGCATTGTGTTTTTCTGAGATGATGGTGCATCCATTGGAAGGGAGAAAGAGATCAAGAGTACCAGCTTTCTGCACCATCTTTCTTGTGGTTAGTGTTGATCTTGGGCTTAAGTTAAGCAACCAGAATGATGCCAAGAAAGTGGTTCCGTTTTCTGCAGATCTCTAGGCAACATTCACTTTCGAAGTACCCCTCTTTTCCCAGGACAGCTTTTCAAATACACTTATCAGGTCACCTCTTCTTGGACAGGTTAAACCTTACTTCACTCCAAGGCAGATCACTCTGATGTCTTGGAAACCTCCCGCTGTTAGAAGTTTTGTGGACACTGGCAGTCTGTAGGTGTCCGCCATGTACATGTGCTGCTGAAATAGGTTTTTCAAATGCCGATGTTTCCATCGTTCTTTAGAAGAACGAAAGACTCGAGAAAGAAAGGAAGCAAGGATAGAGCGAAAGACACATCTTTGAGTGGGAGTGACAGGCCAAGTAACCGCAGGACAGAGCAAGACTCATCATGTCAAAACTCCGCCAAGCCAGTTAGGGCAGGGAACTCTCGAGTTCAGAGGAATTGCACCGAAACTGACAGTGTTGATTTTTCAAGTAGCTTGCGTTGTGGCGGCGATCACTCCTCAGACGTGACTTCTGGTTATTTTTGTGCTTCACAGGCTGCTTCTCCACCGACATCTACTTGCGGGCTAGCAATTGTCCCCAAGCCCTTACCCCTTCCTCCAAGGCAAAGCATTCCACTCCAACCAAATATAAAAGCCTCTATCCGTTCCCCATTGCAATCACGTCCAGGAGAGAGCCGGGATGCTGATGGGGCATCAGGATTGTCAGGGTATCCAACTGATTCAGATTCAAGTGATTGTTCTTCAGAGAGTGGCATTGGTCATGAGCTTTCTACTCCTAGTCACAGGAATTTTCAAGGAGATGCAACGAGGCTTCAACATTCGGTAGTGCTCGAGTAAGAATACCTTCCTCCCCTTTTTGTCGAGAAAATGTCACTTGTGCTTTGATGTTACTAGAGCCAGCGTTTGCCATAATAGCATCTGTTGTGTATAATTTTTGCTCAAAAATAAAGGCTATCATGTGCTGCATGGTCTTGGTTTCCTCGCAGACCTTTCATAAACTATTGTCACAGATCCGTGGGTTATGGTAAAGCATGCACTTTGTAACCTGCATGCTTGAAATTCTTAGTGATGCCGTCTTGATTGTGCATTTTATTTTGCATAAACTACAAGCAGTAAATGCACATATGGTCATTTTGGGTTCTGCATTGGTGCTCTCGTGCTTTATGGTGTCAAGTCTTGTTTCTGGTTAGCTGCAAGTTAGGCCTAGTGGGTCTGTCTGGAAGTGTTACTTAAGGCCTCAAAAGCTTCAAATTTTTAACAAAGTTGGGTTGGGTGCAAAGTTGTTCCCTAATCATCCACAGGGGATGATAGTTGTTTCCCTGGCTTATGATTTGTAGGGACTCTCAAAGGTTTACTTCACAATTCCCTGCTCATTCCATTTCAAGGACTGATGGGACTCAGCCAGGAAGTCCAGTGGGTACGGTTGCTTCGCCAAGATTGGCTTTCAGGAACAGTCAGGGTGAGGGAGGCGATCTTCACATTCATATCCATGTCAATGGTGTCCAAAACAGTGCTTCAACTAGCACGTTCTCTAGCCCGGTTCTAAGCCCTCGGGGAATGGGTCATCAAGAGCAGCAGCCTTGGTTCTGGAACCCTGCTTCAAACCTTTTACAACAGGCCTCTAGTCCGACATCTGGCCATAATTCTGGCCACAACTCCATATCCAGTGATTTTCCGTTACAGCAAAGACGGCAGAGCTCAGATTTGAGCCCCAGAACTCAGAGCAGTGCAGTTTCTCCTCGACATCCTCGGTCCAGTAGTGCAGCTTATGATTCTGCCTGGAATGATTCCCATCCACTGCCCCTTCCTTCAACATCGGCTGGGGGTACTGCACCTTCCACTCCACTCTCACCACGTTCTACCGGAGTGCCACCTCGGAGCCCTTGTAAGTTAGAGTCTGGGGCTTCAGCTGGAAAATGGCAGAAGGGGTGCCTGCTAGGTAGTGGCTCTTTCGGTAAAGTGTATAAAGGAATTCACCGGTATGTTTCTTATCATTTTTTTGATGCTCTTTGATTTTTAGAGATTGTAGTTTCTGAAATTGGTGGGCTCTAAGCTTGGGTGTATGCAACTTGATCTTCTTTGCACAGTGAAACAGGGGAATTTTGTGCTATAAAGGAGGTGGAGTTTATACGCGATGATCTAAAGTCACAAGAGTCTGCAAAACAGCTTACCCAGGTGCTGTTAGTGTTTCTTGTATGGCTTGTGAGCACGCATTGCGTCATCCTCATGAGAGAATACCTAATTTGCAGGAGATACTGCTTTTGAGTTCCCTGCGTCATCCAAACATTGTCCATTACAAGGGGAGCGAGACGGTGAGGCTTTCCATATTCTGAAAGGATTCTTATCCTTGTTCATTTTTATTGCATTGGACACCGACTGTGGCTTGCACTTTTCTGACTCGCATGATCCTGGTTAATGCTCAGGTGGGTGGAAATTTGTATATATACTTGGAGCTTGTTTCAGGGGGTTCTATCTACAAGCTTTACCAGGAATTCACAAGGCTTCAAGAGCCAGTCATACGACGCTATACACGTCAGATTTTGCAGGGCTTGTATTTTTTACACAGCAAACACACTGTCCACAGGTGCGTGTTTGTAAAAGGAATTTGTTGCAGTTCTGCTTGTGATTATACTTGTCAATTTAGCTGACACACAGGGGGTTGAATTATGATTATAAATGGTCTTCTTGGTTGCTGCATTTATAGCAAACTGTTCAATACTATGCTTTTTTCTTGCATAATGTGGTCTTCAGAGCTCTTGTAATTTCTTCAGTTGGTCCCCTAATGCTAGAGGGTGCTTGTCAAGTTGCTTGACAAGGTCTATGTTAGCAGAGTAATGGCTATTTAAGCAAGCAGATGCTTTCTTGGGACTTCTAAGTGAAAGGTACTGCACCTATGCACGAGATTGAATCTGCAGACGTTAATACTGGGCAACCATAAGAGAAAGGAAGGCCTCTCTCTCCCATATTAAGACGACCTCTCTCTCTCTGTGCAGATCCCCTCTCTCTCTAACTTGCACTCTCTCTTTCTCTCTGTCCATGGTTGCTTCCCTCCTATTCTTGCGGAATATAAGAATAGCAGGGTGCCCACTTCAAGGAGGAGGAGGCTGACCGAGGCACTGAAGACGATCAATCCAAGACTCAGTACACCAATCCACTCAATGTGGAAAAAATGAAGTCAACATCCTCAAGGGCTACATGTTTGCCTATTTCAAGGACCCCCACAATGTGAAGTACATGTAGATAAAACCTATGAATAGAGAGAGGAAAGGATTGGTGAAGCCACAAATTAAAGCCAAACTAAGGTGAAGCCGATCAAATCTTCCATCAATGAAAAGAAATTTAATCATTTTGCAAATTGGCGGTAGAAGCAGTAGTAGGTGATGCCTCAGATACAGGGATACTTGTCATCTTATCCAGGTAAACTAGGCAGGAATCAGACTTTCTGACATATCTTGGACGCCTATAGGTGGCATATATACCTTTTATAAAGGAGGCTTGCCGGGCTACACATTAGCGTCGTTTGGCATGGAAACTTGCATGCAGGGATTTCACCAAGGTGGGATCAATGTTATGTATGGATGTGGTATGCCACCAACACTTGGTACTACTTTTGGCAGTACAAGAAACAAGCTCTTTCAACCTGTGTTTTATGATCAATTGACTCCATGAAGGGTCAGAAGAACTATAGAGGAGGTTTGGACTTTGAACGCCAACTTTGACTCTTTCAGGGCCTGGAGATGAAAAGAAAGCACTTACTTTTATTCAGCAATTTAACAGAACTTTCTCGTGCGAGAGTTTTGAAGGTCATCTTCTAGGTTTTCCCGTCTATATCTTGCGAATGAGGGCGTCTTTGTGGCTATACATTGTGTTGAGGCTTTTCTAGGGTCTAGACATCACGATTCATGGGGGATTTTTCCTAGATTTTGTTTGGTGTCCCACTCGTGGCCTTTTTGTTGGGTGTCCTATTTTTATGTTTTGGACCCTTGATATTCCCATTTTATTTGACATGGGTTCTTGAGATGTGGGTCCAGCATTATTGTTACTTCCCTGTATAGGGAGAGGGGAAGGGAGGGATAGGGGCATTCGGGCATTGTAGTGATTCAAAGCCTTGTATTCTGTTGTGATTGCAGAGTTGCTGATTTATTATTTATAGGTCTTGAGCCACTCTCTCTCTGTCTCCATCTTACTCTAGCATTTCTATATATCTCTCCCCCTCGCGCATGTTCCGTTGTCACCACACCTTTCGCTACACTTTGACATGGTATTAGAGCCTAGGTTTGATGATATCTAGTGGATCTTGAGCACAAGGAGGGGCTGATTATGGCTATGGTTTTCTTTTCAGCCAGTAGGAGGGCGAGTTCTGGGTACATTTTCATCACGGGGAGCACCCTTGGAGTAGCATTTTTGCATCAAGAGGGGGCTGATCTCTTGTGTACTTGATTTTTCAGTTGGCAGTCAACTGAAGGAGTGTTGGACGAGATCTAGGCTTGCGTTTTGAAGATTCAAGGTAATTCAAGTGCGATTGTTCGTGCTAGTACCTTCGTAGGTTTTCGGCCACGCGATTGGAATCTGGGCTTATCTTGGATTCATCTAGGTATACTTTTGTGTAGTAGAGGGCTGTTTTTGGGTCGATTTAAGCTGATGTACTTGTCCTTGCTGAGGAGTTTGGAGATCCCTTTCAACGAGAGGTTGCTTGCAGCCTTGAAGTCCGGTTTGCACTGGCCTACGGTGGATATTCTCTCATGCCTTGCCATCGACTGCTTCTAATATATGCATTCACCAAGACTTCTAATAAAGACTAGCAAATCAACAATAGACCATTACAAATGCCAAAAACTAGAGTCCACGTCTCTAACCGAACACTGAAAACACAAAGCTGAGCTTAGCTAACCAATGTCTACAACCAAATAGTGTCAAATGTCTGTTGTCATGGTCACATAAAACTAAGAGCATTAAAATAAATACATAATGAATCATGATAATCCAAGAATGAAGTTCGAAGTCGTGACTCTAATAAGTAATAAGTACTACAAACCGCACACTGCACTCAAAGCTGGCACCTGCAAGAGAGGAGCACACATTGCACTGTACCTGTATCTCTGCTAAAACCAGTCGCTCTCAGCCGCAGCAAGGTGTTTTTCAAAAAGAGGCCTAATCGGTTGAAATAGAGCAGCCCCCCCCAAAAAAAAATGTATGGATCGTGTTGTGCGGTCATACTATACAGATAGAATTCGAACGTACGTACGGATGCAACCCCTTACTTGGATTCTTGTTCAGAAAAGAGGGTCACTTTGTTACCTATATTGAAGTGGAACAATTGGATTGATGTTAGTGGTTGGGAGGTTTGTAACTATTTCCTGACCTGTGCTTCATAGCTAGAGGGGGTTGGTGCCTTTGAATATGGGAGCAGTTTTCTACTCACAGAAGGATGAAACTTTTGGTACTGGTGAGAGATTTGAGAATGAGATGATATGTCTTATTGTGGAGAATAGGGGTAGATTAAAAGGGATTACTGGAAAAAGTCAGATTCAGATTGGAAATTTGGTGAGGCAGCTTATGTTGCACATGTTCCGGCTTTTACACACTTGGTTCACCTACTATCATCTCGAGTAGGGGATTGATAACACTTCATATTTCTTTTTGAGCACCAAGCTCAGGCGGTGGCTCCTACTTCCTTGGCAGAGCATAGAGAATCTACTTAGTCTATGGAAGATGGTTTGGAAAACTTCTCATAACCTTTAGCTCTTTGACAGTACATGCGGTGGAGCTCTAATCTGTACGGTTGACACAGGTTTTATGGACTTGGCAGACACTGATGGCAGTTGCAGGGTTCTTCTTGGTACCATTGGTGAACATGGTTGTCTATCTTGGTGCCATGCGGTTCTCTGTAGAGAGGTGCTTGGTGTAGTGGTGGAATGGGCATGCAATTTTCCTTCTTCACTCTTGGAGGCCCTAGATTTGAGAGGGTGTGAAGCGCTATGGAGGTCATCTCCAAGGTTTTCCTATCTAGATCTTCTGAGTGAGGGCTTTTATGTAGTTGTGCCTGGCCTTGTGATGCTTTTCTAGAGTCTTAAGTATCATGGGGTTTTTTTCCCAGATTTAATCCGGTGTGCCACTTGTGGGCTTTTGTTGGGCACCCTAATTTTATGTTTTTGGCCCTTGATATTCCCATTTTATTTGACATGGGTTATTGAGATGTGGGTCATGCAAATTGTTACTGTCCAATATAGGGAGAGGGGGGGTTGCCCCATTCTGACAATGTAGTGATCCGAAGCCTTGTACTCTTGTGATTGCAGAGTTATTGTTCCATAGGGCGTGAGCCACTCTCTTTTCATCTCTCTCTCTCTCTCTCTCTCTCTCTCTTTTGTGTTCCCTTGTCACCATAGCTTCCGTTGTTGTCACGTGCACATGGCTCAATGTGCCACATGGACATGCTTCATTGACTTCTTGAGCCAATTTTTCAGTTTTGGAACCCCCTGGCATAAATGGTTTGTACACGCGTTTTGACAGTTGGTGTTACACTACCTGGGGCATGTCACAAGCTACTGACGTATCAAGCCATTGAAAATGAAGCTGACTTGCAGATCCCGGTTGAGGGGCCTTAACTTTAAGACAAAGCAACAGAAGAAGCAAAAGAAGTTTTACCAACTTACAAAGTTTTGTCGAGTGGCCTATTTTTAAAGAAGAGTTTCCACCAACATATGGAATCCCGTCCGTTGGGGGCCAAGTGTCCTAGAGAGATTAAATAAAGCAAGACCAGCACACACTCTCTTGCATAAAGATTGATGACGTGGCAAAGCTGTAAAGGAATCATATATTTTTCGCTTGTGCTTGCGTGGCACTTGTATGGATTTCCGTGTTTTGCACTGGTAGATGCTGATGTGGCAGTGTACGGGATTCCTTATTTTGCGCTTGCAGCTTTTGGGCAAGATGCTTTTGAACCAAATGCTCTTGAGTTTGAAGCTTTTCATGCAATTGCTTTTCATAGGTCAAGGGCCTTTAAATATGTGCAGAGGCCTCAATCTCTAGCACTCTTCCTAGTGAAGGTGCAGAGCGTGAGTACTGACATTGTACTGAGTTCAAGCAATATAAAGAAATACCGGAAGGGACGCCAAGGTTTGGGGCCAATGCTCTCTTGGGGTGGAACTCCGCCACTCCTCGTCTTGTGTCGTGCATCTCTTTCTGTGCAATTGTTATTTGGAGTGCTTAAAGTTGTTCAATCTATTCTTTTTCCGTTGGCACGTGGTGTCTACCCTTGTGACAACGGTGTCAGAGCTTCAGGTGTTTGCTTTTTTGAAAGCATACCGGTCCTATCAAAGAGTAGACAAAGCAAACCGGCGCTTCCAAAGTTTATTGGAAAGTTTATGAAAGAATCTTCGTGTCCCGGCCTCGGACTTGGTGGACTTATTAGCCAGAATCTTTGTGTCCCGACCTCGGACTTATTAGCAAGAATCTTTGTGTCCCGACCTTGGAGTTATTAGCCACTCCCCACCCTTACTTTGTTGCGCATCGGGCGTGCTCCCGTCCTCATCGCTTTGTCTTACAGGGCATAAGCCATTAGGAATCCAAGACATGGCGTTCATAGATTCGGTAGAATACTTGCAGTTTCTCCTCGACAAGCTTCGTAATAGTCTTTCGTGGCACTCAGCAGAATCTCCTGATGCTGCATAGTTTGCAATAGTTTTTGAATTACATGTTACCCCTTGTGATGCCCCAAGTGGTACCTCCTTTTTTGGCACCAGAAAGTACACGGATGTCACAAACTACTGGCATGTCAAGCCACTGAAGACGTTTCCACCAACATATGGGACCTCGTTCGATGGGGCCCAAGTGACCTAGAGAGATTAAATAAAGCAAGACCATTGCACACTCCCTTGCGTAAAGACTGATGACGTGGCAGAGTTGTACATGATCTCACGGGAATCCCACATTTTTTGTTGGTTGTGCTTACGTGGCACCTGTTCTGATTTTCGCGTTTTGCGCTGATAGGTGCTGACGTGGCAATGCACGGAATTCCTTATTTTGTGTTAGCAGCTTTTGGGCAAGGTGCTTTTGAGTTTGAAGCTTTTCATGTAACTGCTTTACATAGGCCAAGGTCCTTTAAATATGTGCAAGGTGGAGAGCGCGAGTACCGGCATTGTACAGAGTTCAAGCAATATAAAGAAATACCGAAAGGGGGGACCAAGGTTTGGGGCCAGTGCTCTCTTGGGGTGGAACTCCGCCACTCCTTGCCTCGTGTCGTGGATCTCTTTCAGTTCAGTTGGTATTTGAAGTGCTTAAAGTTGTTCAGTTTATTCATTTTGCATTGGCACGTGGTGCCCGTCCCTGTGACACGGCATCTGGCATGACGTGCATGTAGTTGTTGGTTAGAGGAATCCAACGAGCCTTTCCCCGTGTCAATCATATTCCAGGATTGACAGTTGTGTGATAATTTCACATAGAAACTTAGCTCTCGTTAAACTTATTGATAAATCATTTTTTATGATTTCATTTATAAGAATTTGATAGTGGTTTTACCGCCCTATCTCAACGTAAAGGAGTTGATAACCAACGAATTTGGCCTATAAAGGGAGCAAAGCTCTTAGTAGTTGATATAGATTTGAGGAGCGTTTGCAGAAGACAAGCCCTAGCGTTTGGGCTCCTAGATCAGCCCGAGCGTTTTTGAACCCGATCGGCGCCAGCGTTTTGGTGTAGATCAGCCAGTGTTTGTGGTTTCCAGCCCTAGCTCTTGCTATTCCTGCAGGTGAGCCCTAGGGTTTTCAGATTTCAGCCCTTCCCTCGCCTGAATGGCTCGGATTTGCTCGTGCTAGCCATCCTGTTGCAGCCTGGTACTTCGGCAGCCCATTGAGCTTTTCGGCCATTCTCTCGCTATGTCAAGTGCTCCCATTGCTGTCCATCACCGGCATCATCAAGATCTGCATTTTCAGCCCCTCATTCCTCTCACAGCGGGGGCGCAATTCAGCCCCAGATCTACCTCTTGGGGCCCATACGCAATCCCCCATCGAGAAGGATCTAGAGGTGCATCAAATCAGCCCCGGAGGTGCCTCGTTTCGAGAAGTTGTCACGACGACATTCCCTAGTCGAGTCAGTAGAGTCTGTTATTTGAGGTATTGCATGTGTGTAAATTCCATTTACGCAATCAAAAGCAAATACCACATTGGCAATGGTTGTGGGGGGTCCTTTAGAGGGTTGGTTGGGATCCCATTGGGTGTTGTTATCCTTTTCTCTCTGCCCCTCTCTCCCCCTCTGTACATCTCTACCTCTCTCATTCTCTCTCTGCACGAAAATAGAAGCAACCATCATTCATGCTAATAGATAGCAATCATTACTGCAAGGAAAGAAGTAAAGATTTGTGGAAGTGTAAAACCTTGATATTCACCATTTCAACTCCTCGACAGTTGACATTGGTATCGGAGCTTTGAAGATTTTGCACTAATCTGCTAATCTTTGATTTTTTTTTTCTCTGTAGTGTTTGAGTGTGTTGTAGGGTTTCGCCCAAGGACGCTTCTCCCACCTAGGGAATTACAGGACGTACCATTGCACGTAGGACTGTGTGCCTCGAGCGTAGGAAATGTAAACATTGTATATTGGGGGTTACAGGTATGGTGCGCCTGCAAGAGGGTAATTGACTTGGTGTACGTGCTCGACCACCTCGATATAAAGAAATCCTAGCACAGCGGTGCACCCTTCCAATTTTTGGAAGGTATGTTTTATTTTTCTCCTCTTTAATCTATAGTCTTTCTTCTTCTTCATTTCCTTCTCTTTCTCGCGTGTCTCTCTCTCTCTCTCTCTCTCTCTCTTCAGTCGGAGTGAAAGGCAATGCCAACGTCTGTCTCCTTGTTATGGGATTTTTCCCCATGTTCTCATTGTACATTTGTCAATGTTTTTCTCATATTACTTATATATGGACCGATGGTTGACTCTTATGTAACGCAAAGAGTCAAGCCCCACTTTTATTGAGAGAGAGAGACTCTGGTGTCTAGCATTCCGGAGATGTGGCCATCATGACTATCACATCAGGCTGGAGTATCAGGGTGAGATGTTGCATGATCATTAGTTGGATGCGGACTACAGTGGTTGGCTCTTTTGAGAGGCGCTCTTTTTGTAGGCTCTTTTGAGAGGCACTCGTGTTGATCATGCTTTTACTATTGAGGAGTCTCCACTTTGGAGATTGTGGGTTTGGTAGGGAAAGCCTCTCGTCGAGTTCAATTAGGATCCTGGTGAGTGGTAGTGGCCTTCTTTGCAGGTTGATGGGGTCTTCTTTTGTTTTTCAAGTACATTGTTTCTCTAGGGAGGAGGCTTCTTCTGTTGTGGACACGAGTGACGACACCCACCTCATCGTCCATGACAATTAGAGGTATGGTTAGACCAATGTATCTGTCCTGCCTTCTAGTGACAGTTTTGGTCATGCATTTGGACCCTTGGGATTAGCTGTAGGATATGCTATTTCATGTGGATGATAGCAGATTGCTTGTTGGCACTTGGGCTGCGGGCACTTGTCATGATCCAGCTTGTTAGCAATGTACTTTACAACTTGAGTCTCCGGGGCTCTTTTTTTTGGATATTTGCATATACTCATCCAGTGTGTAGGGCAGTTTGTTGTTTGTGGATTAGAGTGGGCATACACGATGGGTTCATGACGTGGGTGGCAGTTGGATGGCTTTTGCAATTATTGGGGTCACATACCTTTTTCTAGGGCTTGTCCAGGCCCAACAGATCCAACCTTCATGCTTTAGGATATCGATCATGCATTCTAATGCTGATTGCCCATCAGTTGGACTTCTACTAACATGATATAATTTTCACTATGATTTACAACATTACTCTTTGGACCATGTGGAAGGCTCGTTGCCCTCACATTTTGGGCTCACAGTCTTTCCCTACATCCACCATGTGACGATTATTTGGAATGAGTTGCAATATACTCTGTTGTTGGTGGGATACTTCAGTAGGCTCCTCCAAGGCAACGGAGTGGCGTGGATGCTCTATTCTTCACACATGGGCGAGATCTTTAGATCTTTTCATGCAGGACTATCGTCACATCACATGGCATTATGCACCTCTCAAATGGTTCGTTTTACATTCATCATATAGGCCATCTTGATGTTTCGATAGCCCTCAATTTGTTATCACGTCTTTGTACTGTCTTTGGATGATAGGCCATTAGGCATCTCTAGAGGTCTCTTTTGAACAGAGAATACATTCTCCTTTCTTGCGAGAGAGAGAGAGAGAGAGAGAGAGAGAGAGAGAGAGAGAGAGAGAGAGAGAGAGAGAGAGAGAGAGAGAGAGAGAGAGAGAATCTCCTGGCTACACAGACCGCCTACAGATGCGCGTCGGACGAACCACCCGACCATAGCCACCATCCGGCGGCTCCCCCGTGCTGGGGCCAGCGTCTGAGGATGTAGGCATGCACCTGTAAGACCGAGCGTCCCATACCACCCGGCCTCACCTCCTCGAGGTGACCTCGTGCACTCCTAGCCTCGCGGGCTAACCATTGGCACTCTGCTAGTGGGGTCGATAACTGTAAATGAGGCCTTGGCCTCCCTTTTATAATAATGGCCGGCCACACTGGCCGGGTTCGCACTACGTCCGCCCGGACACTGGACGCCCATCCCGACGGCATCTGGGCTAGATCCCCTCTCCTTTGAGCGGGACGTAATAGACTTTTCTCCTTAAGAACCATTGATGTCCTCATCAATGAAGTGGGGATACTGAGCCTTCAAAGCTCTAACAGGTTTCCAAGTAGCAAACTTTTCAGATTAACCCTTCCATTTAATTAAGTACTCGTCATAAGCCTTTTGGCGAGAATGACGGGTACGATGATCCAAAACTGCTTCTGGTTCTCGAGGAATATACTCAGTTTGCATATCTTGCCATACATTTTTCTCGATAGGCACGACAACATCAGCTTCTCCCAATTTTACTCTAAGGTGGCTGACAGAAACACTGGATGTACAGTAACATCCGAAGGAAGAGCCAGTTTATAGGCAACTTGGCCAATTTTCTTTGTGATCAAGAACGGACCACAATATCTAGCTGAAAGCTTATAATGCTTTCGTGTTCGCATAGTCTTGGAATCCTTGGGTATCTTCAGATAAACCCATTGTCCCACATCTAGAGTCCTTGGAGACCTCTTTTGATTAGCATAAGTAATAACTCGGTCACTAGCCGTTCTTATACTATCCTTAGCCAATTCGAGCATTTCCTGCATGTCATACAAGAAATCACGAGCTTAGCGTTCCTTGACTTTCTCTAAGCCAATAGCAATCGGGGATTTAGGCTCGAATCCATACATCAGCATGAATGGGCTAAATCTAGTAGTAGAATGCTTGCTACTATTATAGTCAAACTCTAACTGTGGAAGATACCTTTCCCAGTCAGATTGCCTATGAGAAACATAGGCTCTCAAACATAGTCAAGTTTGGTTCTTTGCTCTTCGTAGGTTTGTAGTAGTATTCATTTTTCGATTTCATATTTAGCTTACCTGAGGACTTAAGAATGTGTTTCGTTATAAGTTGTTGTGTGAAGTTTGATTTCTAGGATTAAGTTTTTAAGATGTCTTATCCTTTTTTTTGGCTTAAAGTTGAGTACTTGTTTTAAGCCAAGTAAGTTGCGTCAACTTATTTTACACATGCCTTTTCTAAAAACATTTTTAAGTTTATAATGTTTTGTTTTATCTAGTTTTGTTTCGAAGCAAACAAAGTGATTTAGTTTGTTTGTTTGTTTGTTTTTGTTTTTCTTTTCTTTTCGTGTGTCCCTTGCTTTATAGTTTTATGAGTGCTTTATTCCCTCTTATAATTCGTGAGTTCAGACTATTCTGAACTTATGAAGGTATATGAGAAACATAGGCTCTCAACATGTCCTCTAACGTTTGATTCATCCTCTCAGTTTGTCCGTCGGACTTAGGATGGTCAGAAGACAACATAGTCAACTTCGTTTGAATGTGAGCAAAGACATCTCGCCAAAATCGGCCAGTGAGCTTAGTATCTCGATCACTGACTATATCTTCTGGGAGACCATACAACTTATAAAGCTGATCGACAAATAAAACCACCAACTCATGGCTTTTTACTGTCGACTTCGTTGGTATAAACTTCGCCATTTTTGTGAGTCTATCGACCACAACCCAAATAGCGTCATTGCCCCGACTAGTATTAGGCAAACCAACGATGAAGTCCATGGAAATACTCTGCCACTTGGCTTCTGGGATTTCCAATGGGTGTAGCAGGTTAGCTTTCCTAAGGCGGTCTGCCTTATTGACCTGACACTAAGCGCATCTCTTCACATAGCTCTCTATGTAAGAGCGCATTCTTGGCCAATAGAAATATCGCTTGACCAAAGCCAAAGTTCTCTGGATGCCTGGGTGTCCAGCGCTAGGAACATCGTGGCATTCGCACAAAATCTTTTATCAAATCTCATCGATTTCTGGCACGTAGACTTTACCATTTCTAAACAATAGTCCACCTCTAATGGAATCTCGTCTCTCCAGCACGACTCACTTGGGTCTCCGGACCACCCAAGCCTGTATGTGAGTCATGCCCCGCTTCGACCTCGTTCCATATCTTGCCAAAATGGCCATCGGGACGACATAGCCCTCGGAGAGAGAGAGAGAAATCCGTCGAGATTTCAGCCATAGACAAAGCATTGACCTCAGGAATCCTGCTGAGCGCATATGCAACTCGATTGCTGGATCCTTTTCTATAACGGATCTCATAGTCAAACTCTTGCATAAGCTCAACCCACCTAGCCTTCCGGCCTCTGAGATCACCCTGATCACAGGTATAGCGCAAGGAATGATGATCTGTCCATGCAACAAACGCAGAGCCATACAAGTAGTGCGGCCATTTCCTCAGGCGTGGACTACGGCGTAAAGCTCCTTTTCATACGTTGGATAATGCATCTCAGCGTCCGAAAGCTTCTTACTTTCAAACGCAACAGGACGTCCATCCTGGTATAATGCCGCACCAATAGCATAATCACTAGCATCCGTTTCAACCACAAACGGTTTGCTAGGATCCACAATGTGCAATATTGGCGCAATAGTCACCAAGTGTTTGTGTCCGAAAGCTGTCGTCGAGACGCTCATTCCAGACAACAGGGGGATTACCCTTGCGACGAGGTTCCGAAGTCTTCGGCCCTTTCACCCCTCCTTTTAAAAGTTGCGTAAGCGGAGCAACAACTTTAGAGTAATCCTTGATGAACTTGCGAAAGAATCCAGTAAAGCCTAAAAAGGATGTACATTCTTCAGAATGGGCCAATTTCGCACTTTATCCAACTTTTCAGGGTCGACGCGAATTCCATCGCGAGTAATGATGTGACCCAAGTACAGAAGCTCTTTCACACTTAGAAGCCTTAGCGTAAAGCTTCTCAGTTGTCAGTACTTCGAGAACAGTGCGTATATGCACTAGGTGCTCAGACAAACTTCCGCTGTAGATCAAGATATCATCGAGAAATACAACAACGAAGTTGCCTAGAATGGTCTCAGCAGATCGTTCATCATCTGTTGGAACGTAGCTGGAGCATTGGTCAAACCAAAAGGCAAGACCAAAAACTCGTAGTGACCATAACGCGTAGGAAGCCTGTCGTAGGAATATCTTCCAGTTTGATTCGTATCTGATGATAGCTTGATCGCAGGTCTATCTTCGTAAAATACAACGCTCCATGGAGCCGATCTATCAGATCGTCCATGCGTGGGAGCGGATACTTGTTCTTGACAGTGAGTTTATTCAACCCCTTGTAATCCATGCAGAAGCGCATTGTGTTATCCTTCTTTCGAGAAAGTAGCATTGGTGCCCCCCACGGGGATTTGCTATGCTGAACAAAACCCCTGTCGAGATAATCCTTCAGCTGTTCGCTGAATCTCGTCCTCCTCGGTTTTACTAAACCGATAGGGTTGCTTTGAGAAGGGCTGACTACCAGCCACCAACTCGATGCCATGATCTACTGCTCTCGATGGTGGCAAGCCAGGAGGTAGATCATCAGGAAAAACATCCTTGAAATCAGTCATGATTTCGTGGACAAGGTTGGATTCGTCGGAATCTCCAAGTTCAACAGAAGAACATGAAACATTTTTACGAAATTCAGTGACAGAAGTACCAAGCACTAATGAATCAAACCAAGTAGATGGTACACATTGATAAAAGTCAACATCAGAAGACTTTAATTCTTTATACATTTCCAAAGCAGTAACAACTGGTATTGCAAAACCATTATTTATAGACTTCTGATTACAAAGCGACACAGATACATGAGGCATGTTCTGTTTAACAAAAGCAAGAGAGTGATGTACATAGTCTATATACAATGAGTCTTGTTTATCATAAAACCATGGAATTCCTAAAATAACATATGCTCTGTCCAGACGCATGATGTGGAAGTCCAGGTTCTCTTTGTAATCAGCCAGCTCGAGCGACAAGTCTGGAACCATCCGATTCCATACATCCGTATCAATGTTCCGAGCCATCTTCACGCGATACTCATGGTCTCTGTCCTGCGTCCGCACGTTTAGTTTCTGCACCAATTTTGCATCCACAAAATTGTGTGAGCTTCCATTATCAAGGAGTACGGTCACGTTGTGACCATTGATCTTCCTGGGAAAACGGAGAAGATCGTGCTTACCAAACACTTTGGTGCTAAAAGTATAATTTGTGCATGAACTGTGCACTAAATGATGGATTTCAACGTGAATAACATCAGAGTTACCCGAGATCTCGTGAATTTGAGAGTTACCCGAGATCTCGTGAATTTGAACCGAAGGACGGCCTTGCGGTTTTTGCGTCTTCTTCTTTTTAGGGAAATCCTTGATTTGGTGATCCGTCTGGCCACATCCGAAGCAAGCCCCCTTCTTCACTACATCAGCAACTGAAGCGTTTCTGGCTTTCTTCTTTTCCTGAGAAGAGCTCGGCGGTGATTTGGACTTATGCTGGAATTGGAGTCGCTTCCTCGAAGCACCCTCACCGAATTGATGGTCTCCAGTTCTTTTCTTCTCATAATTCGCTCCATCATCAAATGGAACGTCTTGGCCTTGGCCACTGCATCCTCGACATCAGTCGGGGCTTTGTCTTTGATTAAGGCCCAACGGTAATCTTCATGTAACCCCAGCAAGTACATGTGCATGGCGTGTGTGGAATCCACCTTGCAGAAGGTGAGCGCCTCTTTGAAAGCTGTCGTATACTTATCAAAAGTTTGGCATACGTATTCAAAGGGTCCATTTTTGCGAAATCCTTCTTGAATTTCATGCAAAAATCAGCCCACGTCGTAGGCTTTTCTGTCATGTCACGCCACCAAGTAAGCGCCTTACTGTGCAGATAAAGAGGAATCGTCTGAATCCTCCGTTCATCATGCTCCCCATGGAGATCAAAGTATGTGGTCCATTGGTGCAGCCAGTTATTTACAGTCAAATCCGTACACTCCTTCTCTTCACCTAAGAAATTTGTAGTCTTATACGGAATTGTGGCAGTCGGACCACCTTGTGAACGCCCTAAAGCAGCAATCTGCGTCTGCAAATGTTGGAGATTGGTTTCGCCCTCGGAAATACACGCAGTCGTTGAGTGAGCCATATTTTCGAGAGTAGAAAGTTGGGAACTGAGCCCCTGTACGACCCCTTCGAGAGAGGCCAAGTGAAGGTTCGTTTGAACATTCGCGTTTTCTAGAGCGGTAACACGCTGGTCGAAACTCTGGAAAGTGCTGGTAATCCATGTGTAGAGAGCATGCGTGAATGGAATTTGAATGTTACCTGGTGCGTCGTCACGTTGCACCTCAGAGTTGGAGGAATCCATGGCGAGGTGCGTGAAAAAACTGAAAAATTCACGTGAAACCGAGCCTTTTCTGCACTTGTTGGTCGCGAAAAAGTGAAATTCGAGGAGCTCCACGTGTCGGCGTGAGCGCCTGAAGGCGAGCAGGTGATGGCGAGAGCGCAAGAGCGCGAGCATGTGAGAGAGTGTAGGCTTTGGAGATGAGCAGAAGAACCAAGTTTGAGGTTTCTGTAAACTCTTTAGGGTTGTGTAAGTGAGTTTGTAATAAAACAAAGGTTTCAAACTATATTTTAAAAAGGTCCTGGCCATTTAAAAAAAGGCCACTTGATAATTAAAAGGACAACTCACTAACTCAACAAGCAGCGTAAAAAAACTCCCAATGCTGGCTGGAAAAAAAAACGAGCGCCCATATGGCTGCAAGCAACGTGTGGAGAGAGAAAAAAAATATCGCCCATGCCAGGCGTGTGGGTATGCGTGCCCAGCACATGCCAGAGGCCACCTTGGAGCCAGCGCTTGGGAAAAGAAAATCCACGCTGGAAAAAAAAACTAGCAGCGCTACTCCCTCTCCCAGCCTCCTCCTCACGCTTCCCTGCAGAGTTGCAACACAGCTCCATGCCAAGCAAGCAGGTATCTCTCTCTCTCTCTCTCTCTCTCTCTCTCTCTCTTTCTTTCTCTCTCTGTGCTTCGCACAGTGAGAGTTACAGAGAGAGAAATCGACAGAGAGAGGCAAAAGTATACCATATGCTGAAATTTAATCCAGGACAACAAATTAATGAGTAATATACTGACTGTCATCGAAAAACCAGTAAAATCAATTAGTAATATTGTGCTTTTCCACATATCCACCTGCTGGGCTATTGAATTTTATAAAAAATCAGCGAGCAACGCATTAAATTTCACCTGCACACAAGCTTATGAGAAGAAAATAATCAGTTAAACAGTTAATTCATCAAAAATGACAGAACAACGATTTTCCGACTCGAACCAGTCTGTAAGTGTGCACTCGGTCCTTCGTGCAGCCAAGCCGGCTCTGATACCATGAAACGAACGAGGAGATAGGCCACACAGACCGCCTAGAGATGCGCGTCAGACGAACCACCCGACCATAGCCACCATTCGGCAGCTCCCCCGTGTTGGGGCCAGTGTCCGAGTAGCATATTCCCCCCATGTCTCTGTGGAAGTGATGGCTGGCGGTGGAGAGTGCTCATTGAAAAGCCTCCATGCTTCACTAGAGTCCTGACTCATAAATAGCTGGTACAGATCACGCTCTAATTGAGATAGGTAAGCCCTCTTCTTTCGTCGCACTAGGCAGCGGAAGATAATCCGCGACTGTCTATATGTAGTAGTACCCATGAGCACCTCTCATGTAATTTGATCCTCATCTCTCTACACTCCTCATCATACCAACTGTTCTGGGGCATGCTCCCAGATTGTCTGCGTGTAGGTTGGTTGTAGGGATATGCCTCAAGGTTGCATCATGTAGCGTCTCTGTCAGAATCTGGGTGAGCTCATCTAGTGGTCGTCGTGGCACCTGAGTGCATAGCTGCCTGTGTATCTCATCAATGTACACGTGATCCGTCTCCCTCGTGAAGGTATACCGAGTATGTGTGGAGGCCTCTCTCAATGGAGCTGTGCTGAACTGGAACGATAAAAGTGAAAGACAAGATAGCATGATCGACTGCTATCTCGACCGACCTAGTTCCCACCACAAAATCTTGAAAGGAAGGAATGAGTCCTGGCGGAGCCATAACATAATCCATTGTACTAGCGCCATGTCGGTGTGGAAAGCATGTAAAACCACGAGCTGCAGGGAATCTCTGTAAGCCATTCAAAATGGCCAATCCATGTGCAGTTTCCATATTAGTCAAGTATTTGCCATACTCAGTGTGCTCTTCATCTTGTGATAATCTAGGCCTTCATTTTTGTAATATCAAGCTCTCGCATCAACTCCTCTGAGGTATCATAGAATACTGTCTCGTGATGGGCAGTCCTAGCATTGAAATCCCCCAAGATAATAATGTCGCCATCTCTCGAAAACTCCCATATATCATAGAGAAGGGGGACGGTCCTCTAGGTGATGCATAAACTGATGTACTAGGAGGGAAATAGCAAATAGCGATGCAGAGATATCTGCTTGTCTCTGCCTTCAGTCTCACCCACATGTACCTAGAATGCTCATCCCTACGAGCTATATGTATCAGAGACTGTAGCTCCTCCTTGAATAAGACTGCCACTCCTCCTGAACCTAGTCGTCTACGCTCTGACCGAGTCTCTTGTTTGCAAGTTGTCTCCCATCTGTATCCGCTCACATGGGGCATGGACGTCTCTTCTGGTGGAATGTGCTGTTGTATATGGCCTTGGAAATTTGGAGTTGGCTATCGGAGATTCTTTGGTGACCTCCTCTTGACGTCATGGTGGCCTCGTTTTGCTTCAACTCTTTGCTACCTTCTTCCCTCACTACCTTGCTTCTAGCTTTTGTTGTCTCATCCATCTTTTGTAACCTCGCATCACTCGTAGTTTTTCCCTTGTGGTTTGTAATCATTGAATATCTTAGGGGTTTTTTCACTATCTGTCATGTGTGTGCCTACGGGCTGATGTAATGCCTTGAAGCGTGTAATTTTGATTATGTAATACAAAAGGATACCAAGCCCCTCTTTTTTAGAGAGAGAGAGAGAGAGAGAGAGAGAGAGAGAGAGAGAGAGAGAGAGAGAGAGAGAGAGAGAGAGAGAGAAGGAGAAGAAGAAGAAGATAGTTTTAACGTTGTAGGAAACTATCCCAAGAGACCTTAAAGATCTAGCCGACGAGGAGAGTTGAACTCAAGACCTGTTATTCGAGAGTGTTATGAGAGAGAGAGAGAGAGAGAGAGAGAGAGAGAGAGAGAGAGAGAGAGAGAGAGAGAGAGAGAGAGAGAGAGAGAGAGAGAGAGAGAGATGTAGATGTTATTGAGTTGATATTTTTTTTCTTTTTCATGTTTGTAGGGATATAAAGGGGGCAAATATACTCGTGGATCAAGATGGTACTGTAAAGTTAGCCGACTTTGGCATGGCAAAGCACGTAAGTTCCTAGTCATGATTTTTATATTATACATTGTTTGTATGTTCACGTTTTTGCAAATATGAACAATCACATATTCAAGTCCTATGAAGTAAAACATGCATGGGGAACTTTATTAAATAATGTGTAAATGGTTGATAGAGTTTACAATTGATTGCTTTTAAAAAAAAAATCCCATTCGGTTCAAGAAAACAAAAGTAGAGAACTCATTTTGTTCTTTTTCTTGGTGGATGGCATTTAAATGAGTACAATATTTTGCAAGCGAGGATGGTGCTTAGGCATGTTACTTATCTAGTAATTAATACTTGCTGGATATGTGTTTACTTTTACTATGAATATTGATTAGGTGTTGTGTGATTTGTTGTTGATGTGATGAACATGCGATGCGCTATGCTTTAATCCATTTAGTGTAATTTCTGCTATATTGTGTCCTTGTATGTTGAGATGTTATCCATCACTTTAGCACTTGGTCTTAGAATTACATTGTGACATGTCTTCTAAATGTCTCTAGTTTGATTATGCTAGCTATGGCCTTTTTGTAGTTTAAACGTGTTAGGACCTTGAGAAAACTCCTTTGACGGCAAGGCGCCGCCAGGAGCCACATGTATGGCATGCTTGGCAACCTTTGAAGTTGGGCCTATGAGGCTCTACCGAAGGGAGTTGAATGGGAGGAGATAAGCATGCAAGTACCCAAGGTGCTACATTGGTGTCATTGACATGACAGAGAAAGGAGGGGAGAGCAAGTCATTTTCTATTTTTAGAATACGTGATAATTGAGAACAATTTCCAACAATCTGCTCACGTGTCTGACTCTGAATCGTCGTGGTCTCAACTTTGTAGAACAATTTTATGGTGCGCAAACTAACAGGGACTTCACCAATTTTGCAGTATGCTCCATAGACTATAACAGGTTCTTGTGCTATGCTGCTCAAATTGACATTTGGTAACTTTTGGTTTTCCATCGCTCAAGGTTCTAGAAGCGTGGCACTTGCTGATTCTTCATGCTCTTTATCAAAAGAAGGAAATGGGGATTCACTATAATCTCCCCTATCCCTCGTGACACTTTTGCGGGCAAGGCTCGTCTAGGAGCATGTGGCTAGGAGCCGCATGTATGGCATGCATGCCATGGGTTCGCGTGACCCTTAGTAGGAAGCTCTACTTCGGGGAGTTGAATGGGAGATCAACATGTGAGTACCTAAGGTTTTACAAATGGGAAACAACAATGTAATGGATCTCCTCCTTTTGCTCCGTTTTCTTAATATTCCTCTATTATGCTTACTTATTGGCTTTTTTGTTATAAATTTAACTATTTTGCTTTGGCTTTGATTCACTGAACGTATGGTATATGCTTTAATGAAAGCTTATGGGGCTTTATATTGGCTTTGTATGTGCATCGTATTACTCGTATTAAGCAACTATTTCAGAAGTAGATATGGGTTCGAACAACTTTGGTAGTACTTAAAAGCATATCCAGTAGAATACAAGATAGTAGTCGAAGAGTTTAAGAGAATTGCATTATTTATGTTTTCGTTACCGATTAGAGAGTTTTTTGGCGATTGTAGCAATGATAATGTTGTCATAGTTCATTGCGCAAAAGTCAGACCGAAGCATTGAAAGGGATGTTCATATCTTAAATAACATTGCTGTGGTTAGCAATTGATGTTTGTCAATTGGTTGTATTTATATAAGGAGAGCTTAGTGAGACATATATTTTAGAAGCAAAGAAGGTTAACGAGTTTGTCTTAAGTTCACGCAGTGAAAAACATAGCCTGTGAAGTGAATGAGTGAAAGCTAGCAATATATTATAAACATTTGTAGCTTCAAATCATACATCAATTACTGAGCAGTCGTGCCTAACAACACCATTGTCAATGATCCAATCATAAGAGTTGAGGAAAGCAAACTCCCCCTCTTGCTCAAAAGGTATGTGCTTGTGAGGGATCTCCATCTGTGTAACAAGGCAAGTGCTGGAGTCACTGTTGAATACTCTGCTTTCCAGTAATGGACCTCTCTCCACAATTATTACAATGTCTCTTGGCTTTCAAGTCTACCCGCTTTGCATTAGTCTTTGAAGAATGTTGCTATCTCTGTCCAACCTCCTATCTTCCTATGAAATCTGCAACCAAAGCTTCGGTTGAATCAGAAGTTCTCGTTCTAGCTTGGAATTTTAGCTGTACCGTTTGGAAATTGGTCCAGGAACATTGGCACTAAATTCTCTCACGTAATAGTATTCAGTTGCCCACTTGTAAGCAATGAAGTATATAAACCACAATACGAACGTGGTAATTGGGACATCAAATAAACAACCATGTTCTCCGAGGAAACGTTCTTCCCTATCAAAAGTATTTCTTGTCGCAGTGATTGCATCTTGTTGATGTGACATCCCTGAAAACCCCATGACCTAGAAAATAGGGTTGAAAATTGGAGAAAATATGAAATTGGTGTGTAGATGACAAACGAGTGGCACAAGGCCTTGGAATAAAATGCCCTAGACTTGGGGCACCAAGAGTCAAAATAAAGGACATTGCCAAGAGTACAAGGTGGACAAAATAATGGTGGAAACATGCTAGAATGGAGAAAACTACCTCACATAGGCCTGGCATAGCCACAAAACAGCTCACTCCCCATGATGGCCCTTGGACAATTTTTGGGCACTAGCATCTTTGCTAGGACCGGTGAGAGGTGTGACTGATTCTGACACTAATGGCACCCTAGCTCTCAATTTATAGGCATGTGGCCCCAAAGGAACTCACGTTTCAGAGCTATTTTCACAAGTGTGCTCATAAACACATAAAAGGTCATTTGCTACAAAAAATTGATGCCGAAAATTATGTCTAGTGTAAAAGATGCCACATTAGCATCGTTTGTACACGTGCCACATCAATACCTTCATACGACAACCATGTGAGCTTGTGGTATAGTCATGCATTTCATACCACGTTTTGTGTTGCAATTCGTAAGCTGACATGCTCGGATTTGGGTGTTGGTTTCTGACATTGGTGGGGCTTTGCTCCATCTCTCTAGTCGTGTGTAGTAGTGCCACATTACCATTTTGTGACACATAGTCTCTTGATTTCCTCTTGAGACTCATCAATAGAGTTCTCTCTCTCTCTCTCTCTCTCTCTCTCTCTCTCCCCCCCCCCCACAACCCCCCTTGTTTCCTCTTTCTATTTTTGGTGTAGTAGCCTGTCAGCTCTCTTTCGCTACATTTGTTATCTTTTACATGCTTTGGATGACAAATGTTGGCACTCAACCTAGGTCTAGTTGTAACAAACTGTTGACGTGTCGACCTACTGAAGAACGGAGCTACCGGTTGAGGTGCCTAAACCCTAAGCAGAACAAGTAACAGAAGAAGAAGAAGTCCTACTGACTTATGGGGACCCCGTTCGATGGGGCCCCAGGTGAGAAAGGATTAAAATAAAGCAGGACCTGCACACACACACACGCAAAAACTGATGACGTGGCATATTTTAAAAAATTGCGTTGGCATGATGACGTGGCAAGTTGTACGGATTTTCGCGTTTTGCGTTGGCTGATGACGTGGCAGGCTGTACGGATTTCCGTGATTTATGTTGGTAGCTTTTTGGCTTTGCTTTTGGACCAGATGCTTTTGAGTTTGAAGTCTTTTTACTATAAACTGCTTTTGATGCCAAGGGCTCATTCTCTGGCATGCTTCCTGGAGAAGGTGCAGAGTCTGGAGTGCTGGCTCGTACTGAGTTGATGCAATATAAAGAAATACCAAAAGGCGCGCCAAGGTTTGGGGCCAATACTCTTCGGGGTGGGATTCCGCCACTATGTGTCGCGTGTCGTCTTTCTCTTTCAGTTAGTTGTTATTGAAGTACTAAAAGTCTGTTCAGTCTGCTCTATTCTATTGGCACGTGGTGCTCGTCTTGTGACAGTGGTATCAGAGCATCAGGCGTGTGCTTTTCTGAAAGCATACCCGTCCTACAAAAGAGCAAACAGAGCTATTGAAATTTTATTTGAGGGATCTTCGTCCTCCAACCCGGACTTATTAGCCACTCCCACCCTTACTTCATCGCGCATCGGGCGCGCTCCCGTCTTCACCGCTCATGTCTTACAGGGCATAAGCTAATTAAGATCACTTGCAAGAGAAGTATCCAGATTTGTTTCAAGTCACTGTTTGTCTCAGAAGTAGTGCCATGGAGATGTTGATGTCTACAGCTACCAAGCAACATATTCTAAGTACTTGGCAAGCTTTCAAGAAAAAAATTTGCTCGTAGTTGTATGGTTTTTGACATCTTCCTTCGGTGTGCAACTTCTGGTAGAGTGGTGAAGCCCACCTGCTTCAACAACAAAGAGAGAGAGAGAGGCTCGTACGATTTGGGGGAATTTGCTAGTGAGGTTCTTGAGGCCTCACTTGCTCCCTTTATTAACTTTGGACCTTTTAAAAGGTCTTAAAAATGACCTTAGGCCATGTTCAAATGTGAACATAGCCAAAGCTGAAAATATGACTTTATACACTGTTAAATGTACAAAGAGGGCGGCATTAGGCCTTTAACCCAACAACCTCCCACTTAAAGGCATAAGTGGCGCCTTTAAGTTATCCAACTCCCACCATCTGTATGCAATGCTCCTGTTGAGCTTTAGCAAGGCTCTTGGTGAGAACATATGCAGGGTTATCATGTGTGTGAATCTTACTCAAGGTGACTAGACCATCCTCCAATACCTGTCGTATGAAGTGGTATCGCACATCAATGTGCTTTGTCCGTGCATGAAACATGGCATTCTTGGCCAAATAGACAACACTCTGGCTATCACATCCCAAGACAGGAGTACTAGCAAGCATACCAAGCTCGTTGACAAGTCTGCCCAACCATATGGCCTGTTTAGAAGCCTCAGTGGCTGAAATATATTCAGCCTCAGTAGTACTTAATGCCACAATTTTTTGCAGTCGTGAACACCAAGAGACAGCACCACCAACAATAGCAAACACATAGCCACTAGTGGACTTCCTGGTATCCAAGTCACCTGCCATATCTACATCACAATAGCCCTGCAACTTCAGGTCACTTTTGCCATAGCATATACACCTAGATCGTGTACCTGACAAGTATCTCAGAATGCATTTCACAGCTTCCCAATGTGCTTTGTCGGGATTAGACATGTATCTACTAACAACTCCCACCGCATGGGCAATGTGAGGACGAGTGGCAACCATAGCATACATAAGAGAACCACAAGCTGATGCATAAGGGATTCCCTTCATAGCATTCACTGCCACGTCATCCTTTGGGCAATCGGCTTTGCTAAGTTTTGTGTGTGGAGGTAAAGGTACTCCAAGTGACTTAGCCTCAGTCATGTTAAACATGTCAAGTACTTTAGCAATGTACTTTTCTTGAGATAAGAAGAGCAATTTCAACTTTCTATCTCTCTTGATTCTCATGCCCAAGATGTGCTCAGCATCACCTAAATCCTTTATTGCAAAAGCTGAATTCAGCTGATGTTTAAGAGCATCAATGGTAGACTTATGCTTCCCCGCAATCAACATATCATCTACATATAGCACAAGGATTATAGGACTTACATCAATATCCTTCTTTGTATACAAACAATGGTCTGAATGGCTGCGTTTAAAGCGTTGAGACAGCATAAAAGTATCAAACTTTTTGTACCACTGACGTGATGACTGCCTCAAACCATACAGTGCCCTTCTTAGTTTGCATACAAGTTCCTTTCTATCAGGAACTACAAAACCCTCAGGTTGCTTCATGTAGATATCTTCTTCAATGTCACCATGAAGAAAAGCTGTTTTTACATCCATTTGATTCAATTCTAAGTCAAGCACTGCAGCGAGAGCAAAAAGGACACGCAATGTCGTAAGCTTTACAACAGGAGAAAAGATCTCTTGAAAGTCAATCCTCTCTTTCTGTGCATACCCTTTGGCAACTAACTTTGCTTTATACTTGGGCTTTCCATCAACACATTTGACCTTGTAAACCCATTTGTTAGGAAGAGCCTTTCTTCCTTTAGGCAATGGCACAAGATCCCAAGTATTGTTTGCATGCAAAGATTTGATTTCCTCTTGCATCGCAAGCTCCCACTCACTGCTTAACTCACATGATTTTGCCTCTTTATATGTAAGAGGCTCACCCTCATCTGTCAACATAACATGATGCAAAGAGGGCTCAAAGCGCTGTATCAACCTTCTGACACGAGTAGACGTGCGTACCCAATGATCTACATTCTCAAGCACAGGTTCTACATCAGGAGGCAACTCATTTTCAGCATGCTCATGCTGTTGAAAATCATTTTCAGCCATGACAGGTGGCTGTCCATCCTCATTTGGAGCATCTAAATCATGTCCTACCTCTTCTGGCTCAAGGTTAACCGGCTGATTATCAATTTCAGCTTGCGGTAATGCATCTTGAGGCTCTTTTTCAACATCAATAGGTGGCAAGAGAGACTGAAATTTTTCTTGTCAATTTCAGAAGATACAGCATTTTTCAGCAATTTAGCCTCATTGAACAGTACATCTCGGCTGCGTACTACCCTCATAAACTGAGGCAACCATATCCTGTAGCCCATTTCACCCTCTTCTCCATAACCTAGGAAGAGTCCTTGGATGGACTTGGCATCTAGCTTTGTCCTCAAGTCATTACGAACATCCACAAAAGCCTCGCAGCCAAACACTCTCAAATGATCATAAGAGGCAGGTTTGCCAGAGCAAACCTTCTCTGGAATGTCATTTTTCAGCGTACTGTTAGGAGAGCAATTGAATACATGAACTGCAGTTTTTAAAGCCTCTCCCCAAAACCCATGAGGGAGATTAGCCGTGGACAACATTCAACACACTCTCTCACATAAAGTACGGTTATACCTCTCAGCCACACCATTAGAAGATGGATTATAAGGGGTTGTCAACTCCCTTTTAATCCCATATTCTTCACAATAACGCTGAAATTCAGCAGACGTGTACTCCCCCCCATTGTCAGATCTCAGACATTTAAGCTTATTACCCTTTTGCGTGGTCACAAAAGCATGAAACCTCTTAAATGCATTAAATGTCTCACTGTTATTCTTTAACAAATATGCCCAGCCTTTCCTAGTGCAATCATCAATGAATGTAACAAAGTATAATGCACCACCAAAAGACTTAACAGGCATTGTACATACATTGGAGTGAATTAAATCAAGAGCATTAGCTTTGCGCGAGACACTAGAATAATAAGAAGACTTCTTTTGTTTACCATACAAACAATCATTACAAAAATCTAACTTGGTGCCCTTTACATCAACCCTCTTCAAAGAGGAGAGCACATCAAGTCCCTTCTGGCTCATATGGCCAAGTGTTTTGTGCCACAACTCCAAATGAGAAGCAACTTCAGCCACTGCAAGAAACTTGCCAGGCAAAGCTTTGCCATGTAAATAGTACAATGTACCACTCTTGCATCCCTTGACAATGAGCATTGATCCCTTAAGATACTTCCATGAACCCCTAGCAAAAATGGTTGTATAACCCTGTGCATCCATCTGGCCAACAGACAATAGACACTTCTTTATGCCTGGTACATACCTGACATCTTTAAGCATAAACTCTTGGCCATTGTTTAATGCCAAGCGCACAGTGCCCATTCCTTCAATGTCACAAGCATGGTTATCCCCAAGGTAAACCTTGCCATACTTGTCTGCATGATAAGAAGCAAAACACTCCAGAGATGGAGTCACATGAAATGAGGCACCTGAGTCTACTATCCAAGACTGTGTAAGGCCATCATTTGCACTTAGCAATGCATCAATGACATCTCTACGTGAGTTAAGCATGTCTTCTGCATTTGCTACAACAAAATCTGAGGGGCATGAAGCTGCAACCAAGATCTCTTCACTTCAGATAACTGTGTGATAACCACACTAGAGGATACATTGACAGTCTCCGAATCCTTGGAGGAGGTACCTGCTGATTTTTCCCCTTTCTTATCCTCTGTCTTCTTCTTCTCATGTGATTCCTTCTTTCTTTCCTGCTCTTTCTTGAAATACTTGCAATCTGGCTTCTTATGGCCTTTTTTGCCACATTGATAACAAGTCACATCCTTATCCCTAGACTTGCTTTTGCTCTTGTTTTGAGTTTTGGTACCTGTATTTTGCTTCTGACTTCTGCCTCTCGCATTATAAGCAGAACTGCCACCTTCCCACCACTAGACTTGCGTCTAATTTCCTCATTTAAGATGGAGCCTCGCACTCGATCATATGTGAGGTTGGGGCTATTACTCAAAGAAACCACAAGCGTTTCCCAAGAGTTTGGCAAAGTCATCAACAAAAATATGGCTTTCAACTTGTCATCAAAAGGTTGAAGCCCAGTATCCTGTAGCTGACTCATAACACTGGTGAAAGCACTTAAGTGCTCAGAAGCCGACTTGGCTTCGTCAAGCATCATGTTCACCAGTTTGCGCATCAAATGCACCTGATTCACAGGGGTGGCATTCTCATAAGTGGCCTTCAACTTATGCCAAATTGCATGTGCACTGTCCAAGCCCTTTATGTCCACCAGAATGTCATCGATCACAATCATTTTGATGTAGGCCTTTGCCCTCTTGTTGAGCTTGGCCCAATCCTCATCCGGCATATCCTCAGGCTTTACAGCCAAAAGGGCATCCTCACAATCCTTGAGGAACAAAATCCCCTGCATCCTATCCTGCTATAGGTCGAAACCTGTACCGTCAAATCGCTTGATTTCCATCAAGCTCTTGGCATCAGACGACGAGGAAGTAGAGGCCATTTGCACGGATAGAAATGCAGCAGAAAGTGTCTACTCAAAATCTAAAAATTTTCAGTGATCACAATGTACCGCACGTTGCATACAATGTGCTGAAAATTTCAGCAATTAACAAGTATCCCCAATGCGTACTTGCTTAAATCCACAAAAGGCGTACATAAACCTCAATTTGTTACATAAAAACAGTCCAATTTTGATTTTTTTGCAAATTTACTTTTTTGGCGCATCAATTTGCATCAAATGGACCTGTTTTGAGTGGGAAAAGCAAGGGGCATTCACGGAAATCGATTTAGAACACTTGCGTTTTGCTGTTTTGTCTTGTAATTTTCTGGTTTTTACTTGTTTTGACCTAATTTCAGCCTGTTTTAGGCTGTTTTGGGAACCCTAATCACCCAAGGTGACACCGGAAGCAAGGGGCTTCGCGATGAAAGCAGAAATTTGACGCGAGAGAAGCCTTTTGCCTGTTGTCCAGCCACCTGCGCAGAGCTTCTGAAACCCTAATCTGGCTCTGATACCAATTGTTGAAGCAAGTGGGCTTCACCAGGTGGAAGAGAAGGTGAAAGAGTGCAGGTTTGTGCACACTGAGCATAGGCGAAAGAGCGAGAGAGAGGTGGCGATGGAAATCGAAAATACACAGAGAGAGAGGCTCATACGATTTGGGGGAATTCTCTAGTGAGGTTCTTGAGGCCTCACTTGTTCCCTTAATTAACTTTGGACCTTTTAAAAGGTCTTAGGCCATGTTCAAATGTGAACATAGCCAAAGCTGAAAATATGACTTTATACACTGTTAAATGTACAAAGAGGGCGGCATTAGGCCTTTAACTCAACACAGAGTGGGGTATCCTGAAATGCTTGCCATGGAAAACCTAACAGATTATATCTTGAAATTTCTTGACATCTCTCAATGGATGTCTCTTCTTGAGTTGATAACCTTGGAGGTTCGATGCGATTGCTATCTTGGGACTACCATCGCCGCCAAAGAAACATTGTCTGTCCAATAGCTGATGGACCATGCTGTGCTCGGCTACGACCTTATGGAATGAACCTAACCCTAATTTTTGGTGCAGGTTCCAAGATGGAAAGTCATCCGACTTTTCGAGCTCGACTGATGTCGAGATTGCTTTTTAAGTTTGAAATCTGTTTGAGAACTTGTTTGGTGATCCTGGTTGAAATTTGTTTGAAATGGATGGTATCTGTTTTGAACTTGTTTTGGTGTCGATTTGAAATGTTTGACTCTGGTTTTAATACTGGTTTCATTGATTGGTGATTTTACTCCCGGGTGGAGAAGTGAGAAATACTCTTTTGGTATTGTTTGAACCTCGGAACGACGCAGGCCGATGCCTGGGGAGCGTTTCGTTGTATGTTTGAAAACCTCAGAATGACGCAAGCCGATGCGTGGGGAGCATTTGGCTGTATGCTTGTAAAATAATTGTTGCTGTGACTCCCGGCCCGGACCTGGATGGTTATGCGGGAGGAGTATTAAGAAGTTTGAGCAGTGGCTACTCTCAACACCTTCGAACGACACAGGTTGCGGTCTGGGGGGCGTTTGGTTGTAAAAGGTCTCTATATCTCCCGGCCCGGACCCTTTTAGGTTATGCTGGAGGAGTGATGAGGGAGTCGTTGAATGTCTCCCGGCTCGGACCTTGTTAGGTTATGCGGGAGGAGTGTTCATCGGCGGCTTTATGTTTCTATGTCTTGTAACATGCATATGTAAGCCTTTGTGTTGCATTGTGGTGTGCTAGCTACTGAATATTCCTAATTGGATGAGATTGCTTGGGTATGTAATTTTTTAGTGCATCAAGACACCCGTGGAAGATCAGTACGATCTGGGTGTGATGGCTAATTTTACTACGCCGGAATATCAAGAGTTCCTATTTGGACGAAAGGAGAACCTAGCTCCTTGATCAAAAGAGCAGAAAGGAGAAGCTAATTCCTTGATCAAAACAACCGCAAGGAGAAGCTAACTCCTTGATCAAATGAGCAGAAAGGAGAAGCTAACTCCTTAATAAAAAAAAAAGAGCAAACTGATTGTCCCTCGGAGTGTCCCTCGGAAATTTTTGAGCTAACCTGAGTTGTTTTGCAGATATGCTGTAATCGAGGACGACTACCTTCTTTCAAGAAGGGGAGATGTAACAAACTGCTAACGTGTTGACCTACTGAAGAACGGAGCTACCGCCTGAGGTGCCTAAACCCTAAGAAGAACAAGTAACAGAAGAAGAAGTCCTACCGACTTATGGGGACCCCGTTCGATGGGGCCCGAAGTGACAAAGGATTAAAATAAAGCAGGACTTGCACACACACACACACACAAAAATTGATTACGTGGCAGATTTTCAAAAAATTGCGCCGGCTAATGATGTGGCAAGTTGTGCGGATTTTCGCGTATTGCGTAGGTTGATGACGTGGCAGATTGTACGGATTTCCGTGATTTACGTTGGTAGCTTTTTGGCTTTGCTTTTGGACCAGATGCTTTTGAGGTTGAAGGCTTTTTACTGTAAACTGCTTTTGAGGCCAAGGGCCTTTAAATATGAGGCCCCACAATCAACTCCACAATGAAGAGTATTGTGAGTTGCAAAGGTGGCAGCAAAAGTTGCAATGAAGACAAGAATTGGCTCGTGATCCGGTGGACACCTCGACTCCGATCTGGAACACCTACATTGCCACATACAAGAACAAGGCACATATAGAGAAGAGAGATCTGTTACGTATCCTATTGTTACGGACACACTACACTGCGAGCTATGGGGTCATGGCTTTGTGTGAATAGCCTCCTAAAGATTTAAAAAGTAAGAAAGGATATGAAGCCAAGTGTCAATGAAAAAGAGTGTTGGCGAGGTTGGACGGGGGTGGCTGCCACGAACCCATGAAGGGGAGCGAGGTGGAACAACTTGTGTGTGTGCATGTGTTGTTTGCTGGCAACTTACGTCCTTGCCATAGCTTAGCTCGTGAGGCCACGCCTTGCAATACAGGTATCAGGGCTTTCCCAACTGTGTTGGTTACGAGGCACACTACCAACAAAGGAGTCTAGTGGCCTTAGAACCCATCCCGACATGAGAAACCTACCTCACTGACTGGGCACAACCACAAAACAGTCCTCACACCCTAACACTTGTCCTTGGAAGAAACTCGGATCGGCTGGACGAATCCATAGAGATACTCGAACTCCTAACAGTGAGGTGCATATCTGGAAAAATCTTGCAAATCTTGAAGAATCGTGCTTTTTGCAGTGGTGTTTGGGTAAGATACACATGTACTTGGATTAGGTCCTTCACATGTCAATTTTATGTGAAAGATGTACCGGATGCTAAGGAACTTTATGCACTCCACACTAGAGGAAGAGGTATGTTTCCTTGATGTAAATGAAGTAGTATGGTGTTTTGTAGTTATGTGCATCCTTCACAAACATTGTTGCACATAGTGCGGTTAGAGATGGTTTAGACCGTGAAAGTTTCCATATTCTATACGAATGCCCATATCTTACAAATACATCGTACTCTATAACCGTACTTATAGCTGTATGATACAACACACCGTGCTACATCAAATAATCCTGAAAGAGTTTTTCTCGTCTTTGTTCTAGTAAAACTGCTTTTGTTGTTCAATCGTGCCATATTATTTCTTTACTCGTTGCGAAAGGATACTCATTTAAAAGAATCATGAAAAACGTTTGTTCATTTTTGCATTGTAGTAAGTTTATTTTTAATGTTTCTTCCTTTGGAATGTTCAAAATAATCAGTAGTAAATCAAATAAAAGTGGGGAGCTTAAAAAGCCCACTTATTGTTTGACTTAGCAACAGACTATTTTGTTGATTTGATCTCTAGCGCTTCTAGTATTTATACCTTGACAAATGCTAGCCTTTATTATGGTTGAGTATGCCCATCACCTCCGGAGGGTGATAGAAACTCAGCTCGTTGGTTTTGTAGAGTACGTTCAAAGCATGAATGACCTCTATACAAACCTGCACCTACTCTTGGGCACTGACGACGTGAGTAGGGATGTCATAGCTGTTGTCCAAGCTATGCATGATAAAGGTGATAATCTTATTCTTCCTGTCTGGACAAGCAGTGAAGTTGAGGTCCCATATTGTCAAGTTTGGATCTTTGTACTTCTTTGGTTATTTGCAGCCTCTTCTCCGATTTCGTATTTAGCTTGTGTTAGGAATTAAGAATTTGTTCCTTCAGAAATCGTTGTGTTAAGTTTGGTTTCTAGGATTAAGTTTTCAAGAGGCCTTATCCTTTTTTGTTTAAAGTTGAGTACTTGTTTTAAGTTTTAGCCAAGTAAGCCGTGTCGACTTATTTTGCGCATGCCTTTCCTAAAAACATGTCTAAGTTAATAATGTTTTGTTTTATCTAGTTTTGTTTCATAGCAAATAGTTTTTTTTTTCATTTTCTTTTCTCGTGTCCCTTGCTTCTATAGTTTTATGAGTGCTTTAATCCCTCTTATAATTCGTAAGTTCAGACTTTTCTGAACTCATGAAGGTATATGTAATACTTTGTACCTTACTGTATGAAACCGTACTGTACTTTACCGTATGACTGTATGATGATAACCCTGGTTTAGACAGAACTCACTTTGAACATAACTCTCGGTTCTCAATTAGTTGTTTAATCTTGTTCCTGGTTCATTGATTGGCATGTAAGTTTGGTGTAACCTGATGTGGCAATTTTTTTGTACAGTACTGAGTAAATCATATAAAAACCTGCACCAAAGTCAAAAGTTATGTACATTAGCAAATTGGGGAATCAAATAATACTGTTGAGTTTAGGGGTGCAGTTCCTGTGACATGTGTAGGGTTGATGGTTCGCACCATCTTGTTATTGCTTAACATGCCGGTTCTCTACATGTTTTTTCTCAGCCATTTCGGACAGAGCTGATCCACACTTCAATACCTCTACAATTGTTTAGCCACGGGAGTGTTTAGAGAACTTGTATGGGAATAATATTGAGGCTGTTACAAATAGTATACCTGTGTTACACTCGTGAATAAGTTATCGCGCTTAGTTAAGGATGAAGCTAGCCTTGTAGGTGATATTATGATTAGTTTTCTTTGTTCTACCGCGTGCATTATTTTCTTGTTACTCAAGTTCTGTCAAAGGTCTAAACAAAGGTTCTTTCTCGATGCACAAGTTCTATGAAAGGGTTAAAAAAGGGTTCTTGTTTGCAGATAAAGGAGCAAGGAGTCCCCTTGTCTTTCAAAGGAAGTCCGTATTGGATGGCCCCAGAGGTGTGCATTTGTTTTCATTTTGAAAATATAGTGAAATTTGTCAAATGAACTATGTGTTTCATGCTTGATTGATCAAGAAAGGTCTTCTGAGTGTATGTCTCCCATCCAATCATACCCCCTTGTTAATGCACGTTTGATTTTGGGTGCGGTCTTATAGGCTCTTTCATGGGCGTAATACATTACCTTTATGATTGTGTCAAATTTTTTCTATCTTCTGTGGTGTGTATTCCCTGTCACCCACCTTATTTTTGTGCTAATTTTTCCTATGCCCGAGTGTGCTCGGCATGTCTAGAGTTATGACAGAAACTGCAGATCCTTGTATTGATGTATGTTCGTGTGTGTCTCTGTCTGCTGTGGTATGTGAGATCATCTATTGGGCACTGATGACGTTAGTGGGCTTGTCGAGTATAGGCATTACTATAAATGATGGAGCTGATGGTTATAATGTTTTATGGATGACTACCTTGAGTCTATACCTCGCGTTTTTCTTTACAGGTCAATCTGGGCTTTTTTGGGATTCATCGCGCACGCGCACACACACACACACACACACACACACTCAGAGCTATGACCTATGATTGATTCTTTTTCTAGTACTAACCCTGAGAATCACTTGACGCTGTCAGCTGGCTGAGGGATTAATATTGCTGTTGTCTGGTTGGCAATGCATAGCTTCTTGTATGTAGGTCGCACAGTAAACTCTAGGAAAAGTGTAAGCTGTGTTGCAACTGGCCATTGGATTGGCCGACTCATGGATTTGCATAAGGCTTGTATAGGCATAAGAGGAAATCTAGGTACATATTTTAGGAAAAGGTGAAGTAGCCAAAGAATTTATACCTGGATGGATGATGGAGCATGTCAGTTAGCTGTAAACTGTACACTTGGTGCTGAAGGCGGAATGAGTAGGTCTTTGTCCTCAATATGTGGTGCCCTTGTTCTGCCTAATATTGTGTAGTTCTGTGCTATTTGGAGGCTCCAAATTTGCTATAGAAGTATTATCTGGCTGTTTAGAGGCTGTTGTAATTGACATGAAATAAATTTTTCGCCGTAAATATTTCAGGTGATCATGCAAAAAAATACTGGCTATGAATTTGCGGTTGACATATGGAGTCTTGGATGTACTGTGATTGAGATGGTCACTGGAAAGCCTCCATGGAGTGAATATGAAGGGGTAATTTTCGAGAGGTTTACTGCACTTCTTTTGCAATGAAATGTGGTGCCTGGGTAGCATGCATGCAATGTATGAACTCATCTTCGCTACCCATCATTCTTGGTTTCTCAGGTAGCAGCCATGTTCAAAGTTACTAGAGCAGAAGGTCCTCCAATTCCAGAGGGCCTCTCACCTGAAGGACAGTCCTTTATAAGGTGTTGTCTTCAAAAGAACCCAGCAGAGCGCCCATCAGCAGCATCCTTACTGGACCATCCTTTTGTACAGATACCGAATGACGGCCCTGAGGCGATGCCCCATGCTCTGAATATTCCGGATTTTTTTGTAAGGCCCTATCATATTGCAATTGGGCTTGATGTCGGTGGATATCAATGGCTATTACATTACTGGTCAGCATCACACAAGTGATCATTGTTCATATCTTCTATCTAGTGGTCACTGGTTACTAGAAGGTGTCCTCCAGCATTATATTGTTTTGGGTTGTCGTTGGTTCTACTCTCCTCTCTCTCTCTCTCTCTCTCTCTCTCTCTCTCTCTCTCTCATTCACTAATGTATTAGCATTGGTTATCTGGTTGATTCTTTATGTCTCTCTCTGTGTCTGCGATTTTGAACAAAATTTAGTAAGGCTTTAATTGGTGGTCACAGGATGTTGGAGAGAGAAGTGTAAGGCTAGATAACGATGGCAGTTCAAGAGGCTTTGCAAGAGCAGGAGGATCTCAATTTTCAAATACAAAGTAAGCTGACTTGATTCAGTAATTGGTTTCTTCTTAGTAACAGCAAAACATTTAGTAATGTCATATATGGGTGGATCCTCTTTCCAGGGAGTCGCATGCACCAGCTCGACCAGGAATGTTCCCCTCAATGAGTGCCCCTGTCTCACCACGATCATCTTATCAACCTCATGGAGGTTTGATTCCAACACGGTCGGCAGGTTTTCTGCCTGGGTACGCCACCCCTCCAACAGGTGCCACTGGAAGCTCCAGTGGTATTGACCTATATACAACTATCAGTAATCACTCAAACGTGCCTAATAGGAGGTCTGGAAGGCAGCTTGTTAGACATGGGGTTCCGGCCTCTCTTCATGTCACGGTGAATGGGCCGGATGCCCAATGGGGTTATATTGCAGAAAATGGCCCAATGCCACAGGTGTATGGTCCCACTAGTAATGGGTTTTACATTCCAGGGACTTCACGATCACCTAGAGAGAGATCATTTCGACAAAGAGAATCAAGCTACTCACAACAGGGCACTGGTGCTCTTCAAAGAATGGATGAAAGAGTAACGCAAGTGCTTCGGGAAAAATCGCCACAGCAGAGTCCAAGGTATCATGGGCAAACATTACCGACAGGTTCAACAGCTATCAGTCACACGAGAAGACATGAAGTGAATCCCTAGGTTGTTGAATCAACTTGTATGGCATGAGACATGATAGCCATATTCAAGTGATGGCAATGTCTGAAGTCGTCAATGTTGTGTGGATTTGAGCAAAGCCTGCAATTTGCGTCGTCCTTCAAAAACAGAATATTCAAGTATATTCAACAGAAATTGTGCATTCTTGTTGAAGAAGAGGTGAACAGGGGAATACTTCTTGAAGTGATGAGCAGTGGCACTTGTGCGTATTTGAAGGGCTGGAGGTCTCTCTCTTCTTTCATGATGGGCCTGCCTCTCATGAAACATCTGTTGGGTTATGTATGTATATTGGATGGAGTCCTTGAGAGCAGAGTATCCAGGGTTTGGAGTTTTGTCTCAAACAGCTGCTTGGGTGTAGTCTCTACTAACATTTTCCCACTCACCAAGGGGTATTGAAGCATTCATTTTTTGCAGAAATGCACCTCTGTCCCCTTTACCTGATCTGCCTGAAGCACCAAAACTTTCAAGTTCAAAGCAAGGGCAGATGTATACTCTTCTTGGGCTGCCACTCATTTCACCTAAGAGTCTGCCTTCACACATCAAGGCTTTTGACAAATGTATAACAAAGCTTGTTAGTGCAAACCTTCATTGAAGGACCGCTAAAGATACTGTATAACAGAGTTTGCTTATGTGAACTTTTGTAACCTGTATCAAATATTGTTGATGACAATTTGACAATGACAGAACCCTCATTTGTGCATGTGAGTAAAAGTGGAAAGGGCTGCTTTATTGGTCAAATGGTAGCTTGTTGCAAGGTTCATGGTGCGAATATGGCCCAAGGCGAGTTTGTTCCTCTCAGTATTACATCTTGCACCGGTTATAGGCATTTCATATTTATGCCTTTAGAGGGAGGGAGGGGTGGGAGGATCTGACAATGTCTCAATGGTCTTGTAATCAACGCAGGAATGCTGATAAGGTCATTGTAAAAGCAGCCCTCTTTTTGTTTTAGCTTGTTTGCTCTTGAAGGTCAACCGTGCGGGCAGTTGTGATCTGAAATTTTCAGGTAAATGGCAACGAGGAAATTTCTGACGCAATCATTCTTCACTGAGCATCGTTTAATGGATGATAAGAAGGTTGTTCGTCTCTGGGTGAAACAACAGTAAAAAGATTGGCCATTACTGTTATGGTGTGTGCAGTGTAACCAGATAATTCCTCTTGACGAACCACCCCAAATCTGATACGCGACAGTGTAACAGACTCACTTGCTTTGCTGATAGGCCTCGATGTCGGCTCTTGTTGTTCCACTACTTCCTCCTTTCTATTTTTGTTCAATCCAAGTAGTGTCACACCTCGGTTTCTTAGCTTAATCATCTTGTAGTAACCACCTCAGCTGAGCTCTTGAGTTTATCTTGCTGTGTCTACCGCTAGCCCGTCTTCTTGTTGTATATCATTTCAACTATGCCATATGTCTTTCAACTGTCTTGCTAGGTGCTATGGAGTGAGATCTGCATATTGCACTTAGGAGCACCCACATTAGAGAGCACGACAGTCTTCTTGCTACAGGTGCTCTCAAATTTGGCACACCAGATGGGACCTCAACTGAAGTCTCAATCCACATTGCTCACTTAAGCTGGTGGCATAGCTATCCAAGTTGGAAGAGTTCTTCTGGTAGACTTGATTGCTAGGCCGAAGGCGACTAGCCCAAGATGACAACGAGTCCAGTCAATTGATCTAGTAGGGATAGTGATCTAGCAGATCATGTGGTCTAGTGTCTAGCAGTTTACTAGGTCAATTGGTCTAGTAGATCAAGAGGTTGATTGTTACAAGGACGACAACTATTTGGGCCAGGAGGTCTTTTTCCTACTAGTCTGGTTGGTTCATAGGTTGCCCACGTATGACACACACAAGGCAGTCTAATGGCCATTCTTGTCCCTCAAGAGCCCTCTGCTATACTACCACAAAGAGCGACAACCCTTTTGACCTAGTAGAAGCGCCCCATCCCCATGCATCCACCTTAGCCGCCATCGTCACCCTTGCCACCTCTTTTACCACACACTCTACAACCTCTTACATTCTCTCCAAAGCCAGCTTTAGAGCCCACAACAATGGCTGAAGACCTCACCATCGTTGTGAGTGAGTCAAAATTAAGTTTCCTACCTTCTACGGTCTCTCTACAGAGTATGTAGATGACCATGTTTGGAGGTTTGTTTCTTTGTTTGGAGTTGTGGCCTTAATTGTGAAGATGCTTATTTGGTGCTATTCCCTTCAATCTTGAACACCGTAGAAAACGAGTGGTGTAGTCACTTCACATATTGGGTTGCACTAAGACAGTTTTCTTCGAGGCTTTTTGACGTGTAACTTGTAAGAGAAGGTCCTAGATTAGCTAGGGAACCTTGTGCTCCAACCATATGACACATCTGTAGACAAGAAAAAAGGCGCCAGTGGCTAAACTCCCCCAAGAGCCAAGGATTTCATGGGAAAGAAGTCGATGGATAAGATTAGTCTCCACAACAGAAGCACTGGAGCAGATGAAAAAGAAGGTCAAAGAGATAAAAGCCAAGCAAGAGTCTAAGGCTCTACTTTGGTGTAGCTCATGCGTTCTCGACAATATCCTCCCCAAGAATTCCCCCTTACACCTTATTGCCACTTATGTGAGGAAGGCAGACATGAGGATTAAGATTGTTTCTACCTCAAGGGGCTTTGAGACCTTCAACAAAGCCTAGCACTTACACTTCAACGTGGGTTGGCTGCTACATTAAATATGGTCTCTCCCTATAGTCACCTATTACCTGTCACTCTTGCTGTCAATCCCTCCTATGCAAGGTAATTTTCCACCTCCAAGCTTTTACCGTGCTAATACACCTATGGCATCTCAGAGCTTCTACATAGCTGCTGCTTCCTCCCCAGTCATCTTTGGGAAAACACAAATGTTGAAGTGATATATTTCGCACGTCCTATGGAACCTTCCCTATCCACTTATGCATGTCTAGCCATCTCAAATGATGCCCATACATAGGTACATGGCCCATCGGTGTTCCTACACATGTTCAATTGCATATGAAGCCAAGAGATAGGTCAAAACAGCCCCTAAAAGGGTGCATATGGATTCTCCACTTGAATTTCTCCTTTTGGGCAAATCATTGAGCTCTCTCACACCTCATCCATGATGTAAGAAGAAGGCTCTAGCCTATGCCTACATAAGAGACACTCTTATAATCATTGTCATCTTCAATAATCAAGCTCAACTATGCTATTTTCTATCCATGAATGTCTCATTTCAATTTTTGCCATAACTCAACACCTAGTAGGAGAGCCATTGGTGTGGTTACCACATCCTAATCACTCCTTAAATCCGAATCCAGTCTCTGCTTGAGTATGTATGTCTCTCTTCTCACACACTTAGTTTCCATTCAATTCCACTCCTATCTCGATTAGAATAAGCCTTGTTAGTGCTTAATCTCTCAATAGTGAGCAGGTCCATAGGCCGCTACTCACATTGAGATGATTAAATGCTAGTCAAGAGCAATAAGTATTTGCACATTTACTAATTCAAAGTTTCCCTCATGAATTAAGTGCATTCCATCTTAGTTACTCTTTTTTGGAAACTCATTTCAACCGATGGTCACTTACTCTAATAGCCCGCCACACAAGCATTAATTCAAGCCCTCAAACTATCAAAATGATGGTCATTTCCCCCCTCCATTGATCTCTCAAAGTCGAGCTTCTGCTATAACATTTAATGCACTAGTAACCTGTGTGTAGCGGAAATTGATAAAATAGTGAGCATTCCATTAAGAATAAGTTCCTAATGAGCATAGAAAGTGTACCTAGTTTGAGAAAGCAACATAGCAATTTACACCTAGCTAATTTGGCATAGACAATACTTGAAAAGAGAGAGAAATATAACAATTGACAACAGTTGAAAATCGGATTTACATGGGGCCAGTCCCCCCTCCAAAAAGGCTTTGTATTATAGCTTCTCCCATCAAAGGAGACTTTTGTACAATACAATCTTTGTGTTCCTTGACAAACTCGGTGGTGCAATGAAGATGGAAGCTTCATGCACCAAATTATGCTTGAAAAACGCACCTAGTGTCCCTAACCTTAGCCCCAAGACCTCACACACCTTCAAAAATGGTGAGAGATAGCAGGGAATGAGGAAAGATTGAGAGGAAGGAGATGTATCTTACGAGAAAGAAGTATTCTCCTCACATAATCACTCTCAGAGCATACCTTAGCTTAGTAATTAGCATGGTAGAGGAGATGAGCATGCCATTGAAGCTTGGCTCTTGGTTGGATTTGCATTCCATAGCCAAGAGTTGTTGGTGTAGGCCTCTACTTCTTAATGCTTGGAGAAGGAGATAAGAATTCTTCTTGCACACATGAGTTGTGTGTGTGTGTGTGTGTGTGTGTGTAGAGCAATGTGTCGGTAAAAAATGCAGCCCTCTCTCTCTTCTTGGTCCACCCCTCTTGCCAATTACTCTTGCTGGCCTCCCATTGGCTCCTGCAGGACTTGACCAATAGCAAGTAAGAGGCATAGTTGATAGTCTTGTGACAAGTGTCCCCCTTTTCCCTTTTGTGAGAGCTGTAGGTAATTAAAAAAATTTATTTAACTCTCATTGGACCTTTTAGTCTTCTGGCCAATAGGAATCAGGCAAGCGATTGGGCTGCTTGATGCTCATTGGACCCCTTTGTAGATTGTCCAATAGTCTTCTGAGGAACTTAATTTCTATTGGTCCTTTTATCAAGCATTTTAAAATGAATTAGACTAATTTTACTCTAGTCTAATTCTCATTGGTCCACCTCTATGGCCATCCAAATGGATTTGAGAAAAAATTGGGAGTAACTGGGCTAGGAGTCTGCATGTGTCCAATATTCCCTTTGGGGGAAGCTTTGGAGTGTGTGTGTGTGTGTGTGTGTGTGTTTCTCTCTCCTCCCCTACTCTTAGGGCTTGCCCCCTCCTTGATAGGGATGTGGGAAGACTTTTGAGTCTTCCCACCACCATCCAATTTTCCCAGGTTTGACCATTTGGACTTTTTAATTAAAATTTTGGAACCTTAGCCTGTGGAAGTCTTAATGGAGTTGAACCTGAGGTCTTTTAAGCTCCAGTGATGCACATTGCTCTTTTGCAGACTGCCCCCCTTTGGATCCCTATTTTCTCTCCTTTGGATCCCTGCAGAGACCGGTCTGGCAACCTTAGCAATATTCTAGCTTTTACTCCCCTGGTACTTTTCCATATTACATGATCAATTTAACATGAGAAAATCATTTGGGAGAATTAGATATTAGTTTTTATGACATTACCTCTCTCTTGAAAGCATAGTCGTTCTCGATTATGAGGTAGAGAAGATAAAGCCTAATCATTAGTCCGTTTGCTAGCGGGTAGAGGATTCCTATTTTACCCTACGACACCGTTCCAGAATGGATGACTAGTTTAGTTGGTGCTTGAGAGCCTTAGCTACCGCAAGCATGTCTACACATTAGTTCGTATCAATCTTCCATAGTAGAGTGACAAACTCTACTTGGTGTTTGGGAGACGTCATCTTCACAAACATGATTCTAAGCATGTATTTGTGCACAATAACGAAAAGAGAGAGTCTTACAAGACATAAACTTTGTTCATTTATACGTATTTATATTTGCTTCCTCTAGGGAATCATTGTAAGCATTGACAAGGTTTAGGTTATCCTTTAATTGTATGCCTTGCATCCATCTAGCATATTCAAAAGGATAATTTTTAAACTTGATAAGATTCGTCGAATAGTCTTGCCGCCTCTAAATACCTTGTCTTTGTGTCCGAGAATGGGACTCGGGCTGCAACACCTCTTCTTGGTCCTTGATCTCCGGTGGGTCTTCAATGGTTGCTTCTTGAGGTGGCTCTCCTTTGTAAGGATTTAGTAGGCTCACGTGGAAAGCATTGTGTATGAGCCAATGGATGGGCAACTTGAGTTGGTAGGCCATCTCATTGATTGGCCTAAGAATCTGAAAGGAGCCATAGTACCTTTTTTCTAATTTAGCATAGTAATGTTGGTGTCACGTAGGATTTTGCCTGTTGTGTGCCTTAATCGAGCCTTGGGAAACTTAAGCAAGACCCAATCATTTTGTTTAAAGGCTAGAGCTTTTCTGTGCTTATCAGCAGTAGCCTTTTGCCTTTGCTGAGAGATGGAAATAACATCCTTAATCTTTTGGAAAGATTCTTGTAGGTCTCGACTATATTCATGTGCAATGAAGATCTTCCATGTACCTTGAGTAGCAAAGGACTTTTTGATCTTCCCTCTATCACCTCAAAGGGTTCTTTTTCCATGGAAGTATGTACAATGTTATTGTAAGCATACTCCACTAAAGGTAAGTACTTCTCCCATTGGGACTTTTGATCTACTTCTGTGACATAAGATTTTAGTAGATCAAGAATTGTTAGGTTAGCTATTTCACTTTGGCCATCCGTTTGCGGGTGATAGGCTGAAGAGGAATTTAACCTTGTACCTAAATTCTCAAAGAGACCCTTCCAAAAATTACTGGTTATTCTAGGATCTCTATCCGACACTATAGACATTGGCAAGCCATGGTACTTGAAGATTTATGATATAAAGAGGGTTTCCATTTGATGGGCCTTGATAGTCTTTTTGACAGGTATGAAATGTGCTTGCTTGCTAAACCTTTCTACTATCGTCCATATTCCTGTATTCCCATGGATAGACTTGGACAATCCAAAGATAAAATCCATGGATATGCTCTCCCACGGTGAATTAGGGATTGGCAAAGGTTGAAGAAATCCAGGGTGCTTCTCTCTATCGAACTTTGTCTTTTGGCATACCACACATTTTGAAACATACTCTTGTATGTTTGCTTTCATGACAGGCCAATAGAAGTATGTTTCTATCCATTTTAGGGTAGATTCAATCCCTCTATGCCCCGCATAAGGAGGAGCATGAGATTCATACATTACTGTCTCACGTAGTGAGTTAGTAATGCATAGCCTATTGCCATAGAGGAGATAACCATCTTGTAGGGTAATTGATTCTTCCTTCTTCCCTAGTGCAAGGACTGAAATCACATCTCTAAAATCGGGATCGATAGCATACTCATCTATCATAGTAGATAGATCATTGTGAGTTGCTGTGGATACCGCATTCACTCTCGGTTGTCTTGAGAGTGCATCGGCTGCTTAAATATGCTTGCTAGCAATGCGAGTAATATGAAAATGAAATTGCAAAAGGATATTTGCCCACCTCATTTGTTTGTCACAGAGCTTGGTCTGTGTCATGAAGTACTTAAGGCTTTGGTCATCCGTTCACAGAATGAAAGGAGTCCCCAATAAATAGTGCTTCCACGAGTCTAGAGCATGTAGAGCTGCTAAGAGTTCCTTCTCATTTATACCTAGATCTTTCTCAACAGGGTTGAGCCTTCGACTTTCATAGGCTATGGCGTGCCCTTCTTGGAGCAAAACAACTCCAAGGAAATCACCACAGGCGTCACATTGGACCTCGCATGGCTTTGAGAGATCCAACAGTGTAAGCACAGGTTGAGAGATAAGCTTCTCTTTAAGATTTTTGAAAGCATTGTTCTCCTTGGTGGACCATATATACCTAACGTTTTTCTTTGTTAGGTCATGTAATGGTCCCGCGATTTGTGAGAACTTTTCTATGAAGCGTCTATAGTATGCACACATACCTATAAACCTTCTTAGTCCATGCAGATTCCTTGGATTAGGCCATCCTTTTATTACCTCTAACTTTGATGGATCCATTTGGATGCCATCTTGAGAGATAATGTGACCTAAATACTGAATCTCTTGTAAGAAAATTTCACTTTTCTTTCGATTAATATAAAGTTTATTATCTTGTAAACTTGAAATACTACCTGGAGGTGTTGCTTGTGTTCGTCTAATGAATTAGAATAGATGATTATATAATCAAAGAACACTCCAGTAAAGGTTTGGCGAGGTATGAATAGCTTCTCCATCAGGCAGTTAAATGTGGTTGGTGCATTGGTCAAGCCAAAAGGCATGACAAAGTACTCGTAAAGGCCAAATGTAGTGCGAAATGCTATCTTTACAATGTCTTGATCAACTATCCTTATTTGATGGTAGCCACTTTTTAGGTCATTCCTACTGAAGTAGGTCGACACCTGTAGCTTATCAAATAGGTCTTCTACTCGTGGAACGGGAAACCTATTCTTGATAGTGATCCTATTTAGTGCTCTATAGTTGACACACATACGATATGTGCCATCTTTTTTTTTGCACTCATAACACTGGTGAAAATGGAGATGAGCTAGGCCTAACCATGCCTTTCTCAACCAACTCATGCACTTGCTACGTAATCTCCTCTTGTTGAGCTTGAGAAAATCGATAAGGAGGTTTATTAGGCGGTGAGCTTCCCTGAGAAGTTCAATTGCATGGTCGTCAATTAAAAAATCTTGGAATCCCTTGAGGAAGTTGGATAACTCTAATTCCTTTTGATAGTTTATATCTTCTTTTGCTAAAACTTTGGGTTCATTTTGAGAATCTTTAACAACAATCATGTACACGGAAATACAGCTCTTTATTGACTTATTGAAAGCCTGCTTATGTACAATGGGTATGGTGCTACCCATCTCCTTAGCATCTATGTACGTATCTTTTTCCATGAACCTAAAGTAGATTTGCCTTTTAGGAAATTTAACATTGGCAGCCATGCGATAAAACCATGGTGCTCCTAGGGTTACATACTCATGCTTGAGAGGAGGGATGAAGAAATTCTCCTTATCCACATAGCTTTGGACATGGAGCCTCAATTTTCCAGTTAAGGGATTGACTGAGGCTTCTTGCCCCTTGAAAGCACCATCGGCAAATAGGACATCTCCCATCTTATAGGCTTGGATGCCTAGCTTGGTGGCCAACTCTGTGGATATGAAATTGTGAGTAGAACCAGGATCAAAGAGAATGAAAGCATAATGTTCTCTTACCTTTCCCCAAGCATGAATAGAGGAGATCCTTTGTGATGAGCATCCTCTTCTTGAATTTCGACCAAGGTATCTCTAGGAGGCTCATTACGTGTATTCTTGTGGGGGCAAGCACGATAGGCGTTCCCTTGCTCCCCACACTTGAAACAACGATTATCTTTTCGATAATGCTCTAGCTCTTTAGGAGAGAGTTTATTTTTTTCTTTAAAAACTCCCTTCTCCTTAGCTTTGTTGTTGTTGGCGTTGCCTTTGGGAGACTTTTGGACATTGTCCTTTCCCTTAGGCTCATTAAGGTCCTTGTTTTCCATGGGCTTAAGATTTCTCTTAGCCCCTTGTTGGAAGTTGATTCTTGAAGCCACCATGGTTGGTGTATGACTGTAGATATAGTATGAGGCCTTTGGGAGTTAACGTACCTCGCCATATCCTCAGGTAAACCCACACAAAACTGTTGTTTTTGCTCTAAAAAATCCATCTTTTTCTAGACAACGGATTTGAGATGAAAGTCCCAAAACTTGTCTACATATTTATGAGAATAGATTGATAGGGAGAGAGCTTCAAGCTTCGCCATTCGGTGAGTACTTTGTCTTTGGCATCACTAGCCAAAAACTGCTTCATGATGGAAGCTCTTAAAGCTTTCCATGTTCGTGGAGCTTCACCATTTGCTCGTAGGTTAGACCACCATTGCCTAGCGGACTTTTGAAAATGCATAGCTACATGACATAGCTTAGAGGACTTTGTGAAGCCCTCATCTCCAAACGCCACATCAAATTGTTGGATAAAGGCCAAGACTTTGTCCGTAGCACCAAAGGTGCCATCATAGGTAAGGAAAGAGATGTCCTTTCCTCCTTCTTTGAACTTTTTGAGCTTGGACGACCTTTTCTAGGTGGCATAGGATTTCCTATGGCCTATTATCTTGAGGTGGTTCAAGAGCTACACCATCACTTTCTTCAGAAGAGGAAAATGATGAGGAGGATGGAGAAGAGGGTGACCTCTTTCTTGCCTTTTTCTTACCTTGTTCCTCCTTTTTAGCACCATCACTTTCTTCAGAAGAGGAAGAGGATGAGGAAGATGGAGAAGAGGGTGACCTCTTTCTTGCCTTGTTGTTCTCTTGTTTTCTCTCTTTCCTCTTTGAATTATGGTGTAGAGAAGTGTGCAGTGGTCTTCTCTGTTTAGGGGGTGTTGGAGAGCGTTTTGCCCACCGTCTTCGTGGAGCCATCTCTGCCAAGGTGGTAGAAGACTCGCTTCTTTCTCTTCTTTCGATGGGGGCTCTACTGTTGAAACTTGGGTTCTCCTTTGCGAGGGAGATGCCTAATCGAGTAGCAAGTTTTTGAGCCCTTTGTACAGATCCTCCTCCTCTTCCCTTATTGTAGAGAGTCCTCTTTTGGAAGTCTCACCAGGAGCTTTCCTAGGTACTCTCTCTTCTTGGTGGGGAGTTTGGAAAATACCATGGGTGCGCAATTGCTGTAGCACTTCAGCTTGGAGGGATAGATTTCCCAGGGCTTGTTGAAGCCTAGAAACAAGATAGTTCACAAGCATAGGGGCATCATTAGTTGCTCTTTCATTAGAAAAATCAAAGCTATCAACATTCATTTCAATCTCTTTTCCCTTGTCAGCCATACTAGCAAATTTTAGGTGTAAATTTTTATTTGTACTTTGGCACTTCAAGCCGTAGTTGCTACTCCTCTTTACCTTCAAAGATAAGCACTCAAGCATCTATACCCGTGGCTCAAATATTATTAATTGCAAGGAATAGAAGAGAGGGTTCAACAGAGCCAAGACAACACTGGTTCCTATCAAGCTTCTTAATAGCTCAATAATGGTGAAGCCATAGGCAAGCCCCGTAGGACTCCATTATTAAGACCATAGCTCTCGACGGTATCCCCGTTAACTGCATAAAGTAGGCGTGCTTCAAGGATGAAAAATCCCTATTCTACGTACTCTTTTGCAATTAATAACACCAACCATTTGTAGCAAGCTTGAGGACCTCTCTTCTTGAGCAAGAAAATAGAAACCAATAGCTCTAATACCAATGTAACATTTAATGCACTAGTAACTTGTGTGTAGCGGAAATTGATAACATAGTGAGCATTCCATTAAGAATAAGTTCCTAATGAGCATAGAAAGAGCACTTAGTTTGAGAAAGCAACATAGCAATTTACACCTAGCTAATTTGGCATAGACAATACTTGAAAAGAGAGAGAAATAGAACAATTGAAAACAGTTGAGGACCGAATTTACATAGAGCCGGTCCCCCCTCCAAAAAGGATTTGTTTATAGCTTCTCCCATCAAAGGAGACTTTTGTACAATACAATCTTTGTGTTCCTTGACAAAACTCGGTGGTGCAATGAAGATGGAAGCTTCATGCACCAAATTATTGTTGAAATACACACCGAGTGTCCCTAGCCTCAATCCGAAGACCTCACACACATTAAAAAATGGTGAGAGCTAGCAGGGAATGAGGAAAGATTGAGAGGAAGGAGATGTATCTTATGAGAAATAAGTATTCTCCTCACATAATCACTCTTAGAGCATAGCTTAGCTTAGTAATTAGCACTGTAGAGGAGATGAGCATGCCATTGAAGCTTGGCTCTTGGTTGGATTTGCATTCCATAGCCAAGAGTTGTTGGTGTAGGCCTCTACTTCTCAATTCTTTGAGAAGGAGATAGAATTCTTCTTGCACACATGAGTTGTGTGTGTGTGTGTGTGTGTGTGTGTAGCAATGTGTTGGTAAAAAATGCATCCCTCTCTCTCTCTCTCTCTCTCTCTCTCTCTCTCTCTCTCTCTCTCTCTCTCTTCTTGGTCGACCCCTCTTGCCAATTACTCTTGCTGGCCTCCCATTGGCTCCTGCAGGGCTTGACCAATAACAATTAAGAGCCATAGTTGATAGTCTTGTGACAAGTGTCCCCCTTTCCCCTTTTGTGGGAGCTTTAGGTAATTAAAATAATTTATTAAACTCTGATTGGACATGGAATCAGGCAAGCCATTGGGCTGCTTGATGCTCATTGGACCCGCTGGCAGACTGTCCAATAGTCTTCTGGGGAATTTAATTTCTATTGGTTCTTTTATCAAGCACTTTAAAATGAATTAGACTAATTTTACTCCAGCCTAATTCTCATTGGTCCACCTCTATGGCCATCCAATAGGATTTGAGGAAAAATGGGAGTAACTGGGCTAGGAGTCTGCCATGTGTCTAGTATTCCCTTTGGGGGAAGCTTTGGAGTGTGTGAGTGAAGGGGATCGGGGAGCACCAGAGACGGAGAGCGAGAGAGAGAAGGAGACACACACACGATGTGGGTGGGGAGACTGTGAAGTGGCAACTCCCCCTATACAATATACTCAATATAAATATAGGGTGACAGTGGGCGGGCGCCCATGACCTGGGCGACCGGTCAAGGCACATAGGCCTTAACCCCAACAACCTCCCACTTAAAGGCCAATGTGCCTTTAAGCAAGATATACTAGTGTACAACTAATAGAAGGTGAGATATTCTCTCAACCTATGCCCACTGACTCTCGATGAGCTAGTGCATCCGGCTCTACTGATAGACAAACATCCCGCTGCGGAAGCCACACAGAGCTAGCTCCAAGATCTGCAAAGAGTCTACAAGAGCTCATGCACTCCTGCAAGTATCGGTCCAATACCTGCAAACCTCCCCTATGCTCTATGCCGAGATTAGTCATCGAACAACTAATCAACCCTGCTGCAAATGCTCCCGCTGCAGCTACTATGTCGGGCCTCGAGATCAGCATCTCGTACATGAGGACACCGAACATTGATGCAACCCTGACAACCTCTGCCACCTCCAACTTTGAACTCAACTCATGGAAATCCTGTCCCCTATCATAGAGACCATGGCACTCTGAGTCCTAGCTCTGGAGTGACTCCTCGTGCCCACCGCATATCACATGTGTACCATCTGTCCTGAATTTGCATCAAGCTCTGGCATAAGAATATCAAGAAATGACTCCACAATAGCCGACATCTCATTATCCATGTGAGTCATCTCTGTCATCACCTCTGATGACTCATCCTGCTGTGACTCACTAGTGCTGTCCCGCTCTACCTGTGCATCCGTAGATGCAACCTGCACAACAAGGTCACTGCTCTGCACTCCATGCAAATCATCCTGCAACCCACAAGCAAAAGAGACTTGCCTGCTCTCTCGCTGTCTACCTGGCTGCATGATCATAGAGACAACACTGTCTCTCCAGTGATCCACATGCAATGGGTAACCTGGACCACTCTTGGCACCTATCGCAATCACTAGCGAACCCAAATGCATCACAAAATCTCTCTCTCGAACAGAATTCTAACATCCACAATCTCTAAGCTGACCAATCGAGATCAAACTCACTGTCAAATCTGGTACATAGCGCACATGTCGTAACAAGTAAGATGCACCACTCGGTAATGACAATCTCACATCTCTTGCACCTGCTATCGCATGCACTGATCCATCGATCAAACGTACACTGCCAAGCATCCCGCTAGAATAGCTACAAAACCATTCACGATGCGACATGACATGAAACATAGCATCTGCATCTAGCAACCACTGCGAAGGGAGTGCACTATCCACATGTATAGCATCTCGTGCATAGCTCGAGGTAAAAGTGACATCCCCATCACTAGTATATTCCGATACTACATCTGCCTGAACTGTCAAAGCAACTGAGTCCATGGCATCACTACATACATCTCTGAGACTGCCATGTCTCCTACGATGTCGTATACGACAAAAACAACGCCGTCTAACGTGTCTAGAATGACCACAATATCAACATGTTACCTGTCGGCGTACTCGTGAATGTACATGTCTCACACGAGTCCTTGATGACTCAGATCTATCATACATATCATGTAATCTGCACCAAAGTGCTCTCGAAGTAGTCTCATACATAACAAGAGCATATACAGATTGTGCAAGGTGCAAAGAGAGCGTAGATAGTGCCATCTCCTCTAGCTCCTGCCACTTATCGTCAGACATGTTTGAAGGTCTACTTGCATCACCACTCAATGGTCGATGCAACCCTTGCTGTGTCAGTGCATCAAGCATACAATCTCTCCATGCCGCAAAGTTTGACCCATCAAACACGCGCATCTGTGAGAGGTCACAATCTGATCGATCACCTATCTCTGCCATGAGCACAAGTAGCAAGCTAGATAGCAAAACCACCTCACCAACAACACCTGGAAACTGTCTATAAATATGGCTAGAAACACAATGTAAAACTTGTGAGACACACTCCAAAATAGAGCTCCCACAATGTCAATACAAGCCTCGCCTGCTCTAGTATCACACTGCAATCTGTGAGCTAATCACCAAGCCCACACTATGCGGTATCGATGCATACACACGCACAAATCTCCCACCTGCAGAGAACACCACACACAAATGCTGCGTGCAACCCGCAATCTCTACCTAGATTGCATAAATGATGCGCATAAAACTCTTCGAAAAATTTCACCAGAGTTTTAGCGTAAAATGGCTATCAACACAAAATAACCCTTGTCCTGCAAGCTCAATACAATGAGCAATCAATGCGCATCAAACTATACTCAACATACATGAATAAGCTCTGCAAACCTGTGTCCAACAAATGCTCACAAAGAGTACCACAGGTGACCATACATATCATCCACAACCAACCTCTGCACTGTCTACTCAGAGAAGAATGCAAAAACTTGTAAGAGAATCCATCCAAGATCCTGGCAATCGGAAGAAACCTATCCAAGAGAGAAAACATGCTCAAACAAGCATAAAGCTCCCACATACAACATACATGAAGCAACCTGCTGTCTCAGATCTCCGAGAGATCTCTACTAGGAAGCTCTTGAGAGCTCTCGTGAAAGCCTCTGTATGGTTGCCCACAAGCCTCCTCTATTTCTTTGCTCAGATCTGTGACCTCTCTTCCATAGCCGACGAGTTCATCGCGAAGCCGTCCATCTACACTCTCAAACCTGGCTCTGATACCAATTGAAGGGGATCGGGGAGCACCACAGACGGAGAGTGAGAGAGAGAAGGAGAAACACACACGATGTGGGTGGGGAGACTGTGAAGTGGCAGCTCCCCCTATACAGTATACTCACTATAAGTATAGGGTAACAGTGGGCGGGCGCCCATGACCTGGGCGACCGGTCAAGGTACATAGGCCTTAACCCCAACAATGAGTGTTTCTCTCTCCTCCCCTACTCTTAGGGCTCGCCCCCTCCTTGATAGGGATGTGGGAAGACTTTTGAATCTTCCCCCACCATCCAATTTTCCCAGCTTTGACCATTTGGACTTTTTAATTAAAATTTTGGAACCTTAGCCTATGGAAGGCTTAATGGAGCTGAACCTTACGGATTTTAAGCTTGAGTGATGCACATTTCTCTTTTGCAGACTGCCCACCTTTGAATCTCTATTTTCTCTCATTTGGATCCCTGCAGAGATCAATCTGGCAGCCTTACCAATATTCTAGCTTTTACTCCCCTGGTACTTCCCCATATTAAATGATCAGTTTAACATGAGAAAATCATTTGGGAGAATTAGATATTAGTTTTTATGACATCTGCTCTCTGGAATTCTTTGCAGTAAACACCTTAATAACCTATTTTTTGGGAACTCCCCACTTTGAGGGCCCGTGGGCCACTTGGTCAAGGCAACACTCCAAAACCTTTGGGCCCCATAAGGTAAGGGCTTCAACACTTGTTCTTGCTTTTTGGAGAAAGGCTCATGGGTGGATTTGACCCAAGTGGTCAGCTATATTTGATAACTTGCGGCCGGTTTGTGATGATCTGACATCGTGCCTACAAGAAAACTTTTCATCCAATCAAAGCAACACTGATTGATTGTGACCAATACCTACCGAATGACTGATCAACTGCTGTTGCCAACCGGCCATTGCCGTTCTGATCGTTGGTTGGCCTGACCCAATCGTTGCCCCAAGGGGATGGTTCTCGTGGCCCTAGCGTGCCTTGGGCTCCCGTATTGCTAAGGTCCAAGTCCCTACTAGGGTGCTTTTCCACAACATCTAAAAGAAAGACTTCCCCTACTCACAAAGGTTCCCCACAACACACATTGAAGCACTTGTGAGAATTTCTTGTGGTAAGTAAGCTTAAAGTTGAAGAGTGGCTTCACCACTTGGTGAAGAGGTGCTTCACTTCGACAAGTGAAGAAATTCTTTTGAAGCTTGTTTTAAACATCTCTTAAAAGAACCCATCCAAGCACAAATCTTTTGATATGCATAAATAATTATCGCAAAAAAAGTGATCTTTATTAGAGTCACCCTTGTACAAGGAGACAAGACAGTGCCCTTTCACAAATTGAAAGCGGTAAGACCTTCTCCTCACACACAAAAGGGTGCACCATGGGGAAAGGAGACCTCGAGAAATTTGACGGCACATGTTTCACACATGGCAAGTTAAATTGAAGGGCTATCTAATGAAGAAGCAACTATAGGGGGTGGTAAAACCTTAAGGGCAAGAAGAGACCGTACAGACTAGAGCATCCATAGCACAATTTCAAAGAAAAGAGGAGAGATCATATAGACAGAGCATCCACATCACAATTTCAAAGCAAAGATAAGCATACACTAGGGATAATTCTCATCGCAGTAGACGATAATTTTGTGCACTACTTGGATGAAGCTACCACTAGACTCAATGCTTGGCAAACAATGGAATGTATGTTTGGTGCTAAAGCAAAACACTCTAAAATTTCACTTAAAATGCAACTATATGGTTTAATGATGAAAGAAGGAGAAGATCTCTCTAGCCTCATCAATAGGCTGAAGAGTATTTGCACACAACTTGTTACATAGAAGCACCACTTGATGAAGAAGACAAAATAGTAGTTCTACTCAAAGCTCTTCTTGAAGATTATAATCAAATTCTCACTGTACTTAAAGAAAAGGAATCCATGCCAAGATTTGAAAGTGTCATATGTTCACTACAAGAAGAAGGCAAGAAGCACACCAAAAACACTAAAGGGACCTTTAATGGAGCATTTGCGGTCAGTAGCAAAAAGAAGCGTTGTGAACACTGCAAAAGAAATATCCATTTGTCAAAGGATTTCTATAAGATCAACCCATGCAACATATATGGAAAGAATACACGCTCATCGAAATTCTATCTTTACAAAAAGACAAAGATGTTGGCACAAGTAACAGAAGAAACTTCAGAGCTAGAGATCGAGATAGAAACTCCAGCAACAAAAGAAAAATCAATATGGCATTTGAAGATTTTGATGACAAAGATGGCGAGGCCAACACTTGCTACATCGATGATAAACTCTGAAGCACCAACATTTTGTAGCCAAAACCTTGATGGAATACACTCATCAAGGGGACGCATTTGCATCTATTCCTATTGTTTAATTCTTTAGGATAGATTTTGATTACCTACACCCTATTGTTCAAGTTCTCTAGGCAAGACAATTTGTATTTGTGGAGTGCTATATATTACACACATGGGGAGCCTTGTTGGAGTGTGTGACCTATTTTGCACCTCTTGTAAAACCTTGCATACCCACTTATGCATACCTAGCCATTCCAAATGATATCCATACATAGGTACATGGCCAAGGGGTGTTTCTACACATGCTCCAATTGCACATGAAGCCAAAAGATAGGTCAAAACAGTCCCTAAAAGGGTGCATACGGGTTCTCCAATTGAATTTCTCCTTTTGGGTTGATCATTGATCTCTCTCACACGTTGTCCATGATGTAAGAAAGGCTCTAGCCTATGCCTATATAAGAGGCATTCTTGTAATCGTTTTCATCTTCAATAATCAAGCTCTATATGCTATTTTCTATCTAGGAATGGCTCTTCAATTTTTGACATAACTCAACAACAAAGGCCACCCCATCCTCCTCAACCACCAAACTATCCTATCTTATGCTACAAATGTGGTGAGTATGGGCGCTATCAAAGAAAGTGTCCTCTTCTTGAAGGATCTCCACCATGCCAACACTACCTTGATGCAAAGGAGTATTACAACAAGGATCACCCAAAACAATATGCTTTTACATCCAATCAAGACCAAAGCCAATTTGACCACCTTATCAAATAAATTTCTACGTGACGTAGACAATCCTTAACATGTTCTCTTGGTGGCTTAAGCTATTGAAAATCCCAAGGGTGTTAGATCAGGTAGTCTATTTTAACTCAATCCTTCAAAGATGTTTTATGGGAAAGCATAGGGAGATGGGCAAGATGACCACGAGCAAGAAAGAGGGAGAGATATAGAGACATAGAGAAGAGAGAAGAACTCGTTTTTGAATGCTTTGGACAAAAACATTGTCCATGCAGCAGATGCAGATTGAACATGGTTTAAATAATGAATAAAATAAGCGTCCAAAGCAGTTCAGACAATAACAAAGGCTTGCTCATCTTGACATTGTTGTTTTGTAGACATAGGTCGAGTGATAGCAATAGAAACTTTGGTCTTCTTTGTTCCGAGAGGCTTTACATTATTCCATAAATTCTTTTGCATAAGATAATCTTTAACTTTAGTGCCAAGTATGAAAGCCGATCTCAATAAACTTGTCAACTTTCAAAGTCATCTCAAAATAATGTAAAGCTTCAAAAATATTCTGAAGAATGTGTTGAAATCATATAAGAAAATTCAAGACTCAAAAATGCAATAATTCAAAAAAATTTCCCCCAATGGATGAGGAATCCTTGATATGCTGAGTAACTCATGAGCCAAAATAAAAAAATTGTGTGTTATCCTCTTGTGTGTTAGGTTGACGGTGGGGCTATGGTGGGTGAGCAAAAGATGCATAAGGAACCTATACCTATTGTTGAAATTTGATGTGTGGTGATTCAAGAGGATGGGATAGTGCATAACACAATACATAATGTACCTAAACAACAACCACAACATGTGGAAAACCCTCCCAAGTTAGAAGAAAGAGTGGAACAACCTAATGTGCTTGAGTTAAGGAGATCTACTCGGGTTTTTCATCCTCCTGAATGTTTTGTTTCATCTCTTGACTATGTGATGTTGACAGATTGCGATGAGCCTTCATGCTATGAGGAGCCATGTCTAGAGATGATATACTTAAGTAGCAATTGACTATGCAATCTAAGATGAATTCTTTGAAGAAGAATGACACTTGGGACTTGATACGTCTGAAAGAGGGCATGGATGTTCTTCCTTGCAGATGGGTCTACAAACGAAGATTGCTTCCATCGATGATAAGGCAAAGTACAAGGTTAGACTTGTTGCAAAGGGTTTAAGTAGCAAAAGGGTGTTGACTTTGATGAAATCTTTTTACCAGTTGTGAAGATCATCACTCCTCACTTAGTGCTTGCATTGGTAGCCATTAAGGATATGAAACTTGTTCAAATGGATGTCAAAACGGCATTCTTACATTTATATACAACAACCACAAGGGCTTGTTATTGAAGGCAAGGAAAAGATGTTTTGGAAATTTAGAAAGGCTCTCTATGGGACAAAACAAGGATCCCGTCAATGGTATCATAAATTTGATGCTTCTATGAGGTCTCAAGGTTTTAGAAAGAGTGACAAAGATCATTGCCTCTACACTAAAAAGTCTATAGATGGTAGCCTTTTGATATTGATCTTGTACGTAGGTGACATGCTTATCGTTGGGAAAAGTACTAGCGACATAGATACATTGATATCAAAGTTTCACAAGAACTTTGATACATTGATATCAAAGTTTCACAAGAACTTTGATATGTGAGAGATAGGAGTAAGAAAATGCTTTACTTATCTCAGACTGAGTACATTTCCAAGGTACTTCAACGATAGCTTGTTACCTCCATATGTATAAGCCAAGTGGATTGTCCTAAATCGGGGGAGGAAAAGGTTGAAATGTCCAAGGTTCCTTTTGCATATGCTATTGATAGTTGGATGTAGGTCATAATTGCACACACCTAGACATACTAGTGGCTACGTTTTTACATTTTTTGGGGTTGCAATATCATGGAGATGTCGCTTGCAAGATTGCATTGGGTATATTGATTTTTTTTGGAAAAAAAAGGGTATTTTGATAATTTTCCCTATTGAATAAATCTGCTCCTATTGCTTTCTTTTGCCTTGTGTGTCAAGTTTAGCCCCAAGTCTTCTTTCTTCTACTTGGTAGAGACCTACTTGGTGTCCATTCCTACTAATTATGTTTACTTGTGCTCATGGTGAGAATCAATGCTCTTTGCACTATCTGTTATTTAGCTATCTAAATATCTAAATAGTCACAAAACTTATGATTTACACTGGATTAGTGTGCACTCTTTTCAAATTACTTGGTTGCAGTTAGTCGGATTCATTTACATCATTGTGTAGTATTAGTCCTCCAGGAACTCTCCTCATGATTGCTCTACTAAATCCGCTAGCCTTATCAACCCCGTAGATCCCTTGCCCTCTCTATCCCCTTGTTAGGAAATAGGGCGTAGCTAAGTAAATTTTAGAGTAGTTTACTTAATGGGCAGAGATAATTTTCACACAAACGAGAGAGAGAGAGAGAGAGAGAGAGAGAGAGAGAGAGAGAGAAAGAGAGAGAGAGAGAGAGAGAGAGAGAGAGAGAGAGAGAGAGAGAGAGAGAGCACATTATATGTGGTTTACCCAATGTGGGCTACATCCACGAGAAAGCAACCACTCAATGGCTTTAGTACTTCAAACTAGAAGTAGGTTACAAAGGGATTATACCCTGAATGGAGCTCCCACCTTACTTCACTCTCACCACCTCACACACACCTTGTTGCATCAACTTGACAATGCAATTTGTGTGTAGAAGAGGCCTTCTTTTATAGGCCAAAAGAGCCGAGGCTCCTCTCTCATCAGAGGCAGCCGTGTGTAGATGCCCATGTGTAGACAAGTCCGAGTTGAAGTCTTCCATGTGGCCATATGTGGCCGCCCTTGAGAAGATAAGTCCGCCTAGAAATCGGCCATTGACCAAAGACTTCTGTCCACCGCCCATCGGCCAACCGATCGACTGTCTTTTGACCACTTTTTGACCGTCGCCCGGTCATAATATTCCGGAGAAAAAGGAATATTTTGGTGAATTTTTGGTTTTTCATCGAGTAATTTTTTATTATGCACGATGGGTTCTCCTCATAATGGGGACCTGTGCATTTTTTAGACTAAAAGTTACGAGGGGTAAATCAGACTCTATAGTGAACAATCTCCCACTTAGAGACTGATCTCCACACTAAACCTGTGACTGCTTTCCATCATGGCTTCTTATCCTTGAATGCCGATTGAAGATGAGAAAAAGCTCAACTTCTCCTTGTTGACCACCTTTGTAAACAAGTCTGCAGGATTCTCACTTGTGTGTATCTTTCCTAGCTTTAGCTGTCCCTCTTCCAAAAGAGTACGTATGAAATGATATCTCACCTTGACATGCTTTGTCCTTGAGTGAAAGGCTGAATTCTTTACAAGATGAATGGTGCTTTGACTGTTACTATATAAGACACAATTGACTTGCTTGTATCCAAGCTCCTTCAAGAATCTTTGAAGCCATATAGTTTCTTTGCTTCCGTGGTAGAAAGTAAGACCACTTTCTGTAGCTTTGAAGCCCAACTTACTGCTGTGCCTCCAACTATGAATACTGCACCAGTAGTGCTCCTTCGAGTGTCTTTGTCACCTGCAATATCTGCATCAACATACCCTTGCAAGAAAATATCAGTGCCTCCAAAATACAAAGCATTTGTCGCTGTTACTTTTAGATACCTAGGTATCCACTTTACAACTTGCCAGTGCTCTTATGAACCTAGTCACAACTCCCACTGCATGTGCAATATCCGGCCTTGTCCAGACCCTAACATATATTAGAGAACCTACCATTGTAGCATATGGAACTTTAGACATATAGGCTATCTCCTCTTGTGTCTTTGGACATATATCTTTGGTTAGTTTAAAGTGACTAGCCAAAGGTGTAGAAACTGATTTTGCATCTTGCATTGCAAACCTTTGTAGTACCTTCTTGATGTATTCATCTTGAGATAGATTTACTGTCTTCTTCATCCTGTCCCTTGATATCTTCATACCAAGTATCCGCTTTGCAACACCTCAATCTTTCATTGAAAAAGATTTAGACAGATCCTCTTTTAGGTTTTTGATATCCTTCATGTTAGCACTTGCAATCAACATGTCAACAACATACAATGTCACGATAATGAACTTTCCATCTCCCAAATTCTTTGGGTAGATGTAGTGATCTGAGTTGCATCTTTTGAATGTGTGATTTAGAATCCATTGATCGAAATTCAAGTACCACATTCTTGATGCTTGCTTTAGACCATACAAGATCTTCTTTATTCTGTAAACCATTTTATCCTTACCCTTTGAAGCATCTAAATTTCCTTCTCCAAGTCACCATGAGGGAAAGCCGTATTTACATCCAATTGCTCAAGATTTACATCCATTTTCCACAAGGCTTAAGAAAGGCCTAAATTATTTTAATTTTACAACAAGGGAAAATATTTTATTGAAGTCAATACTTTTCTTTTGAAAAATCCCTTTTACCACAAGCCTAGACTTGTACCTTTTCTTCCCACCTTCTTCTTCCTTCAACTTGTACACCCATTTGTTCTGCAGTGCCCGCTTATCTTTAGGCAACTCAACCAATTCCCATGTTTGGTGGTGATGTGATGAGTCCATATCCACTTGCATGCTCTTCATCCATTCTTCTTTGGATTCAGGTTTCATGTGTCTTCGTATGATTACGACTCTCCAGAATCTGAGACCAAGAGATGGTTGAAGGAAGGAATGAACCTTTCTGGAGGTCTACTTGCTATCGTAGATCTTCGGGGAATAGGTTGAGGCTCCTCATTTGATTGATATTGTTGCACGTTGTCACCACTTGCACTCCTTGAGTCTTCACCATCCTCAAGCTCCATGTACTCATCACCTGGATCTTTTGTTTGTTTTCTATTGAAGTAATCTTAGTACATATTTTATTCGTTGAAACTTACATCCCTACTTCTAAAGACTATACCATCTTCAGGATTCCATAGGCGATATCCAAAGTCAGCTTCTCCATAGCCAATGAAGAAACCCCCTTTTGGACTTTGCATCTAGCTTTGACCTTAGGCTTCTATCTCTGTGCATAAAAGCTTCACACCCAAACACTTTGAGAAATTCATAATTCACTGGTTTACTTATCCATGCCTCTTCTGGAACTCCCCCATCCAATGTCGTCGAAGGTGAATGGTTTATTAAGTACACGGTTTCAAGCCCTGATGATCGATCGTCTAACCCATGGGAATTACCCCTTGAAGCATCCAATTAAATTCCCACTTTGCATGGGTAAGTTTGCATGGCCATAATTATATATGTAACGGCTTCAATAAAGTAATACAAGAAAAAATATAGCATAGCGTGTAGTTTCTCCTGCTGTGTCGACTCTCTCTACTCTCTCTCTCTCTCTCTCTCTCTCTCTCTCTCGTTCTGCAAGCCTGCTCTTCTCCTAGCCATGGCACCTCACCGGCTACACCCCTCATAGCCCGACACCATCAAATGGTATCAGAGAAATTACCTGGTCACCCACTCGCAGGAACCACTGCCTACAAAGGGGAATACGAAGGTGATCGACCTGTGAAACACTGAACAAAACCGGCATCAAACAGAGCGCCCTAGCAAGCTAGTGAATTTTCAACACTACCGCGTCTCCTGATTCGCTCTCCTCAGCCCGCTACGAGCAGATATGTCATCCACGCCATTGCCGCCACAGCTTGTTCGTCTACTACAAAAATTTTCTATTTTGTTTTTCACACTACCTTTTAAATTGGCCGCTTAATTGGCTTTGACCTAGAACGTATTCACACCCTCAATCCATCGAGCACCTTATTCACATCCTCTGCTCGGTGCTCATAGTAGATAAGCAAGGTGCAGACGGTGGTAGGAAAGCTACCTGCATATCAAAACACAGCTATTGGAGATCTTGTTGAAAACCAAGAACTTAAACAAAGATTTTCAAAACGACCTTGTCAACCATAGTGGTTGTAGACTTCAAGGATTTGGACATGCATAGCAGATAAAGAGCTATACTGGTCTTGTGCACATTTATCTTGGTACATATGCAAATATTTATCATGTTCAAGGATTATGACATGTTCGAACACATCGGACAACCACAAGAACAAAGAAGATTTGCTTTTAAGAACTTGGTCCATCAACAATTTGCAGAGTTGAAAATTGGCTTTGACCTAGAACGTATTCACACCCTCAATCCCTGGAGCACCTTATTCACATCCTTTGCTCGGTGCTCATAGTAGATAAGCAAGGTGCAGACGGTGGTAGGAAAGCTACCTGCATATCAAAACGCAGCTATTGGAGATCTTGTTGAAAACCAAGAACTTAAACAAAGATTTTCAAAACGACCTTGTCAACCACAGTGGTTGTAGCCTTCAAGGATTTGGACAGGCATAGCAGATAAAGAGCTATATTGGTCTTGTGCACATTTATCTTGGTACATATGCAAATATTTATCATGTTCAAGGATTATGACATGTTCGAACACATCGGACAACCACAAGAACGAAGAAGATTTTCTTTTAAGAACTTGGTCCATCAACAATTTGCAGAGTTGAAAATTGGTTTTACATGTTCAGTGTCACAGGTTTGCTATGATTTTATTTGACAACATTATCATCTATTTCATATCAAAGGTTTGTTTTAGTTTGTCATGCTTGTCAGTTGTCATCATGTTAAAATTGTACGGGTTATAGACACTGCCACATAAAAAGTGGTAATTGTTTGGTCGAGTACTGGTTTGTCTCACACTGATAGTTGTTTGAGGGAAGTACACACACACACCTATGTTATTGTCAAGGGGGGGCCTTCTACTTGTAGTTTCAGGTGATTGGACTCTGCCATGGTCTATATCAAGTCCATAGTCAGTGGTTTGGGCTTGAGGGGGGCGGGGGGGGGGGGGGGGGGGGGGGGGGGGGGGGGGGGGTTTGCTGGGGTTTCAAGCCCTGGTGATCGGTCGTCTAACCCATGGGAACTTACCCCTTGAAGCATGCATTAAATTCCCAGTTTGCATGGCTACAATTATATATGTAACGGCTTCAATAAACTAATACAAGAAAAATATAGCATAACGTGTAGTTTCTCCTGCTGTGTCGAGACTCTCTCTCTCTCTCTCTCTTTCTCTCTCTCTCTCTCTCTCTCTCTCTCTCTCTCTCTCTCTCTCTCTCTCTCTCTCTCTCTCTCGTTCACAATTATGCTATTCTCCTAGCCATGGCACCTCACCAGCTACACCCCCCGTAGCTCGACACCTTCAGGCCTGCATGTAACCGCATGCTTCATGCTCGTTCCATGATTGTTCTGTTCATCCTTTTTGAAATGCCATTTTGTTGAGGTGTCCTTGGGGTTTTCCTTTGCCTCCTGAATGCCATTGCTAGCAAAAAATCTTTCAAAAGCTTGCCTGCAATATTTGCCTCCATTGTCAAACCTGAGGCATTTAAGCTTAATATCTACTTCATTCTCCACAAGGGCTTTCCATGTTTGAAATATGGAAAACACATCGAATTTATTCTCATTACATAAACCCATGTTTTCCTAGTTGCATCGTCTATAAATGTTACATAGTACAACGAGATACCAAGGGATGGTGTACTTGCAAGACCCCAAACATCAGAATGAACCAATTCAAGTTTTTTATTTTTCATTCATTTCTTGTCGTTTGAAAATTTACCCTCTTTTGTTTACCATAAACATAATCTTAAGAGAACTCTAAGTCTACTTATTTCAAACCTGGTAGAAGCTTCTTCAATTGAAGGATTTGTGTTCCTTTGGCACTCATATGCCCAAGTCAGTAGTGCCACACCGCACGGTTGACTTTTGTAGCTATTGCACAAGTTGAAGATTGCGTGCTGACAGTACACAAGTAAAGTGTACCAACATTTTCTCCTCCAGATCTCTTTGAAATCTTCCAACATTTTGTTTTTGAATGCAATGTTGTGACCTCCATCGTCCAATTGTCATGTAGAGATTAAATTTTTGCGAAGAGAAGAAACATACCTAACATCTTTAAGCTTCCATTCATTTCCATTAGTAGTTTTGACACAAATTGAACCTTTGCCAATAATTTCACAAGCTTCATCATCTCCCAAGTATACATACCCAAAATTACCTTTAGTAATTTTGACACAAACTATACCTTTGCTAATAATTTCACAAGCTTCATCATCTCCCAAGTATACATACCCAAAATTACCTTTGGTGTAATCTTGGAAATGCTGCTTGTTCGCATGGAATGAAGTCTCGGAGTCTACTATCCAAGAATTAGACACATTGTCTAATGAGCAAATTAGAGCATCTTGCCCTACTTTACCTACCACATTGGCGTCTGATGTTGGCTTGTTGTCTTGAGACTCTAACTCCTTTTTCTTCTTGGACTAGTAATACTTCTTAATGTGGCTCTTCTTGCCATAGTTCCAACATTCAAGAACTGACTTTGTGCGTGACTTGCTCTGCCTTGAGCGATCATGACCCTTTTGAATTTTGAACCTCTTCTTTGATCTTCCCCTCGTATTTGCTGACAATGCAGCACTTGATGATTCATCTGTGCTTCTTCTTTGCATTTCCTCTCTTAGGAGAACACCCAAAACATCATCAAACTTAAGAGTCTTTGTGTCAGAGACAGAGTTACTTACATCCATCACAAGACTATGTCCCAACTATTCGGTAGAGACGATAGTATAAGGAGGGCTCGCTCTTCGTCTCATCAAAATTTACTTTCACCGATCAAAGTTGACTTATGTTGGTGTTAAAGTCGTTTATGTGTTCTGCAACAACTGAACCACTCTCTACCATTTTAAGATTGAACAAGCACTTCATGAGAAATACCTTATTGGATGCCGATGGTTTTTAGTAAAGGCCGTCGAGTGACTTCATCAAGTCCTTGCGGTCTTCATCTCGAAAACATTGAAGGCCACCATTGATGCCAAGCTTAGCCGGATTGTTCCTTATGCCTTTCGGTCAAGAACAATCCATGCTTCATTTGCCATTGTTACGGGCTTCTTTGCAAGATCGCCTAGTGGAAAATAAAGGTCCTTCTGGTACAGATAGTTTTCAATCTGCATCTTCCAATGTTGATAGTTTTTTCTATTGAACTTCTTGATCTTGAGCTTACCTTCTTCTGTCATTACTCCCACTCAATTCAAGAAATCCTTTCCTTGAGATACTTTAGCTCTACGAGCAAACCTTGCTTCGATCCCCTTGTTAGGAAATATGACGTAGCTAAGTAGATATTAGAGTAGTTTACTTATTGGAGAGAGATACTTTTCACACACGAGAGATTAGAGAGAGAGAGAGAGAGAGAGAGAGAGAGAGAGAGAGAGAGAGAGAGAGAGAGAGAGCACAGTATACGTGGTTCACCCAATGTGGGCTACGCCCACGGGAAAGGTGCCACTCAATGGCTTTAGTACTTTAAACTAGAAGTAGGTTACAAAGGAATTATACCCAAATGGAGCTCTCACCTTGCTTCACTCTCACCACCTCACACACACCTTGTTGCATCAACTTCATAATGTATTTTGCGTGTAGAAGAGGCCTCCTTTTATAGGCCAAAATTGCTACCCTCTCTCATGAGAGTAAGCCGTCCTTATGTAGACAAGTCTGAGTTAATTTCTCCCATGCGCCCATGTTATGCCGTCCTTGAGAAGACAAGTCTGCTTAGAAATTGTCCACCAGCCATTGAATTCAGCCACCGGCCAAAGACTTTCGTCCACCGCCCACCGGCCATTGGCCAACTGGTCGTTTTTTGACTACTATCGGACCGCCATCCGGCCATAATATTTAGACAAAAAAAGAATATTTTGACAAATTTTTGGTTTTCCGACGAGTGTTTTTTTAATACACATGATGGCTTCTTCTCATAATGGGGCCTTGCAAATGTGTGTTTTTGAGACTAAAGTTACAAGGGGTAAATCAGGCTCCATACTTATCACCCCTAGCCTCCTAGGGTAAACACACTCCCATCACTTTAAGCACAAACACCAAGTATTGTCGAGGCCCAACTATTGAACACTATGGAGTAAGAGGTGAAGTGCTTTAGTTGAGTTTTCAAGTTCTTGCTCATGGAACTATGAGTGCAAAACTTGCTACTCATTGTCCTTCTGCAACCTAGGAGGTGTGTCTGGCATTTGGGTCCTTATGTTCTTGCATGGTGGTCCGGTGGATAAAAGAATGTAGTTGACTTTTTTTTTGGTTAGCTGTAGCTCAAAATCGCCACCATCTCCTCATAGCCTACAATATGGGCTCTCATTTGATCCCTCAAATAACTCATTTGCTATTGCACAAGACGAGTGCAATTGATTTCGCTTTTGTTGTCTTTAAGGTATTGGCTTTACCCTAGTCTTATCGACCCTCTAGACCGTTGCTTTGCAACTTGTGGACACCCTTATCTCTCCCCCACTTGCTTTCTAGCCCTAGTTGACCCACGACCTCCTCAACCTAGTACCCCCACCTTGGACATGTCGCATGGACCTTCTATTGTCCCACATTCCCTGCATAATCAGCATCCATGTATCCTTTTACACATGCCTCCTTATTTCCAAAGCATAAGCATTTGTCCTTTATACTGCTCAAATATCTCATCATTCCTTTCACTACCTCTTAATGCTTCTTACCAGGAGTAGACATGTATCTGCGAACTACTCCCACTGCAAATGCAACTCACAGTAATTGACAAAAAGACACAATTACATGAGCAAAGAGAATAGAATAATTGCAATTTGACAAGAAGAGAAGTTTCTTGAAATAGAGAGTTGGAATTATAATCAATCAATAGGTGCATTCTAGCAACAAAGCTCAAACTTCCCCACCACCCCTCAAAAAACCCAAATTGCATGCAACCGATCACAATTACGAATACAATTTTGATCTCCTTCTCAATCACAAATAAAATGAACTCACAATGACAATCTCAGAAGGCAAAAATAAAAAACCAATGAACTTCAAAACTCCAAAAATAGCCTCAAAACAGGATCATCCACTCGGACACCAACCATCTATTAGAATTAGACAAAACACATGCGTGCGAAAAAAAACATGTGCAAGGAAAAAAATAGAAGGTTGATACTTTTTTTAAAGTATTGAAAAATGGACCTTTTTTGGATATCATTTACTCAAAAACGATAGAGAATTAGCGAGAACTTGAAAGATATCAAAATGTACACAGCCATTCACTTCCAAAAAACCAAGTGAGCATAAAAAACATAAAATAAAAAAATGCTCGAAGAAACAAAATTTTCCTACTTAACAAGACAAATATTTCATTCGTACAAAGCTTCTTCACATTCTCACTCGAAAGTGCTTAAAACCTACTTGCATAACAGGTGCTTAGAGAGGTAGATTTTTTTTGGAGTTCTCTTTATCAAAGCTAAACATTGCCTATGGACTTAAACATCCTAGTACATGCTTAAAATATTAACTCCATGAAAAAATTAGAAAAATGAATTATTATACTGGCCCATCACAACCCTCGACATAGGGTCTCTCTCTCTCTCTCTCTCTCTCTGTCTCTCTCTCTCTCTCTCTCTCTCTCTCTCCTCCTTTTTTTTGGCACAAAAAGTAGTTGTATACTGTGTACAAAGAGACCTCTGGAGATGCTCAAAGGCCACCCAGAGGATGTACAAGACGGGGATTACAATGTGAGGGCTATGTATACATCAAGGTGGCATGCATGAAGAATGTAAAGTGAACTATTGTGGATGTGTGTAATGCCATGTGATGTGACCATGGTCCACACAAAAAAGGACTAAAGATCTTACTTTTGTTTGAAGAAAAGAGTATCGACACCTCTCCACTATCCTAAAGCACTCCATTTGAAGTATCCCACTGGTATGATGAGCATGTAGGAGGTCAATCCAAATAGCTATGAAAGTGGTGGATGTAGGGAAAGACTGTGAACCCAAATGAGCCTTCCACATGTTCCAAAGATTCACGATGAGATCGTCGTAAAAAATCCATCCCTCCAGGAGAGGTCCAACTGATGACTTGCATCTAGAATCCTGCGTAGAGTTCTCGTTCTATATCCCAATGAAGTAAGCACGATGATTGGATCTATCAGAGAGCCCTGAGAAAAGTTGTATGACCCTGAAAATTGTAAAATCCCTGCAACTATCCCCATGTCACAAACCCATCATGAATGCCTTCTCTAATCAACAAACAACAAACCACCATCCACACTAGCTGAGCATATGAGAAAAGGTGCAAATCCATCCAAATCCTCAACAAGCAGCACATAAAGGGTGACAAATGAGACATATTTAAAGGAGCATCCATAAAGATGAATTTCATGGTTGAATGCTAAGTAACATCACTATCCATAGGCTCAAAATGGGGAGAGGCTCGTGGCAAAGCATGATATAGAAATTAGGATCAACTTTCAAAAACAAACTGTGTACTATTGCTTTGCATCTCTCAATCAACAATCCCCAAGCTTGCCTCCTCTCTAGGCAAGATCATTGTGTTCCATGAACTCGTGACGGTGTGTCAATAGTCCCAGTTGGACCACTCCACAAAAAATTGCACACTAGACAACACAATCGTGCCATGACTCCAGAGTGAAGAGTCACGCAGAATGTAGTAAACAACAACGTTTCAAGAAGGATCTAATTCACAACAAGGGTCCTACCAGCCAATGACAAATGCAAGGAAGATCAATGGCAAAGCTACCTCTTGATAGACTGTAAAATTGGCTCAAACCAAGTACATCAATGCCAACATGAAAACGTGAGTATTTGCAAGTCTGTCCTCTAAGCATCCACATGAAGCTGTCCTGCATACCCCACTAATAGTCCCTAACAACTCCTACAAGAAAACCAAAAGACTTGTTCTAATTGATGAGTGCACTTCTAATAAGAATTATTTCAAATTTGAGTGATAAAAGGAAATTTTGGTTGCCTCAAAGTTTGTACACACTCTATTTCATTCTAATTTTTTTCCTTCAGATTCAAATTTTGACCTGAGCACTCTTTGGGAGCCACTTTTGACAGTGTTAAGGCGAACTTTTAAGAAAGTTTTGTACGCAAGAAATGCAGCCCTTAACACAAGGAAAAATTTGGTACTTTAAGTATTTGCATGTTCCATGTTTTTTTGCTCATTGAAGCCCGTAGATTAAGGAATATGTAAGAAATATCTATGTTATATCATTTTTGTAAAAATTGCCAACTTACAAGTTGATTTTTGAAAAATATGAACAAGATATGACTTTTTAGCTCACATGATAGTTGAAGAGAGTGATGAGATGAACAAATCGATGTGGGACGAGTTTATTATTTTTTCAAATTCGTCTGTATTGGGTTTTTGTAGTGTCGTTTTGTGATCGCATGCAAGAGGCCTCCTTTTGGTTGGATTTCTTGCCTTGCTTTACTAAAAGAATGGAGTTGACTACGAAAGAGCTACATTTCAGGGGGGAATTCATGCATGTCATGTATGCTACAAGGAGATGGTCTTTATCATCAAAGAAGGTTGTTCGAGTGTGATTGTGAGTGAGATCAAGATTGTGATCGTGAGTTTGTGATTGGGAGTGAGAGTGAGGCACAATTGAGAGTGAGATAGCTCATTGGTGGTCAGGATATTATGATACGAGTTAAGCTCCTCTTAAAATCATGAATATTAATATGAATTTTCTATTTTATTCCATCTATTATTTTCTATTTTATTCCATCTATTCTACGTACTCTGTAAATTTCTATATCTATCAATACATTTTCCTCTCATGTGTCTCATCTCAACACCACTAGTCAAGCAAAAGGTAGCTAGAGCATCCCGTAAACTATCCACCAAACTATGTGTGCCATAACGTACAAAGAGCACTGTATCATCTACATACTCTTGACACAAAAAAATTGGTGATCCATCCAATGGCATAGTAATACCTCACAACTATGGAGTCCTACCTTGCAGGATGAGTGACATGGCCTCATAAAAAAAAAAGAAAAGTACACTGCCAAGGGTCATCCTTGCCAGACAAAGCGAGATAGATGAAATCTCTGCCCAATGCGGCCTCTAATTGTGACAACACAGAAGCTTTACGATGTAACGTAGCAACTCCTAAAATCCATTGCAAGGGGAAACCCATGTTGTGCATAGTGCCCTCTAGAAAACCCCAATTAACTCTATCATAAGACTTATCAAAATCAAGAAGCATGATGATAGCTAATCACTCTCCCAACTAGTGTGCCCACACAACTGCCTCATAGAATATGTTGTGTCATCCTTGCCAGACAAAGTGAGACAGATGAAATCTCTGCCCAATGCGGCCTCTAATTGTGACAACACAGAAGCTTTACGATGTAACGTAGCAACTCCTAAATCCATCGCAAGGGGAAACCCATGTTGTGCATAGTGCCCTCTAGAAAACCCCAATTAACTCTATCATAAGACTTATCAAAATCAAGAAGCATGATGATAGCTAATCACTCTCCCAACTAGTGTGCCCACAAAACTGCCTCATAGAATATGAAGATGTTGCCCAAAATTCATCGATCCTACACAAAACCTGGTTCTGAAGCATGAATGAGATCATGCAAAAAAAGGTCTCTCTCTCTCTCTCTCTCTCTCTCTCTCACACACACACACACACACACACACACACACACACACACACACACACACACACACACACACACACACCACACACACACACACACACACCACACACACACACACACACACACACACACACACACACACACACACACCCCTAAGTACTTGTACAATTGATATTAACCTAGTACAAAGGCCGACTATATATCAGGTTTGGTTTAGGATTGATTCTTTTTTAAAAACCCCTACAACCCCTCAAAACAATCCCCCCCCCCCCCCCCCCCCCCCCCCCCCCCCCCCCCCCCCCCCCCCCCCCCCCCCCCCCCCCCCCCCCCCCCCCCCCCCCCTCTCCTTGGGATTGGTCCCTCCCACACCACTTTGATAAATTTTTGGCCTCTCAAGCGTATATGGTCCCTTACCCTTTATGGGACGCATGAAATGTGGGACACTACCCCAAAATAGGGTACTTGGAGTTCATTTCTGGGATACCGAATTGAATGACTGTAGTACACATCGAGTAAGAAGTTCACGCTTGTCCGCTTACCTTCTCTACCTCACTACCTTACTACCAAATGATCTTTGTGCACCTGCATGCTGCACCAAGATATTTTTTCCCTCTCTTCTCTCCCACTATTTCCCCTATGTAGAGGGCTTGGAGGCTGCCGTTTGTAGCCAGAGTGCTTTGGGAGCCGAGTAGAATTCAAATGGAATCATACATGAAGGTTTGCATCATCACTCCTTCCACTGATGGTGTACTATATAAGGTGAGGATGGCCCTGAGCCCGCCACTTAGTCTTGTCTTTTGCGTGGTGTTTCTGTTGGAGTAAAGAGAGATTTGAGGACTTTCCAAGAGGCGTACTGTCTAACCATGGAGCTTGTAGAAAGGGATGGTGCTTCTCAGGTTTGCATTCTATTTTTTTTAAAAGTATTCTTTAACTAGTTTTTTGCACCAGACGTTCTGGTTTTATATGGTTTGCAGGAAAACTTTCTAAACTAATTAAGAGAGATGGTGTGGCTTGGGGTTTATCAGCCATGAGCAATAAACAAACTGGTCCATTTATTTACGTGTTTCTCTGTTCCTTTCAGACGACGTCGTTGTATTGGGCTTTGTACTTAAAAAAACTGTTTTTGTTGTCAACAAACTTTTGCTTGATATGTTTTGACTTGGGGCATGAAAGCCATTTGGCCTAAGTAGATGAGTGATGATTGGGTGGTTAGACCCTTGCCGCTGGCGAACTTAAACATAGTAAAGGGCTAACTTGGATATTGTTGGCAAAAAAAGGGGGGGTGCTCATTAAGTGCCCAGTAAGTACTTGTCCGATTGTCAACTGCCGGATTTAACTACCTAAGGTTTAGTGCACCTTATTTTGTTTTATGCTTGGGTTTAAAATGTGGTTTACATAATTAAGAAAGGCTTTTGTGTTCCACACACCGTGTAATTGATGACTGCACGACTATAGGTTTCTCTGCTCGAAGGCTTTGGATGGCATAATTGACTTTATCCTCTCGATATGCAATCCACCTGGATGTTTGGGATTTTTTTCTTGATGGATGGTAGTTTATACCCTTCCTTAATCCCCATGACTGTATTTTTGTCACCAGCTGGTGACATGACTGCCCAGTGCACACTCACATGCACCCTCCCTTGGCTGCAAATGATGATGTGCAGATTCATTAAATGTTGACGTGGCAGTCACTGTACGGACAGGCTTGCTTTTTGAGTGCATATCACCGAAGTCCGTACAATTGGCGGGTAGGCTTTTTACGGCAGCTTTTGGGCCAGCTTTACTCTACGCAAGTAGGCCACGCAAAAGCAGAGAGAGGGCTTTTAAAAGCCTTGCTTTATTTAGGCTCAAGAGAGCTTGAGAGAGAAAAGAACAGGCTTTTGATTTTCATCTTTTGCGGCTCTACTTTTTGCATCCCTTTGTAAAACTCTTTAAATAAGTAGGCCAGCCTTCCACTTTGGAGAGCATCTGGATGCAGAGTCTGAGAGCGAGAGCCTCCCACTCGCTTGTACTTTGAGTTGCAGATTAATACAAAAAGAAATACCGAAAGGGGCGCCAGTCTTTGGGGCCAACATCTCTAGGCATGGAACTCCGTTGGGCCAGTGTTGAATCAATTGTGAACTGTGAACTGTTTTGAAGTGATTTCTTGTGGTGTCGCGGCAGATTCTTGACTTGGAGTGTCCAAGTCTGTTACAGTGGTATCAGAGCACGACCGATTTCTCTTCTATCGAGAAATCCGATCCTTTTTACGCGGCACTTATGGCTTCAGACAAAGATCAGTCGACTCCCTCGACATCTAGAGATGCGGGAGGAGATCACGCAGAAGAATCACGTGAGGAGTACGGCCCCCCTCGGCCTACTCCAGCGGAGCTTGAAGAGATGGAGCATTGACGACTGATCAACAACCCAAGAAAGATGATGTTAAATTTTGCGAAGGACCCAAAATTTACAAAATTTATGACTCAGACCTCCTTCGACTAGGTGTATGCACAGTGGCAGCAGACCACTGAGCCACCCCCCCAAACAAGTACTCAAGAAACCTCCTACCCCAAGGAATTAGAAGAGGTGGTTGATGGACAGTGAGTCAAATTTACACAAGCTTGGAGTAGGTGATGAGCTCTCCATTAAAGCTTGGGAAGAGATAGTCTTTTTCTTCCTTCTCACATAGACTGTGTGAGAGTGTGTGTGTGATAATGCCCTGCAAAAATCAGCCCCCTCTCTCTCTCTCTTGGGCGATCCCTCTTGCTAATTCCTCTTGCTATCCTCCCATTGGACCTCCCCAGGGCTAGCCAATGACTATTAAGTAGCAAGAGTGATAGCCTTCTAACATGTGTCCCCCTTTCCCCTTTTGTGAGAGCTTTAGGTAATTTATTAATTCAACTAAAGTCTCATTGGACCCCTTTGCCTCCTGGCCAATAGGAATCAGGCAAGCCATTGAGTTGCTGAATGCTCATTGGACCCCTTGGGAGACTGTCCAATAGTCTTCTAGAGGAATTAATTCTCATTGGTTCTTTTATTAAGTGTTTTTAAATTAATTAAACTAGATTTACTCTAGCCTAATTCTCATTGGTCCACCTCCAAGGCCACCCAATAGGAATTGGGTACACCTTGTGGTCATCTGGCCTAGGAAGCTGACATGTGTCCCTCATTCCCTTTGTGTAAAGGGAGCTTGTGTGTGTGTGTGTGTGTGTGGATTTCTCTCTCATCCCCTACATGCTAGGATCGCTCCCTCCTATGTAGGGATGTGCAAAGACTGTTTTGGACACACACAAAGCATCCAATTCCCCTATGGTTGACCTTTGGACACAACCTTTGAATTTTGGAACCTTAGCATTTTGGAAGTCTTAATGGGTTGAAACTTAGGGTCTTTTTAGCCCATTGTTGCACATGGCTCTTTTGTAGATGCCCCCCCCCCCCCCTTTGGATCCCTATTTTCCCTCCTTTGGATCCCTACTGTGGCCGGTCTGCTAGCTTAACCAATATTCTAGCTTTTTCTCCCCTGGCACTTCCCCATATTAAATGATCAGTTTAACATGAGAAAATCATTTAGGAGAATTAGATATTGATTATTATGACATTACCTCTCTCTTGAAATCATAGTCGTCCTCGACTATGGTGTAGAGAAGATAAAGCATATTCATGAGTCCTTTTCTTAGCGGGTAGAGGATCCCTATGTTACCCTTCGACATCATTCCACAATGGATGACTAGTCCATCTGGCGCTTGAGAGCCTGAGGTTGCCTCAAGCATGTCTGCACATTAGTCCTATCAATCTTCCATAGTAGAGTGACAAGCTCTACTTGGTGTTTGGGAGACGTCGTCTTCGCAAACTTGATCTAAGCATGCATACTACTTCATTTTTGTGCACAATAAAGAAAAAGAGAGTCTTATAAGACAAAAACTTTGTTCATTTTTAACATATTTGCTTACTCTTGGGAAGCATTGTAAGCATTGACAAGGTTTAGGTTATCCTTTAATTGTATGCCTTGCAACCATCTAGCATCTTCAAAAGGATAATTCTTAAACTTAATAAGATATCGTCGGATAGTCTTACCGCATCTTAATACCTTGTCTTCATGTCAGAGAATGGACTCGGGCTGCAGCACCTCCTCTTGGTCCTCGATCTCCGGTGGGTCTTCAATAGTTGGTTCTTGAGGTGGCTCTCCTTTGTAAGGCTTTAATAGGCTCACATGGAAAGCATTGTGTATGAGCCAATGATTGGGCAACTTGAGTTGATAGGCCATCTCATTGATTGGCCTAAGAATCTGGAAGGGACCATAGTACCTTTTTGCTAGTTTAGCATAGTACTTTTGGTGTCCAGTAGGATTCTTGCCCGTCGTGTGCCTTAATCGAGCCTTGGGAAACTTTAATAAGACCCAATCATTTTCTTTAAAAGCTTGGGCTCTTCTGTGCTTGTTAGCAGCAGCCTTTTGCCTTTGCTGTGAGATAGAAATAGCATCCTTAATCTTTTGAAAAGATTCTTGTAGGTCTCAGCTATACTCATCTGCAACGAAGATCTTCCCATGTACCTTAAGTAGCAAGGGACTTTTTGATCTTCCCTCAATTACCTCGAAAGGTGCTTTTCCCGTGGAAGTATGTACAGTGTTATTGTAAGCATACTCCACTAAGGGTAAGTACTTCTCCCATTGGGATCTTTGATCTACTTCCGTTACATAGGCTTTTATTAGATCGAGAATTGTTAGGTTAGCTATTTCACTTTGGCCATCCGTTTGTGGATGATAGGCCGAAGAGAAGTTTAGCCTTGTCCCTAAATTCTCAAAGAGACCCTTCCATAAATTACTGGTCATTCTAGGATCTCTATCCGACACTATGGACATTGGCAAGCCATGGTACTTGAAAATTTGTGAAATGAAGAGGGTTGCCATTTGATGGGCTTTGATAGTCTTTTTGACAGTTATAAAATGAGATTGTTTACTGAACCTGTCTACTATCGTCCATATTCCCGTATTCTCATGTATAGACTTAGGTAATCCAAAGATAAAATCCATGGATATGCTCTCCCATGGTGAATTAGGGATTGGCAAGGGTTGAAGCAATCCAAGTTGCTTCCCTCTATCAAATTTTGTCTTTTGGCATACCACACATTTAGAAACATACTCTTGTATGTTCACTTTCATGGTAGGCCAATAGAAATATGTTTCAATTTCCTTTAAGGTAGACTGAATCCCTCTATGCCCCGCATAAGGTGGAGCATGTGATTCATACATTACTTTCTCACGTAGTGAGTTAGTAACACATAGTCTATTGCCGTAGAGAAGATAACCATCTTGTAAAGTAAATGGTTCTTCTTTCTTCCCTAATGCAAGGGCTGAAATCACATCTCTAAAATCGGGATCAATAGCATACTCATCTATCCTTGAAGATAGATCATTGTGAGTTGCTATGGAAACCGCATTCACTCTCGGCCGTCTTGAGAGTGCATCAGCTACTTGATTATGATTGCCAGCAATGTGAGCAATATGAAAATGAAATTGCGAAAGGAAATTTGCCCACCTCATTTGTTGGTCGGAGAGCTTGGTCTGCGTCATGAAGTACTTAAGACTTTGGTGATCCGTTCGCAGAATGAAAGGAGTCCCCAATAAATAGTGCTTCCATGAGTCTAAGGCATGTAGAACTGCAAGGAGTTCCTTTTCATATATGCCTAGAGCTTGCTCAATAGGGTCGAGCCTTTGACTCTCATAGCCTATGGCGTGCCCTTCTTGGAGCAAAACAACTCCAAGGCAATCACCACAAGCATCACATTGGACCTCAAATGGTTTTGAGAGATCCGGTAGTGTAAGCATAGGTTGAGAGATAAGCTTTTCTTTAAGCTTTTCGAAAGCATTGTTCTCCTTAGCAGACCATGTATACCTAACGCTTTTCTTTGTTAGGTCATGTAATGGTCACGCAATTTGTGAGAAATTTTCTATGAAGCGTCTATAGTATGCACACATACCTATAAAGCTTCTTAGTTCATGAAGATTCCTTGGTTTAGGCCATCCTTTTATTACCTCTAACTTTGATGGATCCATTTGGATGCCATCTTGAGAGATAATGTGACCTAAATACTGAATCTCTTGCAAGAAAAATTCACTTTTTTTTCGATTAACATAAACTTTATTCTCTCTCAAAACTTGAAATATTACGTGGAGGTGTTGCTTGTGTTCGTCTAATGAATTAGAGTAGATGATAATATCATCAAAGAACACTCTAGTGAAGGTTCGATGAGGCTTGAACAGCTTCTCCATCAAGCGGTTGAATGTGGCTGGTGCATTGGTCAAGCCAAAAGGCATGACAATGTATTCATAAAGACCAAATGTGGTGCAAAATGCGGCCTTTACAATGTCTTGATCAACTATCCTTATTTGATGATAGCCACTTTTTAGGTCAATCCTACTGAAGTAGGTCGATCCTTGTAGCTTATCAAATAGGTCTTCTATCCGCGGAACAGGAAACCTATTCTTGATAGTGATCCTATTTAGTGCTCTATAGTCGACACACATACGATATGTGCCGTCTTTCTTTTGCACTAATAGCACAAGTGAGCAAAATGGAGATGAGCTAGGCCTAACCATGCCCTTCTCAACTAACTCATGCACTTGCCGCATAATCTCCTCTTGCCGCATAATCTCCTCTTGTTGAGCTTGAGAAACTCTATAAGGAGGTTTGTTAGGCGGTGAACTTCCTGGAAGAAGTTCAATTGCATGGTCATCATTACCTTGTTTAGGAGGTAGCTCACAAGGGATGTTGTCAATAAAAACATCTTCAAACCCCTTGAGAAAATTGGATAACTCTAATTCCTTTTGGTTGCTTTTATTTTCTTTTGCTAAAGCATTAGGTTCATTTTGAGAATCTTTAACAAAAATCGTGTACATGGAAATAGAGCTCTTTATTGACTTGTTGAAAGCTGGTGTATGTACAATGGGGATAGTGTTACCCATTTCCTTAGCATCTATATACATGTCTTTTTCCCTAAGCTTAAAGGAGATTCTCCTTTCATGGAATTTAACATTGGCAGCCAGGCGATCAAACCATGGTGCCCCTAGGATTACATCCTCATGCTTGAGAGGAGAGATAAAGAAGTCCTCTTTGTCCACATAGCTTTGGACATGAAGCCTCAATTTCCCGATTAAGGGAGTGACTGAAGCTTCTTGCCCCTTGAAAGCACTGTCTGCGGCGGGTAGGACATCTCCCATCTCGTAAGCTTGTATGCCTAGCTTGGTGGCCAACTCTATAGATATAAAATTGTGAGTAGAACCAGGGTCAAAGAGAATAAAAGCATCATGTTCTCTTACCTTTCCCCAAGCATGGCATAGAGGAGATCCTTTGTGATGAGTTTGGTGAGTCTCCTCCTCTTGGATTTCAACCAAGGAAGCTCTAGGAGGATCTTGGCAGTTGTTCTTTTGGGGACAAGCGCGGTACGCATGCCCTTGTTCGCCGCACTTGAAACATCGGTTATCCTTGGGATAACGCTCAAGCTCTTCAGGAGAGAGTTTGTTTTTACCTTTGTAAACTCCCTTCTCTTTAGCTTTGTTGGAGTTGCCCTTAGGAGAATTTTGGACATTGTCCTTCCCCTTAGGCTCGTTGGAACCCTTGTTTTCCGTGGGCTTATTATTTCTTTTAGCCCCTGTTTGGAAATTGATTTGAGAGGCCACCATAGTATGGTGTATTACCGCCGATATGGTACGTGGACTTTGGAAGTTGACATACTCCGCCATTTCTTCGGTTAAGCCCGCACAAAATTGTTGCTTTTGCTCTCCAAAATCCAACTTTTTGAAGACAATGGCTTTGAGTTGTAGGTCCCAAAACTTGTCTACATATTTGTGGATGGATTCATAGGGAGAGAGCTTTAAGCTTCGCCATTCGGTGAGTACTTTGTCTTTGGAATCATAGGGAGAGAGCTTTAAGCTTCGCCATTCGGTGAGTACTTTGTCTTTGGAATCGGTGGCCAAAAACTGCTTCATAATGGAAGCTCTTAAAGCTTTCCATGTTCGTGGAGCTTCACCGTTGGCTCGTAGGCTAGACCACCATTGCTTGGCGGACTTTTGAAAGTGCATAGCTACATGGCGTAGCTTAGAGGACTCCGTAAGCCCTCATCTCCAAACGCCGCATCAAACTGTTGGATAAAGGCCAAGACTTTGTTAGTAGCACCAAAGAGATGCTCTTCCCTCCCTCTTTGAACTTCTTCAGCTTGGATGACCTCTTCCATGTGGCATAGAATTTCCTATGGCCTCTTCTTTTTGATGGTTCAAAGGTTGCACCATCACTTTCTTCAGAAGGTGAAGAATTTGAAGAAGGTGGAGAAGAGGGTGACCTCTTTCTCGCCTTTTTCTTGTCTTGATCTTCGTTGTCTTCACCATCACTTTCATAAGAGGAAGAGGATGAAGAAGATGGAGAAGAGGGTGTCCTCTTTCTTGCCTTTTTCTTCTCTTGCTTTTTATCATCCCTCTTTGAATTATGGTGTGGAGAAGAGTGTGATGGTCTTCTCCGCTTTGGTGGTGATGGAGAGCGTTTAGCCCGCCGTCTTCGTGGAGCCATCTCCGCCGAGGTGGCGGGAGACTCACTTCTTTCTCGTTCCTCCGGTGGAGGCTCTTGAGTTCTCCTTTGGGAAGGAGATGCATCATCAAGAAGTAAATTCTTGAGCCCTTCGTATGGATTCTCTTCTTCTTCCCGAATCGGAAAGAGATCTCTTTTGGGAGTCTCACAAGGAGGCTTCCTAGGTGTTCTCTCATCATGGTGATGAGCTTGGAGAATCCCATGATGAGCACGGAGCTGCCGTTGCACTTCACTTTGGAGAGATGGATTGCCCATGGCTTGTTGAAGCCTAGAAACAAGATAGTTAACAAGCATCGGAGCATCATTAGTAGCTTGCTCATTAGCAAAATCAAAGTTATCAACATTAATTTCACTCTCTTTACTATTGTCAGCCATTCTAACAACTTTTAGGTGTAAAATTTTTAGGTGTACTTTGGCACTTCAAGCCCTAGTTGCTACTCCTCTTTACCCCTTTAGAAAAAGCACTCAAGCTACTGTACCCGTGGCTCGAATACCAATAATTGCAAGGAATAGAAGAGAGGGTCTTTCAACACCAAAACAGCACCGGCTCCTGTCAAGCTTCTAATATCTCAATAGTGGTTAAGCCGTAGGCAAGCCCCGTAGGACTCCACTATTAAGACCATAGCTCTTGACGGTGATACCCTGTTAACTGCACGAAGGCAGGCGCACTGCAAGGCTGAAAAATCCCTATTCTACTTACTCACAGGCAATTAATAATACCAACCATTTATAGCTAGCTTGAGGACCTCCCTTCTTGAGCAAGAAAAGAGAAACCTTGTGCTCTGATACCAATGTAACATTTAATGGCCTAAAAACTTGTGTGTAGCGGAAATTAGCATGAACATAGTGGGCATTTCATTAGAATAGATTCCTAATGAGAATTACAAGAGTGCTTGGGTGGAGAGAGCAACAAAAAGCATAACACCTAGTTAGATAGCATGAACAATACTTTCAAAAGAGAGAGAAATTAAGCTATTGACAACAATTGAGGACCGGATTTGCATGGAGCCGGTCCCCCCTCCAAAAGGCTTTGTATTATGGTTTCTCCCATCAAGAGAGACATTGTACAATACAATTCTTTGTGTTCCTTCAAGACTAGCTAGTGCAATGAAGATGAAAGCTTCATGCACTAAGCAAACACAACATCAATTATCCCCTGTCTCAGACCCAAGACCTCACACACCTTCGAAGATGGTGAGAGCTAGCAGGGTATGAGAGTAGATTGAGAGGAAGAAGGAGTATCTTATGAGAAAGATGTACATCTCCTCACATAATCACTCATATTAGCATAGCTTAGCTTAGTAATTAGCATGGTAGAGGAGATGAGCATGCATTGAAGCTTGGCTCTTGGTTGGATTTGCATGCACATGCCAAGAGTGTGTCGATGTAGGCTTCTATCTCATAAGCTTGGAGTAGGTGATGAGCTCTCCATTAAAGCTTGGAAAGAGATAGTCTTTTTCTTGCTTCTCACATAGACTGTGTGAGAGTGTGTGTGTGATAATGCCCTGCAAAAATCAGCCCCCTCTCTCTTTTGGGCGAGCCCTCTTGCTAATTGCTCTTGCTATCCTCACATTGGACCTCCCCAGGGCTAGCCAATGACTATTAAGCAGCATAAGTGATAGCCTTCTCACATGTGTCCCCCTTTCCCCTTTTGTGAGAGCTTTAGGTAATTTAATAATTCAACTAAAGTCTCATTGGACCCCTTTGCCTCCTGGCCAATAGGAATCAGGCAAGCCATTGGGCTGCTGAATGCTCATTGGACCCCTTGGGAGATTGTCCAATAGTCTTCTAGAGGACCTAATTCTCATTGGTTCTTTTATTAAGTGTTTTTAAATTAATTAAACTAGATTTACATAGCCTAATTCTCATTGGTCCACCTCCAAGGCCATCCGATAGGAATTGGGTACACCTTGTGGTCATCTGGCCTAGGGAGCTGACATGTGTCCCTCATTCCCTTTGTGTAAAGGGAGCTTGTGTGTGTGTGTGTGGCTTTCTCTCTCATCCCCTACATGCTAGGCTCGCACCCTCCTATGTAGGGATGTGCAAAGACTTTTTTGGACACACACAAAGCATCCAATTCCCCTATGGTTGACCTTTGGACACAACCTTTGAATTTTGGAACCTTAGCATTTTGGAAGTCTTAATGGGCTGAACCTTAGGGTCTTTTTAGCCCATTGTTGCACATGGCTCTTTTGCAGATGCCCCCCCCCCCCTTTGGATCCCTATTTTCCCTCCTTTGGATCCCTACTGTGGCCGGTCTGTTAGCTTAACCAATATTCTAGCTTTTTCTCCCCTAACACTTCCCCGTATTAAATGATTAGTTTAACATGAGAAAATCATTTAGGAGAATTAGATATTGATTATTATGATAGTTGCATTGTAAGGGGTATTTAGGGCATGAGGACTTCTACATAATGCCTTTGGAAGGTTGTGATGCCTCTAGGGAATTCCCTGGTACCACAAGAACAACGCCGTGGTCGACTATCGAGCGAGAAAAGCGACTTTGACCACAAAGAAGGGTAGAACCATTGTTTGATGTGAAACTTAAGGGTGAGTCTGTCCCTATTATATCGGCTTCAGCCATTTCAAAATTAATGAAATCGAGTCTGTTTGTTTACTCGATCTTCTTGAGAGATGAATGATGAGAATAGGACAAATATGTCTGACTTGATAAAGAACGCCAAGATTTTCTCCACACTCATGCCGATTGCTTTTCAGTGGGCCTGCCAGGCGAGTTAGCACCCGCTTGTCTTGAGGATCATACCATTGATATGATACCTAGAAGCACACCATCGAACCGGCCACCTTACCGTGTGAGCCGAGCCCAAAACGAAGAAATTATGAACCAAGTGAAAGACCTCTTGGAAAAGGGTCCTGTCCAGCCTAGTACTTCACCGTATTGCTCTCCGGTGTTGTTGGTTTTGAAGAAAGATGGATCTTGGAGTATGTGCATCGATTATAGAGCTCTCAACAAAATCACCATCAAGAACACATTTCCGATTCCTAGGATCGATGATATACTTGACCGACTATACAGGGATCCTCGTGCTTTAGCAAAACCGATTTGAAGAGTGGATATCATCAAATCCGAATCGCGTCAGGAAACGTCTACAAGACAACCTTTTGGATGACTTTTGGGTTATTTGAGTTTTTGGTGATGCCTTTTGGCTTAACCAATGCTCCTGCGACATTTAACCAGATGATGATTTTTCGAGAGTATAGACTATTTGTTGGCACTTTCTTTGACGACATCATTGTTTTCTCCAAGGGTCAGACAGAACATAGAGAACATCTGCTTCGAGTCTTTCAAGCATTACGAGATCACAAGTTGGTGATTAATGCGAAGAAAAGTGTTTTTTTCTTACCAGAGATACACTTTTTGGGACACATTGTGTCAGCAACAACAGGAGTGCAGATGGACCCGACCAAAATAGAAACTATCCGTGATTGGCCCAATTTGAAGAATTCCATGAAGTTAGAAGCTTCTTGGGCTTGTGTTCGTACTACAGGCGGTTCATTAGAAAGTTTGCAGAGGTTGCTTCCCCTTTGCATATCTTGACATAGAAAGGAGTACCTTTCTCGTGAGGACCCACAGAGGTGACTGCCTTTTAGACATTGAAAGAGAAATTGACTACATGACCAGTTTTGACTTTGCCAGACTTGCAGAATTCATTTGAAGTACATTGTGATGCTTGTGGTCGTAGTCTGGGTACGATCTTAATGTAAGAAGGCCATGTCATTGCTTACGAGAGCCGATTGTTCTCAAGGCCGGAATTGATAGCACAAATTTGTCATGTGATGTCCTGTGATGTCAAGTGATGTCACGTGATGTGACTATCAATTTGGTACATGTGCTAGATGTGTGCTCCTAGTGCATCAATACTAACAGTCAGTGTCTGCTAAGAAAATTTATGGCTTCTATCTGCTTTGTAGGCGTAATCGAGGGCGATTACAATGCTTTCAAGAGGGGGATAGGTCACAAACTGGTGATGTGGCTACCCAGTGCACACTCACATGCACCCTCCCTTGGTGCAAATGATGACGTGGTAGATTCACTAAATGCTGACGTGGAAGTCACCATACAGACCAGGCCCGCTTTTTGCGACGCATATCACGGAAGTCCGTACAGCTGGCGGGCATTCTTTTTACGACAGCTTTTGGGCTAGCTTTAGTCAACGCAAGGAGGCCACACAAAAGCAGAGAGAGGGATTTTAAAAGCCTTGCTTTATTTTGCTTATTTAGGCTCAAGAGAGCTTGAGAGAGAAAAGAACAGGCTTTTGATTTTCAGCTTTTGGAGCTCTGCTTTTGGCATCCCTTGTAAAACTCTTTAAATAAGTGGGCAGGCCTCCCACTCTGGAGATCATATGGACGCAGAGTCTGAGAGTGAGAGCCTCCCACTCGCTTGTACTTTGAGTTGCAAATTAATACAAAAAAGAGATACCGAAAGGGGCACCAGTCTTTGGGGCTAACATCTTTAGGCATGAAACTTCGCCGGGCCAGTGTCGAATCAATTGTGAACTGTGAACTGTTTTGAAGTGATTTCTTGTGGTGTCGTGGTAGATTCTTGACTTGAAGTGTCCATGTCTGTTACAATTTTTCTATGCCAAGGGGAGCTGTTGGTTACACTGACTTATGGGGATCTTTAAAACCTCCTCCTACCTACACACATACTCTATCCCGTGGCAATTTGCCATGCTAAGCTCATAACTCCCCAGGGCCACCTTTGTAGATGATTATAAGTTCCTTTGATAAGGATAAATACTTGTGGGATATTACCCCAGAGTAGTGTCTTTTGCTTGTCACCTCCTATGGCCTAGCTCCCTTATGTGGCTTACCTACAACTCAACCATCTAAGTGAGATGTGTGCACTGAGTGTGAACCTAATCGTTGGAACCTTGGTGGTAGTGGGCACTAAGTGAGGGTGAAAAAACCCTCACCTTGGTTAGATATACAACAACATCAGCCTGTAGTGAGCACATCAAAGATCATCGAGGCCAACCAAGCCAAGCACAACAGTCATACCGGCCACAGAGGGGCATAGAAGCACAACCAATCAAGGGGAAGCCAAGTCGGGCAGGTAGTTTAGACAACATTAGCTCAGGGTTGGTTCATCGGCCATATTACGGTCAAGACAGGGGCAAAGACTAGCTTTACTTAGGATCTTTTTGGCTTTGCTGCTATAAGTCTCTGACATACTTGGCCTTTGTAATTTTATTATCAATGGTTTTTAACTATCTTATGTACAAATCACTAGAATAATACCTCATTCTCACTATGATGTACAAAAATGAATCAAAGACTGAGTCATTTTTGTGCTAATCCGTGTTTTTATCTAAAGTGAGCTATCTTTTGAATTGTTATGTTCTTTTGTGTGTAAAAATTGGTTTAAATACAGAAACACACATGTCCTAAACACAAGATTCTACCAGTCTGCTCGGTAACTAGGACGCTAGCTTTGGAGATTTTGTCTTGAGGCTTGGATTGACCCACTGTTGGTAATTCCTTGCTAGGTTGATAGGTGTTAGGTGGTCTTTTCTTGTCTTGAGATTGTTGCTGCTCACAACGACTATAGTCTTTAACTCTGCTGGTTTTAGGTTGTAGGTTAATCTAGAATTATTTACCCTTGTTTAATTATATCAATTCTTATGATTTCAAGAACATTTTTTACCTATAAACGAACTACTCTTGGTTGGACGATTCATTTGAAGACTATCCATTGAAACTGCTATAAGCATGGAAAACCTCTATGACTGATTTGAAACAACATCCATACTATAGTCTACTCGTTGACAAAGCCTTAAAACTCCGATTGGAGTATAATCCTCTATGTTAACATTGTCACTTATTGCTTCATTGAGATTCATGGAGTTTTGGCTATGATTACAACTTTTTTTCCTTCAAACTTGACTATTCTACTCTCATCAACTTGATGAGGCAGTAGGCCCATACTCAATGGGTCTACTGCCAACTCATAAGTATGGTGCCTGGGTTAGGGCGGGCAGGGACGCGTGTGCGCATGCGCGCGCGTGCGCGCGCACACACACACACACACACACACACACACTCACTTGGTCACGTTACTTTACCTGGGCTACTTCTTCCGTAATTTGCAAACACTTCACTCCTGCTTTGATATTAAGAGGGTGATCTGTTGGTGACTGTGAAGCATGAATGAGATCATGCAAAAAGCAGTCTCTCTCTCTCTCTCTCACACACACACACACACACACACACACACACAACGGATAGTACTTTTTAACTCTCTTGGCATTTTCTTTATAGTAATGGAAGAACTCTCTCCTCCTTCTCCTCGAGAGCTAACTCTCTTTAAGTAATCTACATCTCTCTCTCTCTCTCTCTCTCTCTCTCTCTCTCTCTCTCTCACACACACACACACACACACACACACACATCAGATAGTACTTTTTTAAGTCTCTTGGGATTGTTTCTATAATAATGGAAGACCTCTTTTTCTCCTCCTACTAGAGGTAACTCTCTTTAAGTAATCTACATTTCTCTCTCTCTCTCTCTCTCTCTCATTCATCAGATAGTACTTTTTAAAGTCTCTTGGGATTTTTTCTATAGTAATGGAAGAACTCTCTTCTCTTCCTCATTCTTCTTCTTGAGGTTACTCTCTTTAAGTACTCTCTCTCTCTCTCTCTCTCACACACACACACACACACACACACACACACACACACACACATCTCTCTCTCTCTCTCTCTCTCTCTCTCTCTCTCTCTCTCACACACACACACACACACACACACACACACACACACACACACACATCGGATAAGACTTGGGATTGTTTCTATATTAATGGAAGAACTATCTCCTCCTCCTCCTTCTTCTAGAGGGAACTCTCTTTAAGTACTCTACATCTCTCTCACTCTCTCTCTCTCTCTCTCTCTCTCTCTCTCACACACACACACACACACACACACACACACACACACACACACACACAAAAACAAACAAACAAACGAGTCCCTATCTTTTTGGAGATTTTCTCCTTGATTCGAAAACTTAGGTTCAACTTTTGTTGTTCTCTTTCTCTCTTGATCACAATATTGCCTACATTTAAGCGAACCCACTATGGTTTAATCATGTTTTTGGCCTGCCCAAAGGGCAAAGGCTATAGAGATGCTTTCTCTCTTTGCTGACTAAAATAGGAAAAAAATTGAGTTGTATTTTGAAGCATTTGTTGATAGGCCAAAGATTGGTTGAAATAAGATAGTGGGCACTCATCATTTAGATGATTAGTGTGTAAATCTAATTATGAACTTTACAAGTGTCTTCAGTGTTGAAATAGGAAGTGTTGAAATAGGAAGTGAATGCTCATTGACCATGGAAAGCATTTTGGGCTTAAAGCATGAAACATTGAAGTTTGAACTAAATTTTGGCTAAAAATAAGGAAAAAAGTTGGCTTGTTTTTCTCTCTACAATTTTTTCCATTGGTAGATACATAATGAAGTCCTTGCTATGATTATAAAATCCTTGGGGAGAACCATGATGCTGTAATTGCATTGAAGTTTTATATATGGAAATGAGACATATCTTACTCAAATACTCCCCTGATCTTTGGGATATGTGTGTGTGTATGTGTGTGTGTGTGAGATAGAGAGAGAGAGAAAGAGAGAGAGAGAGAGAGAGAGAGAGAGAGAGAGAGAAAGGAACATTTGTCGCAATTGGGAACTTAAGGTCGTGGGGATGACAAGGTGGTCCACAAGGTCAACAGCTTGATGATCGGGCAATGTTGCCTCAGTGGGAGAACGGGAAGTATTGGGAGCATGGGCAATGTTAAAGCGAAGGGCCAGCAAGCTATGGGTGATCTCTAAGATGACGGATAGAGGGTGAAGAAGGGCAAGTGGAAACAGTGGGTTGGGTGGCAACAAGCACAACCTTACTTTCGATGAGCTCGTGAGCCAGCTACTTTGATGCCTCCTTGCAAAGCAAGACTACTACAATGTTGCAGACGGCTTTTCACTGCATTCATGATCTCCTTCAAGCTTTGGTCAATGGCAGTGATCAATATATTGCTTGTGATCCCCTTGCCACGCATGTTGAAAGCCCATTGATTCTCATCACGACAGAGCTTCCACTCGTTTCTTGACTCCAGCCTCGTAGACAGCTGCTTTGAGCCGGCCTCCGCGCCTTTCTTAGCACTATGAGTGCTGGCTGCTTCTTGCTCTACTTCCTCCTCGCGGCACGCAATCAGACCTCTATGTGCTGCCATAAACTCTTGCGCAACGTCAACACCCAATTCTCCGGGCCGCTCTTGCCTGCAACTACCCTCTTCAACACAATACCCTGCTTTGTTGTCGCTTCCCACTCGATGCTGCACCCGACCTTGATGTCCCCATTTTCACTCACGTCAGAGCAATCCTACTGTCCGCTCGAGCTTGCAATCATGAAGCTCTTTTCAAGGAGACGACCTCAGTAAATGTGGTAGGGAAGCAAAGCGCTGCATCATTCAAGCCATCATTCGATTCAAGAGCATATTTATCAGCTTTGCTCTTCTGACGACCACTACTGACATTTGCCATATGCTCATTTATTTGAGCGTAGAAGATCATTCTTTGGGGATCACATCTTCCTATTCTCCCCACACATACGCAGGTAGGCCATCCGGTTTGCTGATAGCATGGTTGAGTACTTCGCATGGTGGGAATAAAGCAATGGATGTGCTTTTGTCAGCTCTTCTATCCACTTGGGATCTTATTCAAGGAAGATGGTAGACCAACACGGTTGAGAGCTTCTTAGAGAGGGCTATCATGTCCTAGGCCATGCACCAAGAAATTGCAAGGGCCATGGAATTTTAGAATGTTAGGTCACCATGATTTTTGCTCATGTCTATTATGGAATTGGTTGTGTAGCACAAGGTCACATTCTAGTCCTTGTGGGGCTAGGTAAGTCTTGCCTTGTGAAACAAATTTGAAAGTCTCCTTTAATAAAATTGTTAACCCCCCCCCCCCCCCCCCCCCCCAACCCCCCCCCCAAACCCCATAAAACAATTTTGAGTAGTTACGTTGCAAATTCCTAAAGTCGTCAATTGTGCAAATAAGTATTCGTTTGGACGGCCCAAATTATTCATCAAGGACTACGTCTTCTTGAATGTTAAGACATTGACATTTAAGTGGCTTATCTAGCCTCTTCCTCTTGATGGCCCAATTTTATCGCTTGTTCTTGGCTAAAACTGAAATTTATCGCTTGTTCTTGGCTAAAACTGAAATTTCCCAATTAGCTTTTAAGCTTGGCTTGAATTTAACATGTTTAAATAAGCATTGGGCCAAACCACTCCGTACACACAAATGTGCCCCATTTTAGTCAATTTTTATCCATATTCGTAATTAGTACATAGGGAACGATTTTTTGAAATAGAGCACTCTCGTTGGGACTGTTTGGGGGTCAAGCCCCATGGTGGCACCTAAATCTTACTTTTTGGCCATGGAGTGTCTCTAATTTTGTACATAAGACAATGCTAATCATGTTGTAACTTCCAAATAGAGTTTTGAGAGATATCATTTGAATCCCCTTGGCAAGCCTCAACACTAAAGACCACGGGGTCCGAATGAAGCCCAGGATGTGGGATCGACGATGGGCAAGCAAGGCGTGGAATTCAAAATCAGCGTGCACCGTCAGATGCTAGCCGAGTTTACTCTTCGTTGTTTTTGTTTATTATATAATGATATGTTTTGCCTTGGATGCCATCAAAAGCTACACGTCCATGTGGTTAGGGCATTTGGCTATTAATAGGCAGGTTGTGGGTTCGATTCTCTTTACATGCATTGATCATGGCTTTTTGTTGGTCCGTTCATCTGTCTAGAGATTCCCATGCTTGGTCCACAGTCGTTGATCCCACCAAAGACCCCATGTGATTTTGTGAGGTGGCTAGATAAGATGATTCCGACGGCTTTCAATCGTCAAAAAGTTCACTTTGATGAGAGGGATGGAGTCCCTAATATGGGCTCTCTAGCATATTTCAATAGATGTTCCACATGAGCTACTTCATGTATGTGGGGTATCAATCTCTAAAGAAGGTCAGAGTATCCCTTAGGAAATGATTTGGAAACTTCCTGCCGAGGAGGATCAAATCGAGCAAGAAACTAGTTTGTTGAAAAGGACCCTCACTTTAGCTTACTCTCTAAAGTAGACCATTAAGTAAGAAACACATAGGCACATGGCTAGGAAGTGACTAGGCTACCTACCAAGACGTTGGAAACTCATGAAAGCAACAAAACAAGGAACCCTTTTGCTTTCTTTTTTTCCCCTTCAAAGAAATCTCTCTTTCTAGCCCAAGACCATCATATATATAAGGCTCAATTTTGAAATATAGGTTTCTTTTTCAATTGTCAATTAACCCAAAAAAATTCCTCAACTTCATATTCACTCCACAATAAAGTTTGTATATAGTTCACCTCCCGGTCGAACCAAGCCACTCCCCCTCAATTGCGACACCTCATGACTAAGTTTGGTCAGAGGGGGACAAAGGGCTCTATAATGCATGATGTGTGTGTCGATTCCGTAATACCCCTCCCAGTCGGTTTGCAAGATCCCTAAATTGGGCCATCAACTGAACCCGAATAGGCCCTTTTTCATTGTCTGGTTTGAGTAAGATTGCTTGAGGTTCACTACCATGTACATGCAAGGAATGGATTAACTCTCCACACTCTCAATCGGCAGGTCAAGGGTTCGAAATCAAGGGCAAACATAGATCACATGGATCATTTGTGCAAGTTTAATCTGCCTCAAGATTTGGACAAGCACCCACACCAGCGATCCCTTTCCCCCCTACTCATCTTTAGGCTAGTTGCTCCCTCTTGAATGGCAACCCGTATTATTTATTCACATAATATCTTTATTGGCACTGTTTTTTGCTAATCTTGTTTAGATTTTTACTATGTCAAATTGGATAATTATTTGGCTCTAGCGACGTCTTTCCAAGGTTATGCTAACTCTTCCTTGGTGTGGGGGGGAGGGGTGGGTGCGCTAGGGCCGAGTTTTTTCTCAGATGGGATAAAATGGGCAAAATCCTATTCCCATTTTAAAAATGGGCATGCAGGAAAGCCTCCAAATCTTTTGTCGAAACCCCCTCATGTGACCTATCATTGGAAAGCGCTTAAACAGTATAATCTAAATCTACAATCTTTGACGGATCTGGAGTTTCTATGTTTGAGATATAGCATATCAAAATTTAGGTTCCATAGCATGAGACCCGCTTGTGCCCATGGTTTTGAAACATTATTCTCTCCAAGCTCAATCATCCAGGGTGATGCAAGCGGCAATGCATCCAGCATGCAATGGGTCACCTTCAACTTTAGGCAAGTATGTAGTACACATTCCTAAAAAAATTTAGGGCCCCCCAATCTAGGAAAAATAAAAATTCTTTCAAAACATCTTAAATGCACAAGTGAAGGGTGAGTTTAGGCTTTTTAGGGTTAAAAAAGGTGAGTTTAGGCAATTAGTCTTAAAAAGAAAAGGGCGAAATGGATAGTTTGGTTGGGAAAATGGAAGAGAGTCGAAGAAGGCTTTTTCTGGTTGGTGTAGGTAGGAAAGCCAAAGGCGGAGGCTTTGCTTTTCATTCAGCCCACGCTTTCCCGCATTCTGCAGCTCTCTGCTTTGCATGCCGCTGCTCTCTCTCTCTCTCTCTCTCTCTCCCTCCCTCTCCCGGTACCACTCCATCTGTGCTTGCGCGCGCGCGCGCGTGTGTGTGTGTGTGTGTGAGAGAGAGAGAGAGAGAGAGAGAGAGAGAGATGGATGCGTGTGTGTGTGTGTGTGAGAGAGAGAGAGAGATACAGATATACGTGCACACAGGCAGTATCATTGACATTTGGGTTTTGCCTGCATGCACAACATATGCCATGGCTTGTGTGCGGAAGTGCATATTTGTGTATGCACAAGCGAGACAGGCACGCAGGCAAGCTTATTGGACATCTTCAATGCTAGCTGAAGGTTTGCATATTCTGTTGCCTGCCAAATCTGGTTTCGGCCACTCCAAAAGCCAGCCATTTCTTCCAATTTTCTCTGTAACAGTTCTAAACAATAAGCATGTGCATCCATCTTACATTAACACATTGAACACACACACACACACACACATGTGCATGCATGTACACACATGCAAAACGAACACATAAACGGGCTCGGCGTAAATTATGTTTGCCCAATGGCTGCCTTGCAAGTATGCCAAATGTTTGTAAAATGTGTTCATGTTCTAATGTTCTGAACTCATTGCTTTACTAGGGGCTGAAAGAAGATCCAAGGTTGGATGATTCAAGTTATGGTAAAGTCGGTGGCTTTGGGACTCGTGCTTGTAGTGATGATTCTTACATTGCAATCGGAGTGGAGGCAACAATATTCCAAGGGATATGTTCAGGACCTCACGGTGATTGCGATGAAGCAACAACAAATCACAAGTAGACAAGAACTTGTCAAGGAGCAGGTATGTTTCCTTCCTTCAAATCCATTTGCAGGCTCACAAGTTGAGTTTGGATGTTCAAAACAAAGCTATATGCTTGTTATGCTCTCTACCTCAATCAAAAACTTTGAATATACACGTTTGATATGTGCTTGTAATGCTGTCTACCTCAAGACCGAAAACAAGTTGAGATTGTAGCCCGGGGGATTCCTTAATAGTAATACAGAGACGTCAATTGCGTGTGCAATAAAATTGCCATGTTTACCCCTATATACACGACCCTTTTTTTGTAATTAAACAAAACCCCCCCCTATTGTACACTCACGTGACACCATACGGTAGCCCTTAGCACACAACACAATTCCTATCCTGTGATTAAGAGCGCAACATCAAGAAAGACCATTTCGGTTTTCGTCATTGTTGATTCATTTCTAACATATTTATTGCACCTCCACTTGCAGATTATCCTTTCTCAAGAACGAAAAATATACGGTCTAACGCAACTTGTCAAAACACTGCAACAAAAGCTAGGCAAGTGCCATGGAGCTACAAGGCAAAACAAAACAGACACAACAACAACTACTCACCTTGAGATTATGAAGATAGATGGAGATAGTTCACATTTGTAACACACTCAAAAAACCGATTGCTCCCAATTGCAAACCGTAGTACATAGTGAACGTCACATTAATAGTGCCCATTTTCAAGTAGTCCGTACTCGACCACGGAGAATGTCAAGTTTTGATCTGAGCAACAAGGCCACTCATAATTCTTTTTGTGAAAATCTGCTTTCAACCACATTTGTACATCAGAAAGAATGTACCAAATGTAAAGTGATGCCATTAGAGCTACTATATAAGACTTATTTGTACCGCAAACCACAGAGGTGAAAAGAAAATGGCTCACATTTGTCTTGATGCAATCCAATGTTTGTGATCTAATCTCAAAACTCATGAATGGTGCTCTGAAAAAACTCTTTACCAAAATCTTGGAAAACCTACATATGAGAAATTTTGGAGGTGAATTTAATGTATTTGAAGGTTTTTACACTAAATTTTGTAGGCTTTCTCACCTTCAAATTTAAAGCTTAAAAATTGTAGGTGGGATTATACTAAACCTAGGTTTTTTCCAAGCACTAGAATACAAATGCACATGCTTCCTTTAGGCTCTGTTACACTTCAATCCACAAAATTTTCTCTGAAGCAAAAGCTCTCGTCCATACCTCACCATCAACGAAGAGTACAATAAAGGATACAAATCACTTTAGCTTGGCATGCGAGACACCCAATACAAGTACTTACCATGGCGGACATCAACAATATTCTACAACGACCAATGCCTACATACTTGGACAACACTCGATGCCAGACATCCTCCAACATTGGTGTTCATACACTAAGATTGTACTACCTAGTGTTCCACCATCACACACTTTTTAGTGCTACACAACTCTGAGCTACTTAGATTCATGACAAGAAGCATTTAGTTTTTATTTCATTGCATTTCATTTTATTTTGTACCCTAACATTGTATCAGATTCATCAAGATTGAATTTGGTCTCATAGGTCATTTTGGCCTGCTTAATATAACATCTCATTTCATTTCCTCTCTCTCTCTCTCTCTCTCTCTCTCTCTCTCTGCTGATGCAAAAGTACAACGATTACAAGCCAAGTCATCCCTGGTCAACTTCCAATGAAGAAGACCTCTCAAGCGGCCAATCGATGAAGGGAAGAAGAAGAAGAAAGTGGCAATTCGGATAATTTAGTGAAAATTTATGGCTCCATGCATCATTCAATCATATTTATAAAAGGTTAGTAGGGGGGTACCAATTGGGGAAAAAAATAAAATTATCCCTATTAGGTGAAAAGGGAACAGTGAAAGATGAGAGGGAAAATGGAAGGGTAAGAGACTTTCTTCTTTAATCCCTCTCTCTCTCTCTCGTCGTCGTCGTCGCGAACCCTAGCCTAACAGACCCCACACCCTCTGTGCAAGCTCGCCCTCAATCCATCATTGAAAATCAGCTGTGCCCTCAATCTCCCTTGCAAGCTGTGGCCGGAAGATGACCTGACCACCTCCTCTCTCCCCCCAGCTCGCTTACCTGCGCTCACGTACCCCTTTCCAAGCCCCGTCACAAGCTGCAGGGCGGGAGCCAAGGAGCCGATAAACTTTCAGGCATACCAATTCTAATGCTCTTCGTCGCACCCAAAATGATGTAGACATTCAAACCTTGCTCCAACAAGCAGTCACACAAAACTTTGAAGATTTGATTCAGACTTCGGAAAGGCAAAAATGGAAATCATAATGTCTTCCTCCGGCACCCCCCGATCCCATGCAAGAGCTTCCTCGCCATGGTTGCCACACCCAATGTTCTTTTTTTTTTTGGGGGGGGGGGCGGCGGGGATGAACTTTTAATGTTGTAGGAGCAAGACTTTAAAAATCTCAAGACCTTGCGCATGTGCACGCACGCTTGCGCGAGAGAGAGAGAGAGAGAGAGAGAGAGAGAGAATTCTTTAAAGTTGTAGGAAGAATACCAAGAGACCTCAAAGACCTACAGCTTTGAACTAATGACCTTGTGTGTGTGTGTGTGTGTGTGTGTGTGAGAGAGAGAGAGAGAGAGAGAGAGAGAGAGAGAGAGAGAGGGGAAAATTTTAAGCATAGACCTCACAAATTTATCCCAAGAGAGAGATTGCCAAGTCACAAAATAGTTGACAAAAGCAGGCCTAGCAATTCCTAGGATATTGGAGTCCACAAGACATCTACCTGTCCATAAGTGTACATGCAGGAGTGCAGGTGCCGTTCTCATGTCAGCTTCTTGGATGTTTCAGGAGCTACTGGGAGCCCTCTCCATCTTTCCTTCTCATTAGGAACTCTTTCCCTTCTTTAGGACAGGCTAAAGAGTGGGAGAGAGAGAGAGAGAGAGAGAGAGAGAGAGAGAGAGAGAGAGAGCAGTGGCATGGACATCGAGTAAATCGTGATGCGACACACATGCGCGTACACATAGAGAGAGAGAGAGAGAGGAGTTTTAACCATAGTTACAAGGAATGGCCATTTTCAGGTCTCCGATTTCCCGTTCCCATTTCAACTTCCCATTCCGAATCTCCGTTCCATGTTTCAGACGTGAGTATATGTAACAGGGAATGGCAAATGCCATGCCCAACGCCGTTCCCTGTTCCCTATTCCAATTTCCCATTCCGGATAACTATGATTTTAACGTCGTAGGAACAATCCACACACACACACAGAGAGAGAGAGAGAGAGAGAGAGAGAGAGAGAGAGAGAGAGAGAGAGAGCCGCCACCAATAATAAGGCTTACAAAGTCATGCCAAGTATCTCTAGCTATTCAAGAACCTTCAATTCAAGGAATAGAACAATTCCATGTGAAAACTATCTTTATTCTATAAAGAGTCCTCAAATAAATGAAACGCACTCCAAATATGGTGAAATCTTCTTTACACACCCCACCTTGGATATACATATGGCACACACATCTGTCTTTTATTGTTCGGGGAAAGCCCTCTTTACCTATATCATAACATAGAAAAAATTATCGATTTTCACTAAAGCAGAGACCAATCACATACTAGTGGTATTTGAGATTCCTCCTACCCTCATCACCGAAACATTAGCAATGGTTCCGCCCGGGGCACCAGGGGGTGTCAATGTTTGAGACATTATCCCCCCCACGACACCTTGCGGAGGTTGCATTGTGGGTAAAGCATTCGAGCCTGGTGACGACTGCCCCGGGCTCGGAAATTGAGGCATTTGTAATGGTGGAAGATAATGCTGTTGCCCTGCAATATAAGGCGGTGCCATACACATTTGCATCTCTTGCATCCCAGCACCTGGCAACAGAGATGCGCACGGTTAGTAATTCTGCAGGAAAACGGATGGACTATTCCGCTTGAACAAGGACAAGTACCACGTTGATTTGTCTGATGTTGTTGCGGAGGTGCGGAGTTTGGCTGTGGTGGTGGCATTGGAAGACCCTGCAATTTCAGAACCTTGAGTCAGACCAGATTTAGAAATTTGACAAACCTCTTAGCAAAGCATATCAGACTATTGCATAATTTTCCCTCCTTTGACACGCAAACGATACTCATCGACTCCATAAAAGCTCTTCACATTCACGCTAAATGTCACAATTGAGTTTCTCTTCAACGATGGCCCGTATGCACAACTAAACAAGCCAAAAACGTTCACAGGTGAGCACACTCACATAGAGATTAAAACGCAGATTAAGCACTCAAACCACAAACATAGACTTACTAATTACACGAGAGCGCAAGGCGAAACCTTGATATGAGATTTTAGATGCAAGAAGGGGGAAAAAGAGAGGATCTTAATCTGCAGGACTAATTTGACCAAGAGAAAAAATAATCATCTGAATTCACACGTAAGGCAACCGTATATGCTTCATTTCACATTGCCATTCACTACTGAAAGCACGCATAATGTTTCATCTGCTCCATGGATAAACTTCTCTTTCCAGCTGATGCGCAATGCTCTTTTCAACATAGAGCTTGCAACTTCAAGGTTTTGTGCAGGTTCAGCAAGATGTGTGTAAAGGGTCAAATGCTTTACCCAAAACGCAACCCACATGTTACATACAACTTACCTGTGAAGGGTCAGATTTGGTTCAAGTCTCTCAGACAAAACATCGCAGATCTTTCCACATACAAAGCACCATATTAATAAGTCATTTTAAACTGACTTACTTGTGGAAAAGGCTGATAATAAACGACTTGCGCAGGCTGACCAAACATCATTTGCTGTGCATACTGGAAAATAAAGATTGAACAAGTTGATGTGTTAAAATGCAAATTAGTGGCAAGCTCAATAAGTTTACAACCATGCAATAAACACATCCCCCCTTACCAGATGACCATTAGGATGCATATATGTTGATGAGGACTGCATGACAGGAGCCTGGGAAGGATATCTGACTGGCTGATGTTGACCATATGAATTGCCCATAGCCTAAAAACACGAACAAGATGGGTTATCCTAGCCCTTGAATTACGTAAGAAAACAGAACCTCAGCCTTTCGGTTGCATAAGTCTAAAGAAAACAGGACACCTTCGACAAAACTTACTGGCTGTTGCAGCTGAGAAGGGACTTTCATTGGAGCTTGCCCGCTTATAAATGCTGGCGGAGGTGGTAAGAAGGGAGGTCCACCTGAGGCTCCAGATACTGCCATGTTGTTATACGGTGTATACTTGGAGGCAGGCTGCCCTACCTGTGGTGTCTGAGGGTTGCTGGGAACACCCAAAGGCACATTTTGCGCTGGAGCGCCTTGAGGTACCATCCCAGGGACATATGATGAAGCTTGAACAATCGGGGAAGGAGGCCTAAGAGGGGTAAAATTTGGTGTAAAAGACTTTGCATTCGGATTCAACTTGAATTCCTGAGAAGAACATAGGTAAGAACAAGGACATTTGGCAGTTTACCTGTAAATGATAAACATTGATGATAATTACCTTAGCATGTGGATTTAAAGAAGACTTCTTGGTAGAGCTGGCACTAGAAGAGATCTCAGAAGACGGAGACGAAGGCACTGTTGTTGATGGGGTAGAATGCAGGGGTGAGGCAGGTAAGTCAAGACTGGGTGATGATGTGGCAGCGGTGGATGGTAGCTCTGATTGCACACGTAAACCCCCCTCAACCCTCATACAATCAGCCCCTTTATTTAGAGGTACTAAATGATTCTGAGGTGCTGAAGAATCAGATCCACTCAACATGCTTGTAGGGTTGTTGATAATGTTTGGAAGAGGTAAAGCGGATGCAGGAGGAGCGCATGCACCTGCTATTTTAAGAACAGTGCCTGTTGTGGCAGCTCCGTGCTGTCTAACCACTGCCAGATCTTTTAAGCTTTTGCTAAAGGACTTCAGCTCATTTACTTGGTCTTCACGATGCTGCTTGCCGTGTTTTGCCTTCTCTTGTTGCTTAAACTCATTAAATTCTCTGCCAGCCAAGCAAACTTGCCTTCACGTGGCTCTTTCAAAATGAAATGATGCTAAACATTGCTATAGCGGTGGTGTCAACAGTAGAAATACCTGTAAACATCTTCAGTAACATGTGGACTGCCAGGATCAAGATTAAGAGCCTGTAAGCTTGTGGTATCCCCGAGCAATGAAGGCGGCCTCGGTGATGAAAATACCCCAACCTTTTTTGGTGCCCGCAATACAGATTATTACATGAAACCATGAGATTGCCTTTCATAAGGAAACAGGAAAATAAAAGGGTTTAGAAAACCTCCAAATAAGTGAACTTACCCTTAAACTGTGCTTGGTCCAATCCCCAATCACAACATGGGGTGACTTTTCCTTGTGCATTTTGTCCTTACTATCAGGAGCAGCAATACTAGTATTTCCTGAAGCCAAAGTGGTGTCCTGAAGTCCACAAAAACGCCCTTTACAATCGTAAGATATGAGTACAATTGGCGGTAATAGAAAATGCAATTTGGAGCAATTTCTCTGGCTCCAACTATCATCACAAGTCCATATGGTGTAATGCAGGTAATTACCTTTCTAAAACTAGCTGGATTTTTCCCAGATTCACTGTCATTATTCAGGCCTTCAGCCGCAGGCATACCAGTTGCTGTATGGTTTTGATGCTTCCCAAAAGTTTGACCATTGTGAGAGTCAATACCAAAGTCTTCCATTTCCTCACATGCATCTTCACTTGGGCGTAAGACAGATGAGTATCTACTTTCTTCATCCTCGAGTTCTAAGTCCTTAGCTAATCGTCCCCCCCTTTCCTGCAAGACAAGAAAATTACCACCATCGTTCCACCAATGATGAGGCTCAGAAAAAAAGCTCTAAAGATCATCAAGCTAACAACCATCATGGACAACAGTTCAAGAAAATGTGCATCCAATGCACATACACGATCTTTCATTCAGATGTAATAGTTAGAAACTGTCCTAGTGACAGCACTGGAATGGCAATGTGTGTAGATCCTCATTGACTGTTCAGCATGCTCAGATGGGCAACTATTGGTCCCATCTGGTACTGAAAGAAAAAAAATCAAATAAGGCTTGCAAACGACAATGTGGCTAAGCTTGCTTGACATGGAGCATTGTTTATAGTTTAACAGCATCAAAGATTCTAGTAAAAAATTGCTCCTTTTGAGGACATGCAAATTGATGTAACAACAGCCCAAGTATGTTCACAAACTTTCTGGGCTAAGTGATAAAAACAGAAGTATCACCTCCGCCGAATATGACTTTTTTGTACTTTGCTCTTCAATCTCCCGAGCAATACGCCATGCTTCTCTTTCTCTTTCTCGCATTTGAGGACCCTTGTCCAACTTTGTGGTATATAACTCCTCATCAAACGTGCTTTGAACACCAAACAAGGTTCTATTGATCTCGAATTGATCCCAATTCCTAGACACAGACAAGACACAAATAATGGATGAGGCACGGTGTTGTCATAAGTTAAAAGGCTAATGTTCACAGTTCTACCTGTTCCAAGTGTTCTCAAATGTTGATTCTAATTCAAGATCTCTTGAATCATTTATATCAGGAGTCCACGGTTTAAGTTCTCGTTCTAGATCTCCATGTCTACCCTGGGACAACAAAGAATCAGTGACCATCTCTGCTCGGTTCTCACGCAACCGTCCATTTTGTAGTGTCTCTCCGCGTAAAGGAACATCCTGCAATTAAACATAGTCCAGCGTTTAACCCAGAGAAGGCGAAAGAGCTAAGACAATAACAGATTGAGAATGCCAATACCTACCTTAGCAATAATTTGCACAATATCTTTTGCAAAGATTACATACTCTTTGTAAGGCCGCACTGCCAATTCTTTCCCGGGGTCAGCCTTTCCTTTCAAAGCCCCATCTTTTATGAGCCGCACCATCTTTAAAACAATACCTGTTGTAATAAAATAACATGCTCATCAAAGTAGCAGCTTCTCTGTGCGTAAGTTAGCCATTCACACCCACCACTCAAAAACGAGCAATAACAATTTTCATCTATTTTGCAAACAACGATGGGGCCAAGGATCACGACTAGTTATTTTCTAAGAGCATGTTATACATACTAGAAACACTTTCAATGCACGTGTAACATGGCCATGTGCAAGGGTGTCCCAAAGAGTTGGGAGTATTATACTATAGTTCCCTTATATAAGTGGAGAGTAAAAAAAAAAAGATGTTTTAAAATGTATCGTTTGAGCCTTTTGCTCCATTGTTCCAGTTGTTTCAATAACGTGGAGAGTTAAAAGGGATTGGTGGGAATTCTAAATCCGTCTATGGCATTATGTACCAAACTCTCTGAAAGATATAGAGCACTAAGGGCAAGACGTTGGTGGTCCACCATATGTGGCTGCCTTGGCACTATGTAAAGATCAATACCATAATGCTCCCAGGCAACTAATATGTCTTGGAAGGGAGGCTATAGCCTTTGCTCAAGGGGACTTTGAGATTAGAGTCGGAGAGGACTAAAGGGTTGCCATGCCCTTAGATCGGATTTATTTCTTCAAGAGTGGAGTAGCAGCCTCTGCCTTTTGAGTTAAGAGTGTTTGCCCTCATATTAAGGAGCAAAGGTTTTGAGACCATTGAGTTAGGACATTGAAACAGATAACATGAATCCAAGAAGAGCCCAGATTCAACTATGAAGGCAAGTGCAGCTATAGACTCATGGTAGTTGCCCATAAGACGACCCTAGCCCCATACTCAATCTGTAACAATTTCGCATCCACAAGTCTTCATTATAAAGGAAGATAGTCAGATCATGACTAATAATCTCCTCGATAACCCGTAGAAGATTGCATTTAGCAAACACTTGAGTATTGAATTTATAATTTGTGCATAAACTATGCGCTGAAATAACAAATTTCAATTTGAAATGAGGATGCCAAAATCTCGACATTGGTTGCTAGAAGAGATTGCCAATGGATCAGACCCCACCCTTGAAATACTGCAAGCGACCTCGCTTGCATGCCAATAATACATGCGGTATCTCCTAATATCACATATATTCTATGATGGGAATCCAAGATATACATGCTTCCGGAAATGCGTTGGACGATTAAACAATCCCACCAACCTGGCTACGACACATATATCAAGCATAGAAGTCTTCTAGTGTACTCTCGAGCACAAACTTCTCTAGCTAAATTTTGTATGGAAAGAGTAGATACAATTGCTTAACCACTTTGTTAGAGCATCATGAACCATGCTCTTGCCTTGCTCCAAAAAGGCTACATCAAGTCACTCTGGGTTCCATCTGAAAGGCTTCAAGATACAATTGCAATAGCGGAGGTGAATCAACCAATTCAGACTCTTCCATCCATTTGGCATCCAATGATGGATAGTTCTTGAACTTCACCAAATAGCGTCTTGCAACCTTTCCTCTAACGTTTCCTTCTTTATGTGCCAATATCTGTTCAAGAACAAGGATCTCATCCAATTCTTCCTCTTCGGGTTGTTCCTCATCAAGCATATTCTCTGACACATCACCAACAAAGGGTCTTAGAAGGCTGACATGAAAAGCATTATGTATTTTCCAGCCTTCTCGTAGCTTCAACCTGTAAGCTACATCGCTGATCTTTTCCGAGATCTGAAAAGCACCATAATATCGCATACTGAGCTTAGGAAACAAACGTTCCTTGCCTTTCCTTTTCCTTAACCTGGCCTTTTCAAAGCACAAAAGCACCCAATCACCAAGTGAAAATACAAGTTCACGACGGTGACGATCATCAGCTTTCTTTTGCTTAGCCTGAGTCTTCTCAGGAGCAATCTTTATCTTCCAATATGTTTCATCCACATCTTGTACATACTTGTCTGCCTCAAATATCTTGTCCTTAGTCTGCAAAATGGGCGAGACTTTCTTCCCTCCTTCCACTATCTCAAATGGTGCCTTACCTATTGACGTATGCACAGTGTTATTGTGAGCATATCCAACCAATGGGAGATGGTGTTCCCAACACATAACACTTGAGCAGATCCAGGACAGTAGAATTTGCCTCTTCTGACTATCCATCAGTTTGGGGATGAAACGAAGAAGAGAACTTAAGCGTAGTGCCCATATTCTCAAACAATGCCTTCCAGAAAAGGCTAGTCATACGTGGATCCCTGTCACTGGCAATTGACTGAGGCATCCCGTGATATTTAAAGATACATAGGAATGAAATGGGCCTGCTTACTGAACCTACAAATGATAGTCCAAATTCCATCATTGCCTGTTTGTGTCCTTGGAAGATCAAAGATAAAGTCCATCGCTATGCTTTCCCATGGCCTATCAGGGATCGGCAATGGCTGCAACAATCCCGGTTGCTTTTGCCTGTCAACTGACCCTTTGGCAAACTAAGCACGATCTTACAAATGTGTCAACATCTTGACGCAAAGCTGGCCAGTAGAAGAATGCCTCAACCCCTTTCACTGTCGCATCAATTCCACGATGCCCAGCATAAGGTGGAGCATGACTTTCCATCAAAATCTTTGGCTGTAACTGTTTAGTAACGCATAACTTTCCATGCACCATGAGAAAGTCATTCTTCATGATGTTGCCCATCAACAAGCTGGCCATAGATCCTTGCAAAATCTGAATCTTCAGCATATTGTGTCTTCATTTCGTCTAGTTCACGATGGTACGGAATTGACACTGCTTAAATTTGGGGCTTTCATGACAACGCATCAACCACCACGTTATTTTTCCCTTGCACATGCACAATCTGAAAATGGAACATTGACAAGATGTTTGCCCATCGCATGTGCTTCTCAGGCAACTTCGTCTGTGTGAGAAAATATCGCAAGGTTTGATGATCCGTTTGGACAACAAAATCAGCCCCTAGCAAATAGTGTTTCCAACTAGTGAGAGCATGAATTACTGCCAACAATTCTTTCTCATAGACTTGCAAGTTTCTTTGAGTCTTCAAAAGAATTCTGCTCTCATATGCGACTACTCGGCCATTCTGCATTAGAACTGCACCCAAACTATGGCCACACGCATCACACTGAACCACAAAAGGTTTCAAAAAGATCTGGCAAAATGATTACTGGATCTAAAGTCAGCTTCTCTTTTAAGTGTTTGAAGGCTAAAATTTCCTTGGCTATCCACTTGAAAGTAACTAATTTTCCTTGCAGTGCATGGAGTGGAGAAGCAATCTTAGCAAAATTTCGGATGAACCTCCTGTAGTAGGAACATAAGCCTAGAAAGCTTCGAATGTCATGTACGGACTTCAAGTCTGGCCATGACCTAATTGCTTCCACTTTGGCGGGATCCATGCGTACCCCATCCTTTGAAACAATGTGCCCAAGGAAGTGAATCTCTTGCAAAAAGAATTCACTCTTCTTCGCATTAATGAGTAGCCTGTTCTTACGTAACTCATTGAAAGCTCCTGCTGAAACATGTCCATGCAGCAACGCTGTCCTCTTCTTGAAGAGTTGAAGGAACTTTCTCTATGCCATGTGAGGAAGATCCCTCTTCAGGTACTTGGTCTCTCTTCTCTGCCATAACGACAAGCTCTGTGTTGCTTTCACCCACAACAATCCACGCTGCACTTTTTGAAGAAAAAGTGACTATCCTGTCGATGGAACCATATAACCGGCCTGTACAACGTAGAGGGCGGTACTATTTCAATTACCTGTTAACTTTACATAGAGCACTGAGAAGGAAAGAGAACACAGATGCGTCCAACGACTAGAATGTCACTGCGCACACGAGATCGACACCCTGTAGGCCCCAAAGATTGGCGCCCCTTCCGGTATTTCTTTATTCGATTTAAGGTAGACGATCTGACCACTTAATACAAGCTTGGGCTGAAAACGCACGTTTCCGACCTGATTTCGGTAGCATAACAACGCAAAAACCCTGTAGGTCAAAAGTACCTGTCTAGGGCGGATTCCCTTGCTATCTAGAAGCTTTCTAGTGAGTTGTCACAGAGATTCAACATGCTGTAATTCTCTATTTTTCACTGCCGGGTGCCCAAAAGCTTGTACACGCATCCCAAGGCTCTCACGAGACTCCCCTATGTTCCCTTGCAGTTTAGGTGCAAAACCCTAAACCTGCAGAAAAACACAGCAGGTTGTAATTCCCTGTTTCAGATCGTTTTTAGCGGAGAGAATACGCCTATGCGTGTCCCAAGGGCTCCCGCACGCAATTGGAGAGTTCGCTTGTGAATTGGACGAGTTTTCACACGAGAAACTCGCAATCTTTCACGATGGAACTATGCGCATCTGTGGGGGATTAGCAATTAGCTAATCCAGTTCCTATTCAGAAGGTTCTTGCCTTGGCAAACACGCATAACCCCCAGAATTGTACATATTCATCTGAGTAGCCCAACTAGTGGGGCATTACCATATGTGCCAAAGGGGAGAAAGAGATGCACGAGAGAAAGTCATCACCCTACATGAGACAGAGGAGAAGGCAAGCTTTCCATTAAAGCTATAGACCTGCACCCACTACTCACACACACACTGTAGGTCACTTAGTGAGCAAAAACCCAGCCTCAACTCATAAATGGGCGCCCCTCTGGGATGAGAGCTGCAGGTTGTTCTCGTACTACCAAGTGTCCAGTTTGTCCCTTTGAGTTAATTCCCTAGTTCCCATTGACTTATAAAGTTGTAGGTGACTTTCCGAGTGGCCCAGACTTCATTTAGCGCACAGGCTTCCATACTCATCAGAATTCAGTGCTAATTGGCCCAACCAGTCCCAGACTGACCGACCAAGACTCCCGATGTGAGAAACCTATTCGGCCGCAGCCGTTTCACACTGGCCATGCAATGTCCACTTGCGCCTTTTCAAGGATTCCGCAGAAAACAAGTAAAAATAAAAATAATTTACAGAAGGCAACAGGAAAAATACCTCCCGGTGACAAAGACCTAAAAATTGCAATTTCCTATAACTATCAAAAAATAGACTTGCTGCTCATTGGTCTTAGCATTGAAATCATAAAACCACAAAGAGTTCTCATGTATGGTGACTTTTTCTTTAGCAAGGTGAAATGAGATATACAAGTTAGAATTACACATTCGAAACCACATATGCCATGTCATCCCATCTCTTCATACTAACTAGAGAATAGGGTGCAAATCCGATTCTCTAGCTAGAGGATTACACATTCGAAACCACCTATGCCATGTCATCTCATCTCTTCATACTAACTAGAGAATAGGGTGCAAATCCTCTTTATAGTACTCCAACACCCCCAAAGCCCTCATTGCCCAAAAGCCAACCTCATCTCCCTCCTACAAAAGTAGACTCCCATCTGTAACCCAACTTTTAAGCAACGTCCAATTTGATGGTTGATGTCTCTGTAAAAGTGTGGAGGCCGTTGGTTGTGGATTGACCACCACTCACTTGGGGCAGCTCCTAACCCTTTGCCCCATTGTAGCTGTGTTTTCAGCACTTTCCCTTGATGTCCTGTTGCAAGGACCCTTATTTTTGTTGTGGGCTCCCTTTCAGCCTGCCATCCTACACAGTAGAGAGAGGCCACATGTTTGCAATTTAGCCATTCTCACTTAGGGTTCACCGGAATCGTTTACCACTCTGTTCACCTCTTGTGATCCTTCAGCAATCATGCATTAGTCTCACATTTATCATTGATTTGATTTGCGTTCCATGATTCTCATCAGATGGCAAGATTGTCATACGGGGAGACAAGGCTTGTGAGACAAGATACAGATCGCAGTTCACATTATGACCCTGAAAATGGGCAAAGTGATCAATCCAGGGTACTTTGAGGAGCCCAACCTCCTCTCAGCAGATCCTGGCTCCAGAAAGCAATAATGAGAAGCTTACTTCACTAAAGTTAACAGCCCACCCCACTTCCTATCCAATACGTAGCTTGGCACAGTAGAAGTATAGATAGAACGAGAGAGGATTCATGAGAGCTGCAACAGCAAGAATGGGATCGTAAGAAGGCAGGTCACAACACACATTCAAGGGTAAGAATCAACATACAACCAAGCCACAAAAGGCATCGGTTAACAAGCAAGAAAGTTGCACAATAACATGCCGAAACCCTCATTTAAGACAATGCACATGCATCTTTGATGACATTGCAATTGAACCATTCTCCCTCCTGGATTTGGTCTGGATCTGTGAGCATTGACTAGGGTCTAAAAGGTTTTTGTGAACTTTAAGGGTGGAATTGAACAGTTCTTTTCCAACCATTAAGGCAAAAAAACAACCAACACTATAAATAAAATACAACTGAATCTATTACCTAGGATCTCAGTTCATTTACATGCCAGTCAAATGATAGCTGCCAATATAAGAATTTTGCTCCAACAGATAATGCAGCAAACTTGAATAAAAGCGAGTACACACAACAACAGAATGATAGATAAAATGAAAAAGATGCTTCCTTGGACTTGAAAAAGCAATGGCAGTAGAGACAAACCGTGATTTTTTTCAGCATTTGCTGTGTGAAAGACCCCTGAATAGATGGAGCCACATTTCACCTGAACTTCAACAGGCTGGCCAATCAAGCATGCTGTCAACTGAAGAAGGTGCTGATTCCAAGGCACTTGACTTCCTCCTCTACTTTCAGTAGATGTGGTAACTTCAGCCTTATCTTTAGAAAAACTACCAGCTTGGTTGACAGAAATATTAGAGCTCGCATGGTTGGCATGCTGGTGTCCAACACCTTCTGTACGACCATGATTGCTTGATCCAGACCTAGATGACCGATTATATTCTTTTCGGAAAGTGTCTGAGCAGTTGCCAAGATCTTGATCTCCTCTACGCCGATTCACTCCATTCGCTACAATAGTTTTCTGTTGAACCTGAGGTTGACTCATGTTAAGCATACACCACCAAATTGCTGGAAGTGTCCCAAATACTAGCTTCCGAACTATATTGGTCAGAGAGTTCCTGCACAAAACCAGTTGGGAAAGCGTCATCAAATGGGAAAATTGACGAGTTTTAAAAACATCACAACAGTACAAATTGTGAAAACCAAAACCTAACGAACCTAAAAGAAGACTGTATGACATCAGATCAAGGAAATGTGACCACACAACCTTTGCTTGGAGAGCAATGCCTTCCTTCAAGAAGCTACATAATGACACATGGACTTGCCTTCATGGCCTTGCAACATTGTTTCACAGTTCTAAATAGATGTTGTGATAGCAGAGAGAGAGAGAGAGAGAGAGAGAGAGAGAGAGAGAGAGAGAGAGAGAGAGAGAGAGAGAGAGAGAGAGAGAGAGAGAGAGAGAGAGAGAGAGAGAGAGAGAGAGAGAGAAATGAAATGAAATGTTATATTAAACGTCTTCAAAAGGCCAGAATGACCTATGAGACCAAACTGATACAAAAGTGGTGAATCTGTTACAATGTCTGGGTACCTTAGTACTAAAGTACTAAGTGTGAAAAGTGTGAAAGAGTGAAAATAAATGTGAAAAACTAAATACAAAGTAGTAAATAGACTTCTTAGGAGCATTCTAGGTGTCTGGCTAGAATGCTTCTAAACCTTTGTTGTAGTCTCCTCCGATGGAGTGTGCTTCTGCATCTTGGTTGTGGTCGACTCGATTTCCTAAGCTCAGTCGCTCTGTCAATTAGGGTGCCTTTGGTATGAATATTGGTACTCCTTTGTGCTGGCTGTTGGCCTCTTGTTTCTCCGTCCACTCCTGCTTCTCTCGATCCGAAGAAATCTGTGATCTGCCTCTGAGGCTGTAGTGCTCTTTGTCTTCTCATTAGATTATCCCTGTGCCGATGTAGTTCCAATAGGTACAAGCCTAAGCATCTTTGATCTTGGTATTGCATGATTCTATCTAGAGGTCCAAAGCCTTCTTTAAAGAGGCAATGAAAACACCCCGGTATCTCATAGTATACTGTGCAATGGCATATATAGTGTAATTCTGTCTCCGGTTCCATCCCGCACAACTTGCAAATTCTGCTCTCAGGTGGGATTCCCCTAAATTTGTCAAATTCAATTTCCAACTGGTGTGAGGATGTGCGAATCTGACCAATAGCACATCTCAAACCATGAGACAGGTGGGTATCCATGTAACTCCGGCGAATCACAAATCCATCTTCACATAGTTGTAGGAAGTTTTCTTTGTATTCGGCCATCTTCGTGCCTAGTTCTTGTGTAGGGTCTACCCATGTCCTTTTAGTATCCAACTGTATAAGATCCTGTCGGATGATTTTATTAATCTCTGTTCGTGTAATTGCCAGTGATGGAGCCTCAAGAGAGTATTGGAAGGGGGGTAATCTTTCCATACTCAACCCATGTCTCTGAAACCACGAGGACAGTTGCGCATACCAGCATGATGTATCCCCTTTCATTGCTAATTGCCGAGAGGATTCGAGGGCCAGTTTAGTATATCGGCAATTATTTGTATCCCACAAACCATGTATAAAGGACACTGATCTGGTAAGAGCTTCGATTTCTAACGGAGGGGCTGCTAGTTCCGCTCGGGTAATCGCGTGTGGTACGGAGGCCTTGGCTCTAATCATTCGGGAAATCATAGATACCAGAGGTCTCTCCATTGACTTCCAATTATCCTCATCCACAGATGGTCCCCAAATCTGGACCCCGTAAAGCATAGCCGAAGCCACCACAGTATCAAAGAGCCAAAGTTTTGTTCGTGGTTCCTGAAACTGCACTTGTGAACACATCCTCTCCAACCCTCCCAAGGCCGCAGAGGCTCTGGATAATCTAGCATCCGCTGCTTTCTTAAGAGTAAACTTCGGTCCTGCAAATACCACCCCAAGGTATGTGTATGCATCTGTGTACTCTACTGTATCCTGGCCATATGTAAAGGTGCCGATCTCCTAACCCACTGCGGTGTGGTGTTAAACACCATAACTTTGGTTTTACCCAAGTTTACCGACAGTCCACTATCCTCCGCAAATTTATTTAATGCATTTAGTTGCCTCTGCATTCCATCTGGTGATTCTGCTATCAATACAATATCATCTGCATAGAACAACAAAGGGATCCATGACCCTGCAAGTTGAGCCCCTCTGTCACCCTCTCTATCAATGTAATCTGATACCTCATCTATGTACATACCAAATAAAGTAGGGGACAGTGGGCATCCCTGCTTTACTCCAACAGTGGAATGAACAATGTCAGAATCCCCTTCTGGAGTACGTACATACCCCATTACTGACCCGTATAAAGCCATGATCCCCCATATAATCTCTTTGGGGACTGCTAACTCTTGCATCCTGCGCATCAATTTGGCCCTTGGTACTGTATCAAAAGCTTTCCCAAATCCACAAAGCAACAATACATCCTTCTCCCGTTTGCTCTTCCTTCCTCAATAATGGCTCTGAGCTTAAGAATATGATCTAAAGTGGAATAACCCCTTTTGAATCCAGCTTGTCCTGTTGCTCTTATGCCCTCATTCTCCGCCCATCTACTCAATTTTTGTTCAAGAACGGATGCGTAAAATCGGGTCAAAGTGTGACCTACCATAATGGTACGGTAGTTCCCGGGTATCATAGGATCCCCTGACTTGAAAATAGGAACGATAGTAGATAATTTCCAAGATTCAGGTAATCCTTCACACATGACCCGATTAAACAGACGAGCAAGGACTTCTGAAAGTAGATCCCTGGCATGGATCAGATGTTCTGCTACTAAACCATCATGATCATATGCTCTTCTTGTCTTCATCTTATCAATGGCTTTTTCCACCATTTCCGTAGTAAAGAAAGTACTAGTAGTAGGGCATGGCTCTAGCGGATCTGGTAATGGAGGCTGTTCAGATACCATATATAATGATGTTACATATTGACCCCAGATCTCAGGAGAAGTAATCGTCGGAGGCGGTGAGTGCTCTCGAAATAAGCGCCATGCTTCATGTGAGTCCTGACTCAAGAAGAGCTGATATAAATCCTTCTCCAGTTTGGCTAAAAATGCTCTTTTCTTGCGACGTACTATACGCCGAAGAGCAATCCGAGACTACTTATATGTGATGATCCCAAGTGTAAGCTCTTTTTGGACCTAGGTTCTCGTCTCTCTGAAAAGTGAAAAGTGTGAAGGTAAATGTGAAAAACTAAATACAAAGTATTGAATAAACTTCTTAGGAGCATTCTGGGTGTCTGGCTAGAATGCTTCTAATCCTTTGTTGTAGTCTCCTCCGGTGAAGTGTGCTTCTGATTCTTGGTCGTGGTCGTCTCGATTTCCTAAGCTCAATCGCTCTGTCAATTAGGGTGCCTTTGGTATGAATGTGGGTACTCCTTTGTGTTGGCTGTTGGCCTCTTGCTTCCCCTTCCACTCCTACTTCTCTCAATCCGAAGAAATCTGTGATCTGTGTCACAAAGTGATGACGTGGCGGACATCAAAAACCCTAATTTCTGCCAGAAACCCTAAAATTCCTGCAAACCCTAATTTTTGCCAGAAACCCTAAATTCCGAAAATCGCGGAGGCGGATTATTAAAATAAAAAAATAAAAAATTTTTGGAAAATGATGAGCGACGCGAATTTTGCTTTTGCTTTTTGTTTATTAAAAAAAAAGAGAAAAGACGCTCTAAGAGAGAGAGAGAACTGATGCTTTTGATTTTAAAAGCTTTTGGGGCTCTGCTTTTGGGCATCCCTTGTAACCTTTAAATTAGTGGTGAGGGCCTCACTTCTCAGAGCATCTGGACGCAGAGTCTGAGAGTGAAACCCTAACCGCTCTCTTGTACTTTGATGATTGATTAATACAAAAAGAAATACCGAAAGGGGCGCCAGTCTTTGGGGCCAATATCTCTAGGCACGGAACTCCGCCGGGCCAGTGCAAATCTATTGTGATATGTGAATTGTTTTGAAGTGGTTATTTGGTGCTGTCGCGGTTGATTCTTGACTTGGAGTGTCCAAGTTTGTTACAGTGGTATCAGAGCACGGCCGATTTCTCTTCTATGGGAAATCCGATCCCCGAATTTTTTTTCTGCGGCACCTATGGCTTCAGGCAATGATTAGTCGACTCCCTCTGCATCTGGAGATGCGGGCTGGGATCACAACGAAGATTCAGACAGAGAGTATGGCCCGCCTCGGCCTACTCAGGCGGAGCAAAGAGAGATGGAGCGTCGTCGATTGATTGGCGATGCAACAAAGATGATGCTCAATTTTGCCAAGGACCCGAAGATGGCAAAATATATGAACCAGACCTCTTTGGAAGAGGTACAGATGGAGTGGCAGAGAACCACAACACCACTCCCAAAACCCGCTCTCAAGAAACCTTCTGCCTCCAAGAAATATACGGAGAAGGAACTGGAGAATGTGGTTGATGCACGGATTGCTCAGCTTTTTGACACGCAAAAGAAAGCCAAAAAGCACGGCAAAAAGCAGAAGAAAGGCACTGACTTCCCGGGATATTTGGGTCGTCGGTCGACATTTGACAAGGCAAAGAAATTGAAGAAGCGCGTCAAGTTTGAAGACCTACCCAGTTCTTCTTCTTCTTCTTCTGACAGTTCTTCTAGCTCCTCGGATTCGAGCGAAGAAGATAGAAAAGGTAAAAAGCGAAGCAAGAAGCAACGCTTTGGAAAGGGCAAGAGAAAGGCAAAGAAGGCTAAATCTCGCCCAGAGACTGACAGTTCTACTGAGGACTCGTCTACAGACAGCTCAGATTCCGATGACGGAAAGTTTTATGTGAACAAGAAGAATTTTTACAAAGCCAACCAGTATGACTTTCTCGAAGATAAAAGCAAGAAAGTCCGAGAGTTTAAGGAAGGTGGCCACTCGATCAAGTTTGATACTTTTTCAGGATACTCGGATGCTTCGAAGGCTGTGTCTTTTTTCAGCAGTTTAACATCGCTTTCGCGGGAGGACGCTATTCAGAGCACTCTAAGATTCGGAGAGCTGCCTCTTACTTTAAGGGGAATGCTCGTACTTGGTGGTCCACGCTTCTTTTAAACAAGACTGCGCCAGTTAAATGGCTGAAATTTAAGAAGCTTTTTATTTCTTCTTGGTTGATGCAAGAATATGAACGAGATGTACGAGCTGCTTGGAACCATCTTCGGATGACCAAGAAAGATACAATTAATGCTTATTGTGAAAGATTCTGGAACTCTTTTCTACCCGCCTCTTCATTCAAGAAGATCTCGTTCAGAGAACAGATTGAGCGGTTTACCTTGGGTCTACATACAGAGATACGAGATCACTGCTTGGAACAGAAGTCAGCTTCTATTAAGGAGTTGATGAGTCATGCGAAGCGGGGCTTTGCCATTCACTCTGGCAGTCTGACCTACCCCACAGATGAGGCCATGACACAACGAGCCGAACAAACTTTTGGGAATGAAAGTAGAATGAAAAGAGCAACCCAGAGAAAAAAAAGGGATGCACAACCCAAGCTTACTCCTGAGGAGAGAGCTCGCTTCATCAGAGAGGGGAAGTGCTTTGGATGCGGGGAACATGGACATATTTCCGCGAAGTGCCCTGATACGGCACAGAAAGAACAGAATGATAAAAACGACGACAGGTCTGAAAGTTCGAGAGCAGCTGAGGAATGTGGCAAAAAAGGCAGATAGAAAAGTAGAACTGGTACCACATGGCGTGGGACTTGCACCGAATCAAATGAATGAAAGTACAAATTTCGCCGCTTTCGGGGCAAAGTGAAGGATCAGGAAGCTCTTTTGAAGGAGCCAAGGCCAACTTCTTTTCACTTGGAATTGGCGGCTCGATTTGGAACTACGCCCGACAGACTGACGCCACAGGTGGAGGTAGTTCGACTGGCACCCGGATGGGATGTTGCCATTACACCGAGCATTGGCAAACTTCGTTTGCAATGACAGGGGTGTTCAGGGCACGTGAGTGACGTTCTACTCGGGATCCCTTGGTACCACAAGAACTACGCCGTGGTTGACTACCGGGCCGAGAAAGCGACTTTGATAAATGAAGGGTTTAGAGATTGTACTTGATGAACTTCAGTTTTCTTACTCATTCTTTTGGGAGAACTGAACGATGGATAAAGGTTGAATATGTTTTGACCTGAAGAAAAGAACGCCAAGATTTTTTTTTCTCCACGCTCATGCCGATTGCTTTTGAGAGGGCCTGAAGATCATACCATTGATCTGATATCTGGAAGCACGCCACCGAATCGGCCACCTTATCGTGTGAGCCGAGTACAAAATGAAAAGATTATGAACTCAGTGAAAGACCTCTTGGAAAAGGGTCTTGTCCAGCCTAGTACTTCACCGTATTGCTCTCCAGTGTTGTTGGTTTTGAAGAAAGACGGATCTTGGAGAATGTGCATCGATTATAGCACTCTCAACGAAATCACCATCAAGAACAAATTTCCGATTCCTAGGATCGATGATATACTCGACAGGTTACACGGATCCTCGTGCTTTAGCAGGATTGACTTGAAGAGTGGATATCATCAGATCAGGATAGCACCAGGAGATGTCTACAAGACAGCTTTTCGGACGACTTTTGGGTTATTTGAGTTTTTGGTGATGCCTTTTGGCTTAACCAATGCTCCTGCGACATTTAACCGGATGATGGACAAGATTTTTCGAGAGTACAAGCTATTTGTTGGCACTTTCTTTGACGACATCATTGTTTTCTCCAAGAATGAGACAGAACACAGAGATCATCTGCTTCAAGTCTTTCAAGCATTACGAGATCACACATTAGTGATTAATGCTACGAAAAGTGAATTTTTCCTACCAGAGATACATTTTTTGGGACACATTGTGTCAACAGCAGGAGTGCAAATGAACCCGGCCAAGATAGAGACTATCCGTGATTGGCCCGATTTGAGGAATGTCCATGAAGTTAGAAGCTTCTTGGGACTGTGTTCGTACTACAGGCGGTTTATACGAAAGTTTGCAGAGGTTGCTTCCCCTTTGCATACCTTGACACAGAAAGGAGTACCTTTTTTCGTGGGGACCCACAGAGGTGACTGCCTTTCGGACATTGAAAGAGAAATTCACTACAGGACCAGATTTGACTTTGCCGGACTTGCAAAAGTCATTTGAAGTATTTTGTGATGCTTGTGGTCGTAGTCTGGGTGCGGTCTTGATGCAAGAAGGCCATGTCATAGCTTACGAGAGCCGTTTGTTCTCTAGGCCGGAGATGACAGCACAGATCTATGGGAAAGAGCTTTTGGCGGTTATCCACGCTCTTACTCAGTGGCGGCATTACCTACTCGGAGCGGATTTTACTGTCTTTACAGACCATCAGAGTTTGCGCTACTTCTTGTCACAGAAGCAGCTTTCAGAAAAGCGGATGCGGTGGGTGAACATCTTGTCACAGTTCCACTTCCAGATTGTCCATGTGCAGGGACAGAAGAATGTGGTGGCAGATGCTTTGTCTCGGAAACCGTTGGTTCTGGCTATTTCCGCGATACATCATAGGAGCTTCGAGGATATGGTCGATCAGTGTGCCACAGATACAGATTTTGCAGATATTTTCACACGGATACGGGATGGGGAGACAGTAGCTGGATACTCCCTTCGGGAAGGCTACTTGATGAAAAAGACTATGTTGTGCGTTACACAGCCGTTGAGGGAAAAGGTTATGACTGATTGCCACTGTCCACCTTTTACGGGTCACCGCGGCATTGCTACCACCATGAAAGGGGTAGAGAGAGATTTCTTTTGACGGAGACTGAAGAAGGAAGTGGAAGAGTTTGTGCGCAGTTGCTTGGTATGCCAGAAGGTCAAGTTTGACAGGCATAAGGCACAGGGATTGTTACAGCCTTTACCCATATCCACCCGCCCCTGGGAAAATATTGAAATGGATTTCATTTTTTTTTATCTCCCGAGAATACAGAATGATCACGATGATTTTCCGATTACATGGCACGCCTGGGACGATTGTCTCCGACAGAGACCCCAGATTTATGAGTTTGTTTTGGAAGGCAATTTGGGAGAACATTGGCACGCGGTTGCAGTTCTCGTCATCGTTCCACTTGCAGACTGACGGGCAATCTGAGATTGCCAATTCAGTGATTTTAGATTTATTGAAGTCTTGTATCTCGCATCAGAAGACTCAATGGAAAAAGAACTTACCTTTGGTGGAATTTGCCTACAATAACACGATACACTCTTCGACGGGGAAGACGCCATGTGAGATTGTTGAAAGTGCTGCGAAGGTTCCATCCTTCCTGAGCACGAAAGATTAGAAATTTGAAGCGGATGAATATTCGCGAGATTTGGATACGGCTTTTGCCAAGGTTCGCGAGACTTTGCAGGAGTCTCAAGAACGACAGAAAAAGGCAACGGATCGCCATCGTCGCGACTGGAAATTGAAGGAGGATGATTCGGTGCTCTTACTTTTGAGAAGGCACACCTAAGAAAGAAAAAAGGAAAGGAGAGGCTTTTTCCAAAGCTTAGTATGTGATACTACGGACCTTTCCAGATTACTGACAAGATAAATGATGTCTCCTTCCGATTGAAACTGCCAGATACTTGGAGGATTCACAATGCATTGCATGTGAGTCTCTTGAAACCTTTTAAAGGTGATGTGCCTGATGATGGGGAGCCTGATGAGCAACCCCAAGTGGAAGAAAACGAGGAGATCCTTGTTCCTGAACAGATTTTGGCACATAATGATACGAAGAAAGGTAAAGTCCGAAGGCGGTTCTTGGTTAAGTTCAAGAACTTTCCTGCATTTGATGCGAAGTGGATGGAGGAGGAGGACCTAGCAGATACTCCTCGGATTGTGAAACTTTACCTCGATGTTTTGGTTTAGCATAGTCTACTCCAAACAGAACCCAGACACTCAGCTTGGCCGAAGATCTGGTGCAGTGGGATGCACAAGAGGGGAGTTACTCCGCTCCTTTGTCAACAGATGCCTCGATTTTGATACTAAAGTCACTGATGTCTCTTTGAGCTTCACGGATACTGAGAGCTGACAGTATTCTACTGGATGACTTTATGAAATGGAATTCCTGATTATGATACTGATTTGTTCTTGACTTCTTGTGAGTGCAGGAACTGATAGCCGAAATGACTGCAGCATTTTGGTCTGATTGATCTCGAATGGACATGGTTGCAATAGGGGTTAGTCAATCGGACATCGATGAGGTCCCGATTGGACCTAGATGTGATTGCTAGCTACATTGCCGATAAATCATGGTCTAAGATCCGAATGAATGTTGAATGTCATGTGATGTCCTGTGATGTCGTGTGATGTCCTGTGATGTGACTGTCGATTTTGTACATGTGCTAGATGTGTGTTCCTAGTACGTAGGTACTAACAGTCAGTGTCTGCTAAGACGGTTTATGGCTTTTGTCGGTTTTGCAGGCGTAATCGCGGTCGATTACAATGCTTTCAAGAGGGGGGTATGTCACAAAGTGATGACGTGGCGGACATCAAATACCCTAATTTCTGCCAAAAACCCTAAAATTCCTGCAAACCCTAATTTTTGCCAGAAACCCTAAATTCCGGAAATCGCGGAGGCGGATTATTAAAAAATAAAAATAAAAAAATTTTGGAAAATGATGAGCGACGCGAATTTTGCTTTTGCTTTTTTTTTTATTAAAAAAAAAGAGAAAAGACGCTCTAAGAGAGAGAGAGAACTGATGGTTTTGATTTTAAAAGCTTTTGGGGCTCTGCTTTTGGGCATCCCTTGTAACCTTTAAATTAGTGGTGAGGGCCTCACTTCTCAGAGCATCTGGACGCAGAGTCTGAGAGTGAAACCCTAACCGCTCTCTTGTACTTTGATGATTGATTAATACAAAAAGAAATACCGAAAGGGGCGCCAGTCTTTGGGGCCAATATCTCTAGGCATGGAACTCCGCCGGGCTAGTGCAAATCTATTGTGATCTGTGAATTGTTTTGAAGTGGTTATTTGGTGCTGTCGCGGTTGATTCTTGACTTGGAGTGTCCAAGTTTGTTACAATCTGCCTCTGAGGCTGTAGTGCTCTTTGTCTTCTCATTAGATTATCCCTGTGCCGATGTAGTTCCAGTAGGTACAAGCCTAAGCATCTTTGATCTTGGTATTGCATGATTCTATCTAGAGGTCCTAAGCCGTCTTTATAGAGGCAATGAAAACGCCCACGTATCTCATAGTATACTGTGCAGTGGCCTATATAGTGTAATTCTGTCTCCGGCTCCATTTCGCATAACTTGCAAATTCTGCTCTCAGGTGGGATTCCCCTAAATCTGCCAAATTCAATTTCCAACTGGTGTGAGGATGTGCGAATCTGACCAATAGCACATCTCAAACCATGAGACAGGTGGGTATCCATGTAGCTCGGGCGAATCACAAATCCATCTTCAGATAGTTGTAGGAAGTTTTCTTTGTAGTCGCCCATCTTCGTGCCCAATTCTTGTGTAGGGTCTACCCATGTCCTCTTAGTATCCAACTGTATAAGATCCTGACGGATGATTTTATTAATCTCCGTTCGTGTAATTGCCAGTGATGGAGCCTCAAGAGAGTATTGGAAGGGGGGTAATCTTTCCATACTCAACCCATGTCTCTGAAACCACGAGGACAGTTGTGCATACCAGCATGATGTATCCCCTTTCATTGCCAATTGTCGAGAGGATTCAAGTGCCAGTCTAGTATATCAGCCATTATTTGTATCCCATAAACCATGTATAAAGGACACTGATCTGGTAAGAGCTTCAATTTCTATCGGAGGGGCCGCTAGTTCCGCTCGGGTAATCGCGTGTGGTACGGAGGCCTTGGCTCTAATCATTCGGGAAATCATAGACACCAAAGGTCTCTCCATTGACTTCCAATTATCCTCATCCACAGATGGTCCCCAAATCTGGACCCCATAAAGCATAGCCGAAGCCACCACAGTATCAAAGAGCCAAAGTTTTGTTCGTGGTTCCTGAAACTGCACTTGTGAACACATCCTCTCTAACCCTCCCAAGGCCGCAGAGGCTCTGGATAATCTAGCATCCGCTGCTTTCTTAAGAGTAAACTTCGGTCCTGCAAATACCACCCCAAGGTATGTGTATGCATCTGTGTACTCTACTGTATCCTGGCCATATGCAAATGTAGGTGCCGATCTCCTAACCCACTGCGGTGTGGTGTTAACACTATAACTTTGGTTTTACCCAAGTTTACCGACAGTCCACTGTCCTCCGCGAATTTATGTAATGCATCTAGTTGCCTCTGCATTCCATCTCGTGATTCTGCTATCAGTAAAATATTATCTGCATAGAACAACAAAGGGATCCATGACCCTGCAAGTTGAGCCCCTCTGTCACCCTCTCTATCAATGTAATCCGATACCTCATCTATGTACATGAGAGAGAGAGAGAGAGAGAGAGGGAGAAATGAAATGATATATTAATGTCTTCAAAAGGCCAAAATGACCTATGAGACCATCAGATACAAAGTGGTGAATCTCATACAATGTCTGAAGTACAAGTACAAAAAGTACTGAATGTAAAAATGAAAACTGAAAATGAAATGATACATTAACGTCTACAAAAGGCCAAAATGACCTATAAGACCGACAAGTTACAAACTGGTGAATCTAATACAAAGTCTGTGTGCTGAAAGAAAGACTAACATCCTAAACAAGATACTGTAATGAGAGTGAAAGTGGGGGAAAACTAGAGACTCTCTAGTCAATACAAAGGTACAAAATAATGAGGGATGCAAGAAACTTAAGCTATTAAGAAGGGGATAATCCTCCAGCTCAGAGTAAACCCAACATCCGTCAGTGTCGGATCTCCTCCATGGTCAAAAACCTGACTGGGTATCATGAGTGGCGCGCCAAAATAATCTAAATCCTCCTCTGTAATCTTCGTCTATGCTGGGATGCCCTCCTCTGTAATTGTGGACGCCTGGATTTCCCTAGGTCTATCGCATGATCAGTGTGCCTCGAGTGGAGGTGGGATCCTAAATCTGCTGCAAAACCTGTCTGTCTAGCTGTCTAATGGTAATGGCTGGCCTGAAATAGTCTGTAACCTGTCGAGTCTGGCTCTCTAGGCGCCTTAACAAGCAATCTCTATGTCTTCTCAACTCAAGCAACAACAGACTCAAGCATCTCTGATCCTGTTATCCCATAACTCTGAAAAGTGGTCCAAAACCCTCCCTGAATAAGCAATGGAATCGCCCACGAATTTCATAGTCTGCGGAGCAATGACATATGTAATGCAGCTTTGTCTCTGGCTCCCTATGGCATACATGACATACCCTGGCCACAGCCGGAACTCCACTATATCTGCCAGTCTCATTCTCAAGCTGGTGTGAGGATGTGCGTATCTGGCCAACAGCACACCGCACCCCATATGATAAATTTGTATCCAATAGCTGGGCCTAACGACAAAGCCATCTGCCGTGAGTTGGAAAAAATGCTCTTTGTAAAAAGCCATCTTCGTGCCCATCTCTTGAGTAAGCTCTATCCAAGTCCTCCTAGTGTCCATCTGAATCAAGTCCTAGCGGATAAGTCTGGTAATCTCGTCTCGTGTCACAGTGAGAGAGGGGGCCTCCAAAGAATACTGGAAGGGAGGTAGTCTGTCCATGCTAAAACCATGCATCTGGAAGCAAGAAGTCATTTGTCCATAACAGCAGGCCGTGTCTCCCTGTAAGGCTAACTGCCGAGAAGACTCGAGAGCAAACCGGGCATATCTGTTTCTGGGAAGGTTCCACAAGCTATGTATGAAAGAGACTTATCTAGTAAGTGCCTCAATCACCACCAGAGCGGCAGCTAGCTCTGCTCTAATGATCTCATGAGGTACTGGGGCCTTGACTCTAATCATCCGGGAAATCATTCGATACCAAGGGCCTCTCCATCCATTAGTGCTGCCAGCTCTACCGTGACAACCAATCGACGGGCCCCAAATCTGCACCTCATACATCATAGCTGAGGTCACTTAAGTCAAAAGGCCAAAGTTTGGTTCGAGGTTCTTGAAACTGAACCTGCGAACACATCCTCTCAAGTCTGCCCAAGGCTGCATAGGCTATGGTCAGTCTAGTCTATGCTGCTCTTCTCAACGAAAAAATTGGCCCACTGAAAACTACCCCAGATAAGTATATATATTTGTATACTCCACAATCTCCTGTCCATAGGTAAATGTGGGAGCTGATCTCCTGACCCACTGCAATGTGGTGTTAAACACAATAACCTTGGTTTTACCAAGGTTGACAGACTATCCACTATCCTCCGCAAACACATGTAAGGCATCCAAATGGCATTGCATTCCCTCTAGGGAGTCAGAAATCAGCACAATATCATCAGCATATAACAAAAGTGGGATCCATGTTCCTCCTAGTTGTGCTCCTTTGTCCCCTAGTCCCGTAACGTAATAAGAGGCCTCATCTACATACATACCAAACAAAGTAGGAGATAGCGGGCATCCCTGCTTCACTCCAATAGTGGAGTGAACCAGGGTAGAAATCCCCTCGAAAGGGTGAACCTGCCCCGCACTGTATAAAGCCATAATCCCCCAAATGAGCTCCGTGGATACCCCCCCATGACCTGCAGTCACCGCATCAGTCTAGCTTTGGATACTGTGCGGAAGTCCACAAAGCTACAATATATCCGTTTCCCATGTGACCTATCCTCCTCAATAATGGCTCGTAGAGTCAAGATGTGATCAAGCGTAGAGAAAGTTGAAACCCCTCCTGGAACCTGCATGTCCTGTTGCTGGTGTTACCCTGTCTCTCTGCCCATCTACTCAACTGCTGCTCGAGAATGGATGCGTATAACCGTGCTAATGTGTGACCTATCATAATAGTACAGTAGTTCCCACGCTCCATAGGGTCTCCTACCTTTAGGATAGGCACAATAGTAGACAAACTCCAAGTCTCAGGCAAGTCCTCACACATAGCACGATTGAACATCATAGTTAGAAGCTCTGTAAGCATATCTCTGGCATGAATAAAGTGCTTGGCCACTAACCCTCATGATCATAAGCTCTCCCATGCTTCATCCCATCAATAGCTTTCCTTACCATCTCAGCTGTAAAGAGGACATATGCATTGAAAGCGCGAAGCAGAGGGTACCGGTAGGTGCGCGTCGTGATGTAGTGCAGGATTGGGGCAAGAAGCACTAGGCGGAGAGCAGCAGAGAGCTAGTGCTAGAGATCGAAGCAAGGAGAGAGAGAGCTCACGTTTTTGGGGAAAACTCAATCATTGAGTTTCGGGTTTTCCCACTTTTGTTATAAGTGACTTTAAAAAAATGTGTCTAGGTTCAATGTGAACGTGGACAAAGTATAAAAATGTACAATAAGAGGTCATTTAGGGCCTTTAACCCAACAACCTCCCACTTAAAGGCATAAATGACGCCTTTAAGTTAACCAACTCTCACCAGCTGTATGCAATGCTCATGTTGAGCCTTTTTTTTTCCGAGAAAAAGATCCTTCTATTAGTTAATGAAACTGCCCATAGGGCTACAACCACCTCTTCAAGAGAGGGCTACAACAATCATGATGGGGAGACTCTCCCAATGAAAAAACAACATATGTACAATGAGGCTAAATCAAGAGATGGGAGGACGAAAGAGCCACACAGGTGGCCGGTAGTGCCATTTGGGTACACCCTGGACCATGGTGAAGAAAGGCCCAGGACGCCAGAGTCGAAGAAAAGCCTCTCTGCGCTCCCGCATGCAGTTGGAGCTGCCTTGGAGTCTCTCGAGCTATCCTCTGAGAGTATGGATCAGCTCTAGCCAAAGATCCCGAACAGTCTCTACTGGTGGTACAGGGCGAGCCTCGAACATGCGGAAGCAGCGGGCCCGCCAAACGAACCAGAGTGTCAGGCCACTGATGAGCTCCCAACACTCCTCTCTCTCACTGCACCACTCCTGTGGAGTAAGCTCAGTGGCAAGCTGGAGTGTAGGTCGACCCCCCTGCATCACTATCATCCTGCTGGTGGAAGATAGCTCCAACTGAAGTGTCGGGCCCGTGAGAGTGGACCAAGCAACTGCTCCCCAAAGTATACTGCCGAGTTGTGGAAAGGGCTGGCATCAGCCGAAGAACACAAAGCCACACCTATTGTGCCAAAGGACAATCCCAAAGACAATGACACTGACTCTCCACAAGATGGTCACAAGCTGCACATGCGGCCGAGAGACCACAATGTACAAGCCAGCTCCCAACTGCTGTAGCTCTGTGTGCAACCAGCCACTGGAACAAAGTGACTCGTCTCGGCTGTCTGGAGTCCCACAACCTCTCCCAAAAAGCTGCCAAAAACTCAGCTGTGAGACCCTCCTCCTGCCAATGAGGTGCTGCAGCAGGGCGAGCCTCTCTCTGTGCTGCCAATATGTGATGTCCAAGTCCAACAGTGTACTGAAAGAAAGGGACACCTGGGTGGTCTGCAGAGGAGAAAGGGTGCCCTCCAAAGCCACTCTCCAGGATCCCGCTGTACTCGTGCCAGTGGACAGCTCTCCCAAGCCCACAGTCTCCAGTGTCCAGTCTCAAGAGCTGCTGGCTCAGGATCGATGACACAAGTCCTCCCACAGATGCCCACGACTCGGATCCTCTGAAAACAGCACTCTGCCACCTGCGGGGCCTCTACTACAACTCGGTGTAAGCTTCCCTCACCCTGTAACTCGAAAAACAAGGAGGGTACAGTCTCTGAGCAAGCCCGAACTGAGATGAGAACCTCCAGTCGCGTGAAGGCTCCCATCCATCTGGGCACTGCTGGCTCGAGAGGTGTGAGCCACTCAGCTGGTATTGTCTCTGAGATGTCCTAGCACATGCTTTGTACCCCTCTCATGCCCTGTAGCTGAAAGCCCTGCAGCTCCTTTGACAAGCCTGAAAACTGTAACCAGTCACCTAAAGAGCGTGCTAGATCTGCTGCCATGGGACCCAGGAAACATGAGGCCGACTACCAACCAAGTGGCCTCTCTGAGTGCAAACCATGGGGTTCCAAACAAGGGGCTGTCTCAGGTGCTCCTCCGTGCAAGTAGGCTGACGCTGCTCCAGGCCTCGTCGCAGATGCTCCCAAGATCGTAGCAAACTCATAGCGAAGCGGTCCTCTAGTTTCCTGCTCAAGCCAACTCTGCGCATCCCTCTGAAAATCCATCTGGTGGAAGGTCGCCAGGGGCCTCCAACCTAAGGCACCCTAGCACGAAGCCGCTGCAGCAAGAACTCCTTCCAGGACTTTTCACCTGGAAAGAGTCCTCTGACGATGAACTTCCCAAGAAGGGCTCTGCTCTGCTCTGTTGTGCTGGGTCTATGATCCCAAGCCCTCCCTGAGAACAAGGAAGAGTGATGACCTGCCAAGCTACTTTGGCTTGGGCTATTTGAGTGTCACGCCTTGACCTAAGGAAGTTCCTGATCAACCTCTATACCTAGCTGATACAAGAACTCGAGAAGATCCAGCAAGAAGTGATGTACCACATAGTAGCCAACAATACCTGGTTGGCCACTACAACTCTGCCTTCCAGAGACAGTCGTGCAGAGCTCCAATGTAACAACTTCCTCCTTAGACAGGAGGAGGGGAGCGATTTGCTGCTCGGGAGACAAGTCCAAACCAACCTGACAGCCCAAGTATCGAACTGCAGTCCCTCGGGAAATCCACCTGAAACCCTCACATGGCATCCAATCGGGCATAGGAGCACTACCAACTGAGAAAGCCACTGTCTTTCTCTAGTTGATCAGTGCGCTAGATGCACAACAGAAGGTCTCTAAAGCCTGCTCACACCTGTGAAGGTTGGCCTCCTGGCCATCCAAGTACAAGGCTGAGTCGTCTCCAAACTCAGCATCCAGTAGCTCATCTCCCCGAATAGGAAGAGCTAAGCCCCATAAACCAACCTACTGCGACACCAAAAACCTGCTCATCGCCTCAGCATAGAACAGAAAGAGGAAGGGGGCAAGAGGGCAGTCCTGTCTGACCGAACGTGTGAGCATGAAACGATCACCTCTACCTCTTGAGAAAAGTACCTGACTGTGTGCCCGTCTGTACAAACCTGACACCCCTCTGATCCAAGCATCTGAGAAGCCCATCCTGCGTAGAGTGCCCTCCAGAAAGTCCCATTCAACTTTGTCGTAGGCCTTCTCAAAATCGAGAAGAAGAATCACCAGATCCTCATGACGAAGCGCGGCAGAAGCCTCCCAGAAAGAGAAGATGTTGTCAAGGATACTACGCTCCTTGACAAAACCTGTCTGAGTCCCATGTATAAGGCTCTCTAGAAGTGGCTGAATCCTCAAACTCAGAGCCTTGGCAAGAATTTCATAGGCTAAGTTGAGGATGGTGATGGGGCGCCACTGTCCAAATCTCGTCCAAGGAGCCACCCTCCTTGGGAATAAGGTAAATCAAGCCCTCACTCATGCTGTCAGGCATCTCTCCTGAGTGCAAGATGGACTAAAAAGCACTACAGAGATCCGGGCCAAGCAAGTCCCAGTACTCCAAGAAAAAACTGGGAGTCGAGCCATCCTCACCTGGACAACTACCACGGGAGAGTGCACTAAGAGCCGTGTGCAACTCCTCAAGCTGAAGTGGCAGCTCAAGCCTCTGACGCATCTCCTCAGTCACAAGACAAGGCATTTGTGCCCACACCTGCTCTCTGTATGTATCCTGACGCTCTGACTGAGGCTCTGCAAACAGTAACTCACTGTAAAAGTCAGTAGCAACTATACGCATGTCCTCTGGCTCAGAAGCAACAGACCCGTCGGGCCTCCTCAACTGACTGACCCTGGCATAGGTATGCCGAGGTCCCACTGCCTCAAAGAAAGCACCAGTCACTCTGTCACCCACCTGTGTCCATTGAGATGCTTGTCGATGGAAAGCTCCCTCTCCTCTGCCTATCTGTCACTGTGAGGATCACTGGTGCATGATCCGAGAAGGAAGTCCCTGCAAGAATGCCAACTGTCCCACCCAAGTCACAGAAGTGGTCACTAGTGTAGAAGCGATCTATCCGTGATAGATTCACTCCTCCCACTCTACGGTCCGATCGAGAGAAGGCCAGACTGTCTGGGGGCCTCACAAAGCTAGAATGCTGCCACACATCCGAACTCCTCAGTCATACAAAACCTCTCCCAAGCTGCCAACTCAACTGCATGCACAGTAGCATAGCTACCACCAATCCTGTTAGAGGGGTCCTCCAACATGTTGAAGTCACCTCCTATGCACCACTGCTCTACCTACCGACAAAGACTCAACAATCCGTGACCAAAACTCTGCTCGAGCACTCGCCACATTGGACGCATAGATGTTCAGGAAGCCCACAAGGCAACCCTGAAACTGCATAGTGATCCACTGAGCCCTGCCTGGCACAATAATCCCTCTGCCCACAATGGCCTGCTATAAAGAATCCACAATAGTCATACATACCCCACCATGGATGCCTCCAGGTCCAAAAGCAATTGACCAAAAAGAGCTGACCACAACGTCTAATGCGGCTCTCACACAGATGATGCTCTTGTAGCATAAGAAGGTCAATCTCTCCTCCCACAAGGCATCGCTGAAGCTCCTGACGCAATCGGCCCCTCTGACGCTGAAACTAGGGCCCACCTAATCCCTGCACGTTCCATGAGACGATCCTAATGGGGAGCGAGGGAGAATAGATGCTACCGCAACAGCTAAACGTGCTATCTTCGAGGCGGGCTTGGATGGGGAGTAATCTGCATCCGAGCGTCCTCTAGATAGGCGTGACTGCAAAGAGTGCCTGGCCCAAGCCCACGTAAACCGAGCCGTGCGTAAACCAACCTCCTCTGTCCAAGAGTCCTCATGAATGTGTACATAGCAAGGCGGGCACTGCGTATCAGCAAAGCAGTGAATCACAATGTGTCTACATCTTCCTGCATCTGGAGATGTCACAGCAAACTTGGCCAATGGTTAGAGAGTCTGAAGCATGTCTGTAATTCCTAGGTCTCCCATGTGATGAGAGAACTCTAGGGCCTGTGTCTGTAGCCATTCCAACACTGAGTCGAAAGTCCACTCAGTCTGTCACAAGGCGGGCATCATGTGCCAATAGAAAAGAACACACTGAACACACTTTTAGCACTTCAATAACAACTGAACTGAAAGAGAGAGAGAGAGAGACGACACGCAACACGGAGTGGCGAAATTCCACCCCAGAGAGTATTGGCCCCAAACCTTGGCGCCCCTTTCGGTATTTCTTTATATTGCATCAACACAATACAAGCCAGTACTCCAGACTCTGCACCTTCTCTCGGAAGCATGCCAGAGAATGAGCCCTAACCTCATATTTAAAGGCCCTTGGCCTGAAAAGCAGTTTTTCATGAAAAGCCTTTTAACTCAAAAGCATCTGGTGCAAAAGCAATGCCAAAAAGCAGCCAGCGTAAATCACAGAAATCCGTACAGCTGCCACGTCATCAGCCAGCACAAAACATGGAAATCCGTACAGCCTACCACGTCATCATGCCAACGCAATTTTCAAAAATCTGCCACGTCATCAGTTTTTCGTGTGTGCGGGTCTTGCTTTATTTTATTCCTTTATGTCACTTGGGGCCCCATCGAACGGGGTCCCCATGTTGGTAGGACTTCTTTTGTTACTTGTTCTTCTTAGGGTTTACGCCCCTCGGCTGGCATCTGTAAGTTGGCTCCATTCTTTAGGCTTTGACATGTCAGCAGTTCGTTACACAGTCTGATCCCTACCGCAGAGAGGAAAAGAGAAGCCAACCGTTGAGTCCAAGGCCTCTATCCCCCTAGCTACAAAGAACAGAACATGAACCCTGAAGCAGGCTGCCTCAAGGTCTGGTGCATCAAGAAAGCATGTAAAGTCGTAGGCAAAGAAGTCCCATCGGCGCTGAATGTCGAAGCTCGCCAGACCACGAGGGACTGCTGCAAAGAGAGACGTCTCAACCCGAAGAGGGGGCCGCAAGAAAGGTTGTCCCTCTATTGCCAAGCGACTCGTGGCAAAGGCGCTACCAACAGATCTCCTAGCAGCCGAGGATGGCCCTGCCCCCTGGGTTGACTGAGGGACTGGAGCGGGAGAGGGGGGAGTGGGGTGAGGGGGGTCGGCAAAGGTAGGGGAGCAAGGAGAGGCGGAGGGAGTAGGAGGCCGGTGGGGGACTGAAGAGGAGGGGGGGAACTCGGGGGGAGGGGGGGCTGTCGGGGGTGAAGCTGAGGTGGAGGTTGGAGCAGGGACCTCGTCCTGCTGAAGAGGACCGAATCGGTTCCCTGTGGGAACCCACTGCTACTGGGCAGGCGCCTGAGGGCCACTCTGAGTGCCAGGCTGTCGCGGTGGCCCGTATCGTCGACGACCACGAACCTGCTGCCAATCCTCCTCTGCTGGAGCCCCAGGCTCGGAGGGTGGCTCTGCCTGTGTGCTTTGTCTCTCTGCCTGCTGCTGCTGGCCAACCCGTGAAGCCTGGGGCTGGGCCTGTAGTGTAGGTCGGGGCCTCCTCCGTGGACAGGCCTTCGTAAGATGGCCCATCTATTAACAAATGAAGCACTGATTCGGGAGGCCCGAATACTCCACGCTCTGTCTAAACAAACCCCCACTCACTCGAGGGAGTAGTATGACCTTCGGGAGGGTGTGGGTGTCCCTAACTATAACGCGAACTGAGGGAATGCCGGCCACCTTGGCAGCTACTAAGGCTATCGTGTGAGGTGTCTCCAGGACAGTCCCAATCGCTGAGTATCCTGGACAAGAGTGGTAGGTACTCCCTCCGCAAACCAGGAAAGCAGACGGAGATGGGAAGGTCTGCCTCCTCTAACTGAAGTAGGGTCAAAACCATGTCTCCACTGTCGAAAGTGGGCTGAACTGCTCGGATGGTCAAGGGGCTCATAGCTATGACCTTGGACACCATCTCGGAGGTCTCAAACTCGATCTGATAGTAGCCTCGTCCGAGGAACTGATTGTCCAAGATCTTGCCCACCTCTGCAAGAAGGCAAGCCTGGAGAAGATCACGCAGCTCTCCTCTGTTGGGTTTGGTGCCGAGAATCTTACAGATAACGGAAGTCGCTTGCAGACGATCCACCTCTGCAGCTAGGCTCGCTTGCTCTGTCGGAGTAAGAGCAAGTCGAATGGTGGGCTCAGCGGGGTCGGACGAGGGGACTTCATAAGAGTCCCTCTGTGGCGGAGCTTGAGCCTCCATCTGTGTCTGCTGCCGTGTCGGAGAAGAAACGAAAAGAAAATTTTTCTGCAAAAAAGCCCCGACGAGCACTGTCCAAAAACCAGCACTTGTCAGAGGCAATCAAAAGAAACCTTCGGCGCGAGAGTGGCAGAGAACGAAGATAACGGGGGGGAGGGGGGGCGGGGCGAGCGGGAAATGGCAATGGATGAGGGCAGCGGGCTGGCAACGACAGCGAATGGCGGGCAGCGAGTGGCAACGGCAGGTGGCTGAGGGGCGGACAGGGAGGGCAACGCAAGGCAAGGGGCAGTGCGCGCGCAACAGTGGTTGCTGACGGCGCAAGGGCGGGGGGGCGACAGGTGCTGGCGAGGGAGGGAGGGCGAGCGGCATCAGACAACAAACGCACGATCTCTTAGTTGTAGTTGTATACTCTACACAGTCACCACGTCAAGGTTCAATTCTATCTTCGCTCATGTTGAGCCTTAGCAAGAGTCTTGGTGAGAACATCTGCGAGGTTATCCTTTGTATGGATCTTAGTCAAGGTGACTAGACCATCCTCCAATACCTGACATATGAAGTGATACCGCACATCTATGTGTTTAGTACGCGCATGAAACATGGCATTTTTGGCTAACTAGATAGCAGTCTAGCTATCACAACCCAACACGGATGTATGAGCAGGCATGCCAAGTTCTTTTGCAAGTCTGCCCAACAAAATGGCCTCCTTTGAAGCCTATGTGGCTGAAATATATTCAGCCTCAGTAGTACTTAATGCCACAACTTTTTGCAACCTAGAACACCAAGAGACTGCACCACCAGCAATGGCAAATACATATCCACTGGTAGATTTCCCGGTATCCATGTCACCTGCCATGTCTGCATCACAATATCCCTACAACTTTAAGTCACTTTTTCCATAACAAATACACTTTGATTGTGTACCTTTCAAATATCTCAAAATGCGTGACAGCTTCTGTCACAAAACGGGAGTGTACACGAGCACTTAGAAATCTGAAAAATAAAATACTTTGCAAAAGTGAGAGAATGGAGAAGATCGACACAGTATTGGGGACCAGAAGATTGGCTGGTCCCCACCCCCCCCGTCAAGAGTATTCTTTATTTAGGGAGAATTCTTATACAAGCACGAGAACCCGAGGAAACCCCTCCGTTCTGTAATCTTAGACCCGAAGGTCGTGCTTTCCCGTAAAGGGCTTGGGCACAAGGCCGTTCCTTCCCGTAAGGGACTTAGGCGCGAAGCCGTACTTTCCCGTAAGGGACTTAGGCGTAAAGCCGTACTTTTCGTGAGGGGCTTTCCCGTAAGACGGGAGATTCCTGCAAAACAAACCACACAAAGCAATAATTCTCAATGCGTACCAACACCTTATACCTGTCGCTCCTTGCTCGGAAAAGCGACCTCCGTACTCAGTCGTCACACGAACACTTGCAATTTCCGTCGCCAACACTTGCTCCAGAATCCCAGCGCTAGCTCCTTCTGCTGCTTCCGGCGCGTGTATAAAACTGGAACGCTGGCTGCTACTTTATAGGGCCTGGCACCCGGCAGGAATAGAGCCGAAAAGTAAGACCCTGGCGCCCCTAGAGAGAGGAGAGAGAGAGAGATCGCTGAATCTGCGTTTTCTAGAGAGAGGAGAGAGAGAGATCGCTGATTTTCAGCCCGCGTAGCTTATTAGCGCTGGATTTTTAGAGAGCCTTGCTTTATTTTATTAATAAAAGGGCTGGTCACTTAAAAGTGACCGACCACTTTATAAAATAAAGTGTGAACCTGTTCAAACTTTAAAAACTCACTCAGTTAGTGAAAACAATGCTACACGAACACATTCCAGGCGTCCCCGGGTGCAGAACACGGGCACAAATGCAATGCAGACACAGACTCCTCGCGGAAGAGCATCTTCCCTCCCGCGAAAGTTCCTGCTTTTCGTAAAAAGCTTCTTTGAACCCATCTTTATTCTTGTGCTTGTGTTCTTACGCGTATTTTCTTACTCAGTTCAGATTTCCTCCTTAGCCTACGAAATGCCCCCTTACTGATGCACCCGTCACCCATCATGTGGCGCATCAGAGGCACTCGTAACCCGGCCCTTTCCACCGAACTTACGGAAACTCCTTCGCGATGTTTACCGTCACCCATCAAGTGACACATCAAAGTTGTCCGTTCTTGATGGTACTTCTTATAGCTACAATCTTTTAACAGTTCTTAGTGTACACAATAAAATATCCTAGAAAAAGAAATTAATCATTAAAAGAAAAAGAATAGTCCAATCAGCAACATCCCTCTGGCTTCTAAACAGTTGACCTCAATTGTAGTGCTTAGACATATACCTCCAGTATCTCGGGATAAGCTGCTAATTCCTCCTGCGTCATCCACTGAGCATCTAGATTCGAATAGTTCTTAAACTTAACCAAATACTTCCGTGTTATTTTTCCGGACTTGAGAGGCTGCTCCTGATGACTTACTATCTGCTCTGGTTGGAGTATTTCTTATGTTTCCTCAACCTCAAGAGGTTCCTCAGCACTATGCTGGCTCGGAGGCGGTCCCACATACGGCCGGAGTAAACTGACATGGAAAGCATTATGGATCCTCCAATTAGGCGGTAGCTCTAATCGGAAGGTGACATCATTCACTCGCTCAATGATCTTAAACGGCCCATAATAACGGGTAGAAAGTTTTACCACCTTCCCCTTATGAGACACTTGTTTCTTAAGTCTTGCCTTCTCAAACTTGAGTAAGACTAACTGTCCGACTGTTAAGTCTAGATTCCTCCTGTGTTTGTCTGCAGCTTTCTTATGCTTTTCCTGAGAGCGTAGAATAGCTCTCCTAACTTGCCCGTAGGCTGTGTCCAAATCCCGGACAAATTCATATGCTGCAAAGATCTTATCCTTAGTTAAAAGGATCGGTGGAAGCAAAGGCTTACCATAGAGAATCTCAAAAGGTGCTTTCCCCGTCGATGAGTGTATGGTATTGTTATACGCATACTTGACAAGAGGCAAATATTTCTCCCAGTCAGAATGCCGGTCTGACACATAAGATTTTAACATATCCAATACTGTGGAATTGGCTATCTCACTTTGCCCGTCCGTTTGAGGATGGTAGGCAGATGAAAAATTCAACTTCGTACCAAGATTATCCATCAAGGCACGCCAAAAATTTCCTGTCATGCGAGCATCTCAATCACTCACAATAGACTTAGGCATTCCATGATGCTTAAAGATCTTTGCCAGAAAGACCCTAGCCATATGATCTGCTTTGATCGTTTTCTTGACTGGTATAAAGTGTAGTTGCTTGCTAAACCTGTCCACAATGGTCCAGATCGCGTCATTTCCAGTCTGAGTTCTAGGGAGGTCCATGATGAAGTCCATGGCAATACTTTCCCAAGGTTCACTAGGCACAGGCAATGGTTGTAGCAACCTAGGCGACTTATGCCGATCATACTTCACTTTTTGGCAAACCAAGCATTCCCTGACATACTTATCAATGTCTGCTTTAAGGCTAGGCCAAAAGAAATATCTTTCCATTGCTAAGGTCGTAGGGAGGATACCCCGATGACCCGCATAAGGCAAAGCGTGTGCTTCATCCATGATCTTCTTTCTTAATGGTTCCGCCACACATATGGCCTGATGGTGGTAGAGATAACCGTCCCGAATGGAATAGGGAAACTCATTCTCTCCACGATGTAGCTTTCCCCAAATGGTGGAGAAATCTGGATCATTCGGATACAAATCTGGTAGTGCTTCTAATTCTTGGTGATACACTGAACTGATAGCGTTCACCCTTGGCCGCCTAGACAATGCGTCCGCGACCACATTCTTACTCCCAGCCGTGTGAAGGATCTGGAAGTGAAACATAGACAAAAAGTTTGTCCATCTCATCTGCTTCTCAGATAGTTTCCTTTGCGTAAGAAAATACCGCAAACTCTGGTGATCAGTCTTGATCACGAAATCCGCTCCTAGAAGATAGTGCTTCCAGTTGGATAAGGCGTGAATCACAACAGTGAGTTCCGTTTCGTAGATTGATGCATGCAACTCTGCATCCTTAAGCCGTCTGCTTTCGTAGGCCACTGCATGGCCTTCTTGGTTTAACACTGCTCCGATGCAATCGCCTGAAGCATCGCAGTGAACCTCAAATGGTTTCCTTAAGTCAGGCACTATCAAAATAGGTCCATGGCTTAGCAAGTACTTGAGCCGATCAAAAGCTCCTTGTTGTCTCGATCCCCATCTGAAAGGAATCTTCTTCTTTGTCAAATCATGAAGTGGTCCTGCTACATGAGCAAATCCTCGGACACACCTTCAATAATACGAACATAATCCAAGGAAACTACGTACATCATGTACCGTAGTGGGAATAGGCCAATCTTCTACCACTCGGATCGTGGCAGGATCCATACTCACTTGATTGTGAGAGACTATATGGCCGAGATAGTGTATCTCTGAGAGAAAGAACTCGCTCTTCTTTGCATTCACATGCAACTCATGCTTTCGCAATTCTTGAAACACTAGGTCCAAGTGCTTCCGATGTTCCTCTTCTGACTTAGAGAAGATGAGTATGTCGTCAAAGAATACTCCTCTAAAAGCTCGATACGGGCTGAAAATGCGGTCCATCATGCGATTGAATGTCGCAGGAGCATTGGTCAAGCCGAAAGGCATTACCAAAAATTCATATAGTCCAAAGGTGGTGCGGAAAGCAATCTTATGGACATCCTCAGGGACGATCAGTATTTGATGATACCCACTCTTTAAGTCTATGCGACTAAAGACACTTGCACCCTGCAACTTATCAAGTATATCATCAATCCGAGGGATCGGAAAACGATTCTTGATCGTGATCTTGTTTAAAGACCTATAGTCATGCACATTCGAAACGTGCCATCTTTCTTTTGCACTAGTAGAACTGGAGAGCAGTAGGGTGAAGCACTTGGCCGTACTAACCATTTCTCTAGAAGCTCGTTAACTTGCTTCAAAATTTCCCCTTGCTGAGCAAGACTCACCCGATAAGGGGGTTGATTGGGAGGCGAGCTACCCGGTATGAGATCTATGCGGTGATCTTCTGGGTGTACCGGAGGGAGTTCATCAGGAAGTGTTTCCGTGAAACAATCTTTGTACTTTTCAATAAATTGAAAACGCTTAATTTCCAAACTAGAGAGAGAGTCCCCACTAGTTTTATCCTTCTCACGTGCAAAAAAAATCAAGTAAGCAGAAACACACTTCTTCATTTCTTTCTTAATGGAGATATGGCTTACAATTGGGAACTGCCAATCTCCTACATCCGCATGAATCTTTATTTTCTTACCTCCATGATCAAAAGTGAGGGTCTTTTCCACATAATCGGGAATAGGTGTCATGTGGAAGTGCCATGGCATACCCAAGATGATATCACATCCCTCGATGGGTGCCATCAAAAATGATTCGCGGTCCTTGTACTCCCAAATCCGAAGATTGAGCTGTCCTTGCACGGGAGTTGCATTGGTTGTCAACCCCTCGAATGCCGATCCGGATGTCTGGTGTGCCAAACTGAGCCGGTGTGAGGCACAATCGTTCCGCAGTATCCAGGGAGATGAAGTTATCCGTGGATCCTGGATCATAAAGAATCAGTACTCGCTAGTTGTTCAAAGACCCCCAGCCCTTCAGAAGTTGACGATTCCCTTTCTCCGTTTCTATGTTTCCTTGAACATCTGGAATTGAGTTCGAGCTTGGTGGCACGGGTTCCTTCCTTGCTTTCTCTTGCCTCGTAGAGGCTTGTTCTTGCCGTTGTTGCTTTAGCGGGCAATCCGTTTTCATATGTCCTTTCTCGCCACAGTAGAAGCATCTTCCTTCCTCTCTGAAAGTTTGAAGTTGAGTAGGAGAAAGATACTTAGTTCGCTTGCCATTGCCCTCTGGCTTCTTAGAATGATCATGGTCCCTAGATGGAGGACGTTTTCTTCCTTGGCCCCCTTGGTCATCGTAGACCCCTCTTTGTCTTGCACGGTAAGTGCTATGCTCCATTTTTCTGGGCGTCCCAGTTGAGTGCAAATCCTCAGCAATGATTGCTGACTCCATCATCCTCTGAAGAGTATCATGCTATTCATACTCTTGCGAAGCTATGGTTGGAGACCCGCTTCGAACTTTCGTTTCTTTTCCTCGTCGGCAATCTTCATGAAGGGAATGACCTTCAGAAGAACCGACCAATACTTGTCCACATAGGTCGTTACTCTTTCATGTTCCTTCTGGGCAAGCCAGTCCCATTCCTTCCGTATGTCCTGCTCGAAGTCAGGCGGAAGAAATTGTTCATAAAATTCAGATTTGAAGCTCTCCCAAGTTCTGGCCTGAGAACCTTTCAGAATCTTGGCTAACCACCAATTACTTGCCGTTTCCTTGAGGTGCATCCCCACATGGCGTAATTTGGATCTTTCTGTGAAGTGCCCATTGGTAAAGGCGACTTCAAACTGTCTGATGAAGGACAGTGCTTTGGAGATGTCTCTCCATCCGTTGTAGGTTTTGAACTTGATGTCCTTGTCGCCCGATTTGAAGACTCTCATGCGATGTTGAGACTTGCGACCATGCTTCTTGAATCGAGGCTTATCTTTAGGTTGATGTAGGGTAGTAGTAGTAGCGGCTTCCTTCTTCTGACGAGATGATCGAGAAGTAGAAGTATAATCAGGAGAGTAGGATGGAGATGAGATAGAGATGTCCTTGCTCTCGTCTAGCAAAGAGAGCGCTTTTTCCTGGCCTTTCCTTGGAGTAGGCCGTTCATTCCGATCCGAAGATCCTTTGTGCACCTCGGCACGTTCTTCTTCTCTTTCCTCCTGTGGTCTCACGCCAACAGTGTGGTCTGGATGCCCGGCTGCATCGGTTCCATTCGTTTTCTTCATTCCGCCCAAGAGCTTTTGGACTTCTGGCAATAGTAAGATTTGTTGCAAATCCGCAAGCTGAGCTTGCACTTGTTGAAGCTCCTCTTCAACGCTTCTCCCTTGGCCCGACATGGTTCTTCCCGTTCTTTCCGGAATCGTCCTTCTTTGCAGAGAAAGAGAGGAGTCCGAGCTCTGATACCACTCTCACAAAACGGGAGCGTACACGAGCACTTAGAAATCTGAAAAATAAAATACTTTGCAAAAGTGAGAGAAGGGAGAAGATCGACACAGTATTGGGGACCAGAAGATGGGCTGGTCCCCCCCGTCAAGAGTATTATTTATTTAGGGAGAATTCTTATACAAGCACGAGAACCCGAGGAAACCCCTCCGTTCTGTAATCTTAGACCCGAAGGTCGTGCTTTCCCGTAAAGGGCTTGGGAACAAGGTCGTTCCTTCCCGTAAGGGACTTAGGCGCGAAGCCGTACTTTCCCGTAAAGGACTTAGGCATGAAGCCGTACTTCCCGTGAGGGGCTTTCCCGTAAGACGGGAGATTCCTGCAAAACAAACCACACAAAGCAATAATTCTCAATGCGTACCGACACCTTATACTTGTCGCTCCTTGCTCGGAAAAGCGACCTCCGTACTCAGTCGTCACACGAACACTTGCAATTTCCGTCGCCAACACTTGCTCCAGAATCCCAGCGCTAGCTCCCTCTGCTGCTTCCAGCCTTATATAAAATTGGAACGCTGGCTGCTACTTTATAGGGCCTAGCACCCGGCGGAAATAGAGCCGAAAAGCAAGACCCTGGCGCCCCTAGAGAGAGGAGAGAGAGATCGCTGAATCTGCGTTTTCTAGAGAGAGGAGAGAGAGAGAGAGATCGCTGATTTTCAGCCCGCGTAGCTTATTAGCGCTGGATTTTTAGAGAGCCTTGCTTTATTTTATTAATAAAAGGGCTGGTCACTTAAAAGTGACCGACCACTTTATAAAATAAAGTGTGAACCTGTTCAAACTTTAAAAACTCACTCAGTTAGTGAAAACAATGCTACACGAACACATTCCAGGCGTCCCCGGCTGCAGAACACAGGCACAGATGCAATGCAGACACAGACTCCTCGCGGGAAAGCATCTTCCCTCCCGCGAAAGTTCCCGTTTTCTTACTCAAGTTCGGATTTCCTCCTTAGCCTACGGAATGCCCCCTTACTGATGCACCCGTCACCCATCATGTGACGCATCAGGGGCACTCGTAACCCGGCCCTTTCCACCGAACTTACGGAAACTCCTTCGCGATGTTTACCGTCACCCATCAAGTGACACATCAGAGTTGTCCGTTCTTGATGGTACTTCTTATAGCTACAATCTTTTAACAGTTCTTAGTGTACACAATAAAATATCCTAGAAAAAGAAATTAATCATTAAAAGAAAAAGAATAGTCCAATTAGCAACAGCTTCCCAATGCGCTTTGCCAGGATTCGACATGTATCGACTAACAACTCCCACTACATAAGCAATGCCAGGACGAGTGGCAACCATAGCATACATAAGAGAACCACAAGCTGATGCATATGGGATTCCCTTCATTGCTTTCAATGCCACCTCATCCTTTAGGCAATCTGCTTTGCTAAGCTTAGTGTATGGAGGTAAAGGTACTCCAAGAGGCTTAGCATCAGCCATATTAAACATGCCAAGTACTTTTGCAATGTACCTTTCTTGAGATAAAAACAGCAATTTCAGCTTTCTATCTCTTTTAATACGCATGCCCAAAATATGCTCTTTATCACCCAAATCCTTCATAGCAAATATTGAATTTAGCTTACGTTTCAGAGCATCAAGACTAGTCTTATGTTTCCCGGCAAGTAGCATGTCATCAACATTAGAGAACAAGTATGATGGGACTACCATCTTCATCCCTTTTCGTATACAAACAATGATTTGCATGGCTACGTTTAAAGCCTTGAGACAGCATAAAAGTGTCAAACTTCTTATACCACTGTCGTGATGATTGTTTCAACCCATACAGAGCCCTTTTCAGTTTACATACAAGTTTCTCACGTGTAGGAACTACAAAACCTTCAGGTTGTTTCATGTATATGTCCTCTTCAATGTCACCATGTAAAAACGCTGTCTTTACATCCATTTGATTCAATTCCAAATTAAGCACCGCAACAAGAGCAAAAAGGACACGTAAAGTCGTAAGCTTTATAACAAGAAAAAAGATTTCTTGAAAATCAATTCCTTCTTTCTGTGCATATCCTTTTGCAACCAATCTTGCCTTGTACTTTAGTTTTTCATCCACAACTTAATCTTGTATACCCATTTGTTAGGAAGAGCCTTTCTCCCTTTAGGCAATGGCACAAGATCCATTTGCATACAAGGATTTCATTTCCTCTTGCATTGCAAGCTCCCACTTATTGCTTGACTCATATGACTTAGCCTCTTTATAAGTAAGAGGTTCACCCTCATTTGTCAACATTACATGATGCAAAGAGGGATTAAATCTTTGCGGTTGCCTTCTCAAACGAGTTGACCAATGATCTACATTCTCAAGCAACGGTTCTACATCATAAGGCAACTCATTTTCAGCTCTTATCATGCTGATGAAAATCATTTTCAGTCAATTCAAGTGGCTGTCCATCCTCATTAGGAGCATCAAAATCATGTCCTGCCTCTTCTGGCTCAAGGTTAACTGGCTGATTATCAATTTCAGCTTGCGGTAATGCATCATGAAGCTCTTTTTCAACATCAATGGGTGGCACGTAAGGCTGAAATCCGACTGTTTTCTTGTCAGCATCAAATTTTGTAGCATTCTTAAGCACTTTTGCCTCACTAAACACAACATCTCGGCTGCGTATTACCTTTCTAAACTGTGGTAACCACACTCTATAATCCATTTCACCTTCTTTCCCATAACCTAGGAAGATTCCTTTAATGGACTTCATATCAAGCTTTGTTCTCAAGTCATTGCGTACATGAGCAAAAGCTTCGCAGCCAAATACTCTCAAATTATCATAAGAGGCAGGTTTGCCATACCAAACCTCCTCTGGAATGTCATTTTTCAACGTACTATTAAGAGAGTGATTGCAAATATGAAATGCAGTTTTCAATGCCTCCCCCCAAAACTCTTTGAGAAAGATTAGCGGTGGACAACATACAACGCACTCTCTCACATAAAGTACGATTACACCTCTCAGCCACACCATTAGAAGACGGATTATAAGGGGCTGTCAACTCCCTTTTAATCCCATTTTCATCACCAAAACACTGAAATTCAGCACATACATACTCTCCTCCATTATCAGATATGAGACATTTAAGCTTAGTACTCTTTTGCGTAGTGACAAAAGCATGAAACTTCTTAAAAGCATTAAAAGTCTCACTCTTACTTTTCAACAAATGCACCCATCCTTTCCTAGTACAGTCATCAATAAATGTAACAAAATACAATGCACCATCAAAAGACTTAACACGCATAGTGCATACATCGGAGTGAATTAGATCGAGAGGATTAGCTTTGCGAGAGACACCAGAGTAATAAGAAGATTTCTTTTGCTTTCCATAAAGACAATCGCTACAAAAATCCAAGTTTTTGCCTTTTACATCAACCCTCTTCAGAGGGAAAGCACATCAATACCCTTTTGGCTCATATGGCCAAGTCTCTTATGCCACAATTCCGTGTGTGAAGCAACTTCAGCAGCAGCAAGAAACTTGTCAGGCAAAGCTTTGCATCGAAGATAGTACAAAGTACCTCTTTTAGACCCTTTTGCAACAAGCATACAGCCTTTAAGCAACTTCCATGAACCCCCAGCAAAGATGGTAGTATAACCATGTGCATCTAACTGACCAACAGATAGCAAACTTTTCTTAATCCCTGGTACAAAACCTGACATCATTCAACACAAGCTCTTGACCATTGTTAAGAGACAAACGCATAGTACTCATTCCCTCAATATTGCAAGCAAAATTATCACCAAGGTACACCTTGCCATAATTGCTTGCAGCATATGTAGCAAAACACTCCAAAGATGGAGTCACATGGAATGAAGCACCAGAATCCACTATCCATGACTGGGATGCCATCATTAGCACTAAGCAATGCATCAATGACATCTTTTTTCGAGATAAGCATGTCTTCTGCATTAGCTATCACCAAACCTGAGGGGCACGAAGCCGCAACCAAAATTTCCTCAACGTCTGACAACTCCTCAATGACCACACTAGAGGATACATTTGCATTCTCAGCATCCCTGAAGGAATCACCTGCTGATTTTTCCCCTTTCTTCTTATCTTTCTTCTTCTTTTCTTGCGTTTCCTTCTTCCTTTCCTGCTCTTTCTTGAAATACCTGGCAATCGGGTTTCTTGTGACTCTTTTTGCCACATTGATAACGAGTCATGTTGCCCGCATCACGCTTTTGATTTCTACCTCTTGCATTGTAGGCAAAACTGTCACCTTCCCCACTAGACTTGCGTCTAATCTCTTCATTGAGAATAGACCCTCTCACACCGTCATAAGTGAGGGTGGGACTGTTGCTCAAGGAGACAACCAAAGTTTCCCAAGTATTTGGCAATGTCATAAGCAAGAAAATAGCTTTCAGCTTATCATCGAATTGTTGAAGCCCACTATCCTGCAACTGACTCAACAAACCTATAAAAGCACTCAAATGCTCAAAAGCTGACTTCGAGTCATCAATCTGCATATTCACCAACTTTCGCATCAAATGCACCTGGCTCACAGGCATGGTGTTTTCATAATTGGACTTTAGCTTTTGCCATATTGCATAAGCAGAGTCCAAACGCTTGATGTCCGTCAAAATGTCATCATTGATAGCCATTTTGATATAAGCCATAGCCTTCTTATTTAACCTGGCCCACTCTTCGTCAGACGGACCTAGTGGCTTATTCTATTCCAATGCATCTTCACAATCCTTTAAGAAAAAGATACCTTGCATGCGTTCTTGCCAAAGATCGAAGCCTTGACCATCGAACCGTTTGATTTCCATCAAACTTTTAGTGTCAGATGCGAAAGAGGAAGAAGCCATCTTAATTCAACCACAAGTGTGTATACAAGAGAGATGCAATAGGCTGAAAATTTCAACAAATAGGAGCAACCACAAGACTTTGCATACAATAGACCACAATTTCTTTACATAAAACTGTCCAAATCTGAAATTTCAGTTGAAAAGTGCAATTTCAAGCACGTATACTCAGCTTTTCACTCAATTTGTCGCGACAAACATCAATACATGTGATCCCACAACTTTGGTACACCTGCGTATTGCTGTTTTGACCTGTAATACGCTGTAAATCACCCGTTTTGACCTAAAAACAACCTGTTTTAGGTTGTTTTGGCATTTCTGGTTACCTTTACGACTCCGGAAGCAAGGGGCTTCGCGATGGAAGCGAAGTTGATCGCAGGAGAGCAATATTAACTCGCTGTCCAACAGACTGCGCACGGCTGTTTTGAAACCCTAGATCTCTGATACGAGTTGAAAGCGCGAAGCAGAGGGTACTAGTAGGTGCGCGTCGCGATGTAGTGCAGGATTAGGGCAAGCAACAGCATGCGAAGTGCAGCAAAGAGCTAGCGCTAGAGATCGAAGCAAGGAGAGAGAGAGAGAGAGAGAGAGAGAGAGAGAGAGAGAGAGAGAGAGAGAGAGAGCTCACGTTTTTGGGAAAAATTTAATCATTGAGTTTTGGGTTTTCCCATTTTTAGTATAAGTGACTTTAAAAAAATGTGTCCAAGTTCAATGTGAACCTAGACAAACTACAAAAATGTACAATAAGAGGTCATTTAGGGCCTTTAACCCAACATGCATAGGTCGTTGCCCCCACACTGTATATAGGGATGCTCCATATCGGCTTCACACCTCCGAAGAAAGAATAGTTAGAGCAAGAGAAGATTCATGAAAAAGCTACCAAGCCTTAACCGAATTCTGACTCTAAAATAACTGGTATAACTCCTGCTCAAGGCTAGCCAGGAAGGCCCTCTTCTTCTGACGTACTAAACGTCGGAAGGCAAATTGAAACCGGCATAGGGCAGTAGGCTATGGCTTTCACCCGAATTCTTTACTTTACCTTTGACTTTCACACACAGAGAAACCTTTGCAAAAGGAACCTGAAATGGGAATTATCACTTAAAGCACACACACGGCTCGGAAGCTAGAATGCTCCGAGCAGACGCCGACAACCTGTTGGCCCCAAAATTGGCGCCCCTTTCGGTATTTCTTTATTCTTTAAGAGGGTAAGTTACAAAAGGTGAGCCAATCTTTACCTGTATCCAGCTAGATAACACCTTCTGGCAAAATTTCGACAACATAACAACCCCAAAACTTGCCCAAAACCAATTTCCCTGTCGGAACTCACTTCCACTCACATAAACCCTCTGTTTTCTGCCCAAAAACAGTAACTACAGCACGCTGTATTTACTGATTTTTGCCCTGTTTGCAGCCCTAAACAGTCCCTGAACTGTCCTCTAACAGTGGGGCATTGTTCCCAATGGTTCTGGCATCCGTATGGCTGGAAAACAATCCAAATTCAGCGCATAACCAGCGCTGAAAAATCACTTGTACGGTGAGGTTATCACCCTCACCAGTGTCTACTTTTGGAGCAGCAATTAGCTACTCCTGTTCCTACTCAGAGAGGCTCTTGCCTCAGCAAAACGCATATGACCACACAACTGTACATGAGTCAAATGAAGAGCCCTCTTAAGGGGCATCACATTACTGCAAGCAAGGGGGAGAGAGAGAGAGCAGTGTAAGGTATGCAGGACATGACTTGTTGCACTACACTGTACATGGGAGGGAAAGCTTGCAGTAAATAGCTCTTAACCTGTGACAGGATTGCAAATGAGGATTCCCCAACTACAAATCGAGCGCCTCCTTTTGCTGCATGAGGAAAGATTTTGAGAATGTGCCACTTGGCACATTTACACACAATTTCCCGCTTCGGGCTTGCCGCTTAAAAATCTCCCAACTGGTTGCTCAGTTGACTTTGCAACAGAGTCCAAAATAGCAGTTCCCTAAATTTTAGGGAATGCTTCAATTGGACTTCCACTGGTCATCCGATCATCTATCCCCACTGGAATCGCATCCAAAAATGCAATGTAGCCTAGCTGTCGGATACTTTCCCTCGGTGACCCCACCTTGGCACTGTGCCTTTATTGAGTTCACTTCATAGTATCCACCAACTTACTAAGTGCGGCGGGGGACCTACATGATCTTGAACTGAGCCTAGACATCCTTTTATTATATGACTTCCAGTGTCAACCAACTTCCCGTCTGCGGATGAAACTACCGTTCACACTGGCCATGCAATGTCCGACCATTTGCAACTTCAAAAGGAGGGTCTCAAAAATTAAACAAAAATCATTGGAAAGAAACCAACAACTAAGGTTAGTAGTTGCCACGTCCACGTTGACATACCCCCCTCTTGAAATCGCAAACGTCCTCAATTGCATACCATAAATACATGCCATTGATGATTTTTGTTGTTAGCACTCTTTTATCATCGCATGTATACGCAAGAAAGGTCATAACACATAGATACAAATGACTTAATGAGACCTTCATACTTTTGTCATTTCCATCTATTACACTGAATTCATATGTACATTTGATGTGCTAGCTCTATCATTACCCCTCCTTTGCACACGTTGGGTTAGGGCATACGTAGGCTGTAACCCAAAGGCTTCAAGGTAAAGCTGCAATACATTTGGTGACTCTAATAGTTCATACTCTTCCATCCTCTTTGCATCCATAGGTGGATAGTTCTTGAACTTCACCAAGTAGCGTCTTGCAACTTGTCCTTAACTTTTCTATCCTTATGTGCCAAAACTTGCTCAGGTACTAGGATCTCATCAAGTTCCTCAACTTCTAGCTGATCCTCATCTGGCATATCTTTTGGCACATCACCCACGAAGGGTCTTCGAAGACTCACGTGAAACGCATTATAAATCTCCACGCATCCGGCAATTTCAGCCTGTAAGCTACACGCTGATCTTATCAAGCACTTGACAAGACCCATAGTAACGCATGCTGAGCTTAGGAAACAACCATTCCTTGCCCTTCATCTTCGTTAACCTTGCCTTCTCAAACCTTAACAAAACCCAATCACCAGGTGATAACAACAATTCACGACGATGACCATCAGCAGCCTTTTTCTGCTTTGCCTGAGTCTTCTCCAAGGCAAATTTAATTTTCTTATACATTTCATCCATGTTCTCAACATATCGATCTGCCTCAAAGATCTTGCCCTTTGTAGGCAAAATGGGAGGAACCATTTTGCCGCCTTCAACAATCTCAAAAGGTGCCTTGCCAGCTGACGAATGCACTATATTATTGTACGCATACTCAAGCATAGGCAAATACTGTTCTCACTTGCCCTTATTATTTGACACATAGCATTTTAGCAGATCCAAAATAGTAGAATTAGCCTCTTTTGACTATCCATCAGTTTGTGGATAAAATGAAGAGAATTTGAGTGTAGTGCCCGTGTTCTCAAACAATTCTCTCCAAAACAAACTTGTCATGCGAGGATCACGATCACTGGCAATCGATTGTGGCATACCATGGTACTTAAACACATTGTACATGAACAAGCGTGCCATCTAATCGGATTTTATCTTCTTCCTAACAGGGATAAAATGGGCCTGCTTGTTGAACGTGCAGATAATGATCCATATACCATCATTCCTTGTTAGGTTTCTTGGAAGATCAAAGATAAAATCGATAGCAATACTTTCCCATGGCTTATCTGGAATCAGTAGTGGTTGTAACAACCCTGGTGCCTTTTGCCTGTCAAACTTGACCTTTTGGCAAATCATGCATGCTCACACAAAGGCATCCACATCTCTCCTCAAGGTAGGCCAATAGAAGAATGTCTCTACCGCTTTAACTGTCGCATCAATACCACGATGCCTTGCATACAGTGGGACATCACTTTCTACGATGACCTTATGTCGCAATGACCTAGTGCCACAAAGTCTGCCATGCATTATCATAAAACCGTTGCTGAGGAGGTAGTGCTCATGACGTTGTCCCTCTTGCAACTGTTCAAAAATCCTTGCAAAGTCTTCATCTGTAGCATATTGTTCCTTCATGTCATCAAGCTCATGATGATAAAGAATTGACATAGCTGAAATTTGTGGCTTTCTTGATAACGCATCAGCCACAACATTCTTCTTGCCTTCCACATGCATTATTTGGAAGTGAAACATAGAAAGAATGTTTGCCCATCGCATATGCTTTTCGGATAGCTTTGACTGTGTCAAGAAGTATCACAAGGTCTGATGGTCTCTTTGGACAACAAAATCAGCACCTAAGAGGTGGTGCTTCCAACTAGAAAGCACATGAATCACGGCCAAGAGCTCGTTCTCATAGACTTGCATAGTCCTCTCTGGCCCTTGCAAAATTCGGCTTTCATAAGCTACTACCCGTCCATCTTGCATTAGCACTGCTTCAATGCTACTGCTACTTGCATCACACTGGACCACAAATGACTTCCTGAGATCTGGCAAAACAATTACTAGATCTGAAGTCAACTTTTCCTTTAAGAGACTAAAAGCTGAAATCTCTTTTTAAGTCCATCTCAAAGTGACCTCTTTCTTTTGCAAAGCGTGAAGAGGTGATGCTATCTCTGCAAAATTCTTGATAAACCTTTTATAGTAGGAACACAATCCCAAGAAGCTTCTGACATCGTGCATAGTCTTCAAGTCTGGCCATGTCTTAATAGCTTCCACCTTTGCAAGATCCATTTCGACACAATCATTTGACACTATGTGGCCAAGAAAGTGGATCTCTTCCAAGAAGAATTCACTTTTCTCAAGATTGACAAGTAACATGTGACTGCGCAGCTCTTCGAACACAATGGTCAAGTGACGCCTATGCTCCTCTTCATTCTTCGAATAGACTATCATGTCATCGAAGAATGTCCCAACACTTGATGCGAGCGGAAAATCCGGTTCATGATCTTGTTGAACGAGGCAAGAGCATTTGTTAGACCAAATGGCATTACTGGGAACTCATAAAGACCAAATGTCGTTCTAAACTAGTCTTGTGCACACCCTCTGGCCCTATACGCATCTGATGGTACCCACTCTTAAGGTCTATCCTACTGAAAATTGGAGCACCCTCTAAACGGTCAAGAATATCATCAATCCTTGGAATAGGAAACCTATTCTTGATGGTATTCTTATTCAATGCACGGTAATCAATACACATGCGCCATGAGCCATCCTTTTTCTATACTAAGAGCATTGGGGAGCAAAAGGGTGAAGAACTAGGCTGGATCAGCCCCTCTCTAATAACTCCTCAACCTGGCCCATAATCTCTTTCTGTTGCGTGCGCTAACCTTGTAGGGAGGTCTATTTGGTGGGCTACACCCTGGCACCAAACCTATCCGATGGTTCTCAGGTCTCTCTGGCGGCAATTGCGACGGTAGTGAATCAGAAAAACAGTCAATAAACTCTCGCAAAAATGCTGACCTTTCTTTATCTAGCACAGATAACTTTGACTGACAATTATCTGAGACATCACGTGCAAAAATCAAGTACACAAAAACATGATTCTTTATTACAGAAGTGATGGCCGAAGCAAATACAATAGGGACAGCCTCCCCTTTGAGCTTTACATCCAAAACATGAGTTTTGCCCCTATGCTAAAGGGTGATCGTCTTCCCAAAGCATCTAGCACGCCATGTACTCTGAACATCCACGGAATTCCAAGTAGCACATCTCACCCTTCCAATGGCATGATATAAAATTCTTTTGTGTCTACATATGACTGGATATGCAGACGCAGCTTTCCAATAGTGGGAGTAACACACCCTGAGTGGCCAGGACATGCCAACCCTACCTCTGCCGTGTACCCCATCTCTTGAGCTTTGATGCCCAGCTTCATAGCTAACTCTGGAGAGATAAAGTTTGCTTTGGCACCTGGATCAAAGAAGATAAGTGCCGTCTGATCTCTAACTTTACCCCATGCTCTGCATAACACGCTGGTATCTGTACTCCGCCTGTCACCCACCATATCGAATACCAAACCTGTCGTGGGTTTAGGCTTCTTGCCTTTCTGGTCCTCTTTATCATCTAGTTAGCTGGTCTTTTCCTTTGTGGACAATCTGTAGCAAAGTGACCAGGCTGCTCGCATATAAAGCATTTATTTTCAGCCATTAAGACCTTCTTTTCCTTGAGCGACTTACGCACAAAAGGCTTCCTTTTCTGTTTCTTTGCCTACGCTCCAGAAGTCCCAGCTGAATACTGGTTCCTGTTGACATGTGGCAACCCCTGTGACGCATCAGGATCCGTCTTCACAAAGGACTTCTTCGCTGAATTTTTCTTCTGCTGCCCTCCTTTTTCGTTGCTCGGAAACCCATTGTCCTCTCCTTTCAACAAGGCAAGACCAATGTTAGCAACTTCCATGAGTTGGGTGAGGGTAGCCACTCTGTTCTTGGTACAGTAGTCCTGAAGCCCTTTAGGCAACCCACAACAATACTTCTCTATCTGCTCTGTCAATGGCACAAATCTATGGGACGTTACTGAGAATAACGCTTTACAAAACCTCTGATTGTACTCCAGCAAGCTCTTACAAGTAGCCGAAGTAAGCTGGTGCCAATCTGTCATGACGTCAGCTTCAAATTCATTTGACAGCCAAGCAAATGCAACCATTTGCTTGAAGTAGACCCATGTGGCGGGTGCCTGTCCTTGCATTAGCAACGTCGTCCACCATGTCAACGCATTGCCCTTCAAGAAAGTGGCATCTTTCCCAACTTTCGGGGCCTCTGTAAAATTTCCCCCTGCATAAGCTATATCAAACTCTTGGAGGAAAGTGAGAGCCTTTGCTTTATCTTCAAAGCCACTGAAAGTCTCAAACTTTACCGTTGCACCACGTTCTTTGTAAGCTTTTGGCTTTTCCAGTGCCCCCAAATTGTCATTAAGGAACTGTCTGCAATATGGGCAATGTCATTGGAAGTATCGGCACGCCTTGGTTATTGACATTCTACATCAGAGGTGCCATATTTGGCTACTGTCCAGAAAAACCAGCCATGCCAAAATTGCCCAGTGGCACCTTAAACTGGCCCTGGTTACCATGAAATCCCTCTTGCATGCCAATACTACCATACATGGGGTTTGGCATCATGCCTTGCATACCCCCAAACATTGTTCGTGGCATGTACGGTTGGCTTCCAGGCGCATAACCAGCCATACTCTGGAACACAGATCAACCCCCGAAATACCCAGGATGTACCGTGGGTGGTGGAAAAACTTGATGCATTGCCCGGTAACCGGTTCCCTGTCCATTTAAGACAACATGCGGGCTTTGAAAGGTGGCAGGCTGAACTGGCATAGCCTGTGGAATAGACGTCCTAGCCACCTGTTCATGGACGAAAAGAACTTGTTTTGGAGCCCCTGACTCCGCAACATGCGAGTGCTCCCGAGACGCACGAAGTACCTGGGCTTGAGCCTCAACGGGCTCTGTAGGTGGTGTAGGTTGCCTTATTTGCTGTGGCACTCTCCCTTGCGTGCAGTAATGTGATGCCCCTTAAGAGGGCTCTTCATTTGACTCATGTACAGTTGTGTAGTCATATGCGTTCTGCTGAGGCAAGAGCCTCTCTGAGCAGGAACAGGAGTAGCTAACTGCTGCTCCAAAAGCACACACTGGTAAGGGTGATAACCTCACCGTACAAGTGCGTTTTCAGTGCTGGTTATGCGCTGAATTTGGACCGTTTTCCAGCCATACGGATGCTAGAACCATTGGGAACAATGCCTCACTGTTAGAGGACAGTTCAAGGACTGTTTAGGGCTGAAAACAAGGAAATACACCGTGCTGTATGTACTGTTTTTGGGCTGGAAACAGAGGGTTTATGTCAGGGGAAGTGAGTTCCGGCAGGGGAATTGGTTTTGGGCAAGTTTTGGGGTTGTCATCTTGCCAAAATTTTACCAGAACAGGTGTTATCTAGCTGGATAGATGTAAAGATTCCCAAGGCTCACCTTTTGTAATTTACCCTCTTAAAGAATAAAGAAATACCGAAAGGAGCACCAATTTTGGGGCCAACAAGTTGTCGGCGTCTGCTCGGAGCATTTTAGCTTCCGAGCCGTGTGTGCTTTAAGTGATAATTCCCGTTACACGTTCCTTGTGCAAAGGATTCTCTGTGTGAAAGTCTGAAGTAAAGGAAAGAATTCAAGTCTATCGCTTTTTCCTCAAGAAGTGAGCCTTGGTTATTTTGGGTAAAGACAGAGTACAAGAACGCGAGGTTACACTATGGCCGACAAAGGGAAAGGCATTATGGAAGAGGGTTCCTCTCCGCAGGACAGGCACAAAATTCCTATGGTGTTCGAGGTTGGTGAGAGTTCACAGCCACCCCTGTCTGTACCTTTTCCCAATTTGAATGCTCGTCCAGTGCACGGCTTTATGATTGGGCAACTTGAGGATGATACGTTCAGCACTCAGTTAGTTGCCGCGGTGAATGTGTTTTCACAACTGGTGCAAAACCCAAGGTTTATGGAGTTCTTGCAAGCGCCACCAGAGAGAGAGTAGTGTAAAGTGTGCAGAACATGACTTGTTGCACTACACTGTACATGGGAGGGAAAGCTTGCAGTCAATAGCTCTTAACCTGTGCAGACAGGATTGCAAATGAGGCTTCCCCAGCTACAAATCGAGCGCCCCCTTTTGCTGCATGACAAAAGTTTTTGAGAATGTGCCACTTGGCACATTTACACACAGTTTCCCACTTCGGGCTTGCCGCTTAAAAATCTCCCGATTGGTTGCCCAGTTGACTTTGCAACAGAGTTCTAAAATGTTCCCCTTGTCATTCCGGAGGTAATGCCGATAAACAGATTTCATGGTCCAAAATAGCAGTTCCCTAAATTTTAGGGAATGCTTCCATTGGACTCCCACTATCTATCCCCCCTGGAACCGCATCCAAAAATGCAATGTAGCCCAACTGTCGGGTACATTCCCTCGGTGACTCCAGCTTGGCACTGTGCCTTTACTGAGTTCACTTCCTAGTATCCACCAACTTGCTAAGTGCGGCGGGGGGACGACATGATCTTGAACTGAGCCTAGACATTACTATATGAATTCCAGTGCCGACCAACTTCCCGTCTACGGGTGAAACTACCATTCACATTTGGCCATGCAATGTCGGACCATTTGCGACTTGAAAGAAAGGGTCTCAAAATTAAAACAAAAATCGTTGGAAAGAAACCAACAACTAAGTTATCACTTGCCACGTCCTTGTGACATAGTTGACAGTTGCCACGTCCTCGTGACACAAATACACAGTTGTCTATGAGTGATGACTCCCAGAGAAACCTCTCTTTGTAGTCGGGCTCTCAAATCTCTGCACTCCTCATTGTACCAATCGTTCTGGGGCATAGTCCCTGAACGGCCTCTCTGCTCAGGCTGTGTATGTGGATAAACCTCCCTAGCCGCATCCCGTAGAGTCTCTGTCAAGATATGGGTGAGCTCCTCCAAAGGTCGTTTTGTTAGGTGCAGCGGAATGAATGTTTGCGCTTTACTCAAGATGAGTGCTCCGAACTGTGCTCAAGGTTCCTTTTGTTCTTATGGAAGGGAGAGCCTTCCGTTCTCAATGAGAGAATGCTATGATCACAAACAAAGTGAACGGACACTGCGTGCAAGTGTATGAGACTGAGAGATAGAGAGAGAAGAGAAATACGACACCAGAGACGACGTAAAACCCTCATCCGAAGGCCCTACTCTCGTCGGCGAGAGTGGTCTACTTATGATTGCACAAACTGGTACAAACTGTATGTATGAGACTGATGCAAGTCTAGGCTATCTCGGCGATGACGACGGGGACGACGAGACCAACCTAAGGGCTGAAATCTGCAATCTTTTATCTGCTGTCCAAAAACGCTATGGGCTGAAATCTGCGGCAAGTCCAAAACGCTGATTTTGGGGCTGTTTTTTTATGATCTTTGTCGCTGAAAATCTGCAGGTCTTAGGCTGAAAAACTGAGGTTTCTTGGGGCTGAATCTGTTGGTCCTTCTGGGCTGAATCTGCTACTCTTTAGGGCTGACACTTGCTATGACCAAAAACGCTAGGCATGGGGGTTCTGTGGCGATGGCAATGGCTGAAAACACTGATGTGTTGCAGCTTTGCCGGCGATGCTGAAACTGAAACGCTATGCATGAGGAAAAACGCCAGGTATGGGGGTTCTGTGGCGACTATCTGTTGCAAAAACACTAGCTGAGGGAGACTCCTGGCGATGATGCTGGATGTGGAAACGCTAGGGGAGGGAAGGTACTTGCTTGGAGGAAAATCCACCAAGTGTCTTGCTCGAGAAGTTTCCTGCTGAGCTTGGCTCATGTTGCCTCTTCTGCCAATTAGTGCTAGTCTAGGTTTGCTTATATACAAACTTACTCAATTTGCCCTACCTACTTTCCACTTAAAAATAATAAGTGAAAAATGTCAAAAATAGGAAAAAATTGGCTAAATGCACTGGAAAATTCCCCTAAAGGGTTCTGATGGATTCTGATGGGAATGCTTCTGATCATGCTGTGTGCAACCAGAGGATATGCATCTGCACTGAGTGTCTGGACATGCACGATCTACGAACAGACTCACAAAAGTGCCAGATCACTTCTAAATCTAGACTGACTTGACTGATTGAACCCTTGTCGTGCTGTAGCTTGTCCACGGACACATAGGGTTGGATGTGTCACGTGACATCCCCTCCTTTTCAAAGTGAGGTACTGGTACCGAACTGTATGGCGTCGAGGGAGATCGCCAATAGCATCCGAAATCCTGGACGGGACTCTTCGCCGGCCCAGTCGGATGTGTGGGTCATGCGGTACTTGAACTTCATAAAGATCTGCAACGCTTGCTTATTTGGCCCGCGCCGAAAGCGAGACAAAGTCTTTTGTGGCTCCTTCGATGCTTCAACTTCGTCTAGAGTCATGCTTCTTTCTTCTTCAAGAATCTCCATGGCTGAAAATTCCTGAAACCATTTCCAACACAAAACCATGAACATACCCATTCCATGTAAAGTGAATGGAAAAAATATTGTCTTCTCTAAAGACTGTGTATGCAATGTAGATGAACATAGAGACGGAGTGATAAACCGTTCACCAAACATATGCAAACAATGAGATCGAATCTTTCTCTTTTGATCTAGAGCAATCAACTGTGTCAATTCACAACGGAAATGCGCATGCTTGGTGCTCCTACTTTCATGTGCTCTTTCTACAAATGTGTCATGCCAAGGAAGGGACATGAAATGTGACTTCCTTCAATGCATACTTTTCAGCTTTTCATGAACAATCCGCATACATCCGTGCTCATTCATGAGTGAAACGTGCTCAACGTTCAATATGTCATGCCTAGGAAAAGGAATCACATAAAGACGGTGACTAAAATACAGGAAACGACCACGAATGAAACACTCGATCAATGCGTGCTGACTAATCATGCGAACACATAGTACTTCCTGTGGGGGTTCTTTGGACCTAGGCTCGAGAACCAAGATCAGTCCTTCGTGTTTGATCGAATCTGCCACGAAGTTAGCTTCGCTGGAAAAAGCATCCACTAACTCATCATCCTTGTGAACAATCACATCATCTTCATGAAAATCATCATGCTTATCATCATGCAAATCCTGTGGGTCATGCTTTGGAGAAGAAGAGACTGAGAGAGTCTCCGTCTCCTGAATCTCTTGAATCTGTGCCTGCACTTGAGAAAAGAGTCACAAGAACTCTTGCATGTGTCGGTTTCTCTGTTCAGTCGCCAAGCGCGCTTGCTCACGCTCACGCTCAAAGGCTACCATTCTTTCTTGCTGTTTGTGCTCCATTTCTGCTTTTCTTTTTGCTCTGCTTTCTGCGAGTCTGCGTTTCATTTCTACCAGTCTTTCTGCATTTCTTGCGCGCGTTCTAACTTCCTTTCCATAAACATATAGTCCAACTCCTCCATAGGAGTTAGTGCAATCCTTGACGTAGATGGGGAAGGGGGAGGGTCAGGAAAACCTCCTAGTGGGGAAAATTCTTCTTCGCCTCTCTCATGCTCATCACCTCTAAGCGAAGTATCCATTCCGCTTCAAGTGATGACCATTCTGAAGTCGTGGGTTCTTGTGGTCTTGGGTTCTTAAGTTCACAAGGAACTTGGGTTCTTGGGAGTCTTGGTTCTTGAGGTTCTTGAGGGTCTTGGGGTTCTTGAGGTTCTTCTTTCGCTTGCAATCTGTGTTAGAGAAGGATCTTCTCTTCACCCGACTTCTGCTCTTTTCCGCGGGCGCACCCCTTGGCGGCCTTGGGCTCACAGCAAGGTTGCTTTTACCCACCTCACGTCGATTGGCCGGTCGCTAAGTACACGGTCCGCTCTCAATGGGTGGAAAGAGGCACAAGGGGAGGCTGGACAAGCCCTTCTTTCTTGGGATTCCTGTCACTCTTCAAAAACACGATTAGGAATCGACACGCCCAAGCGAACTTGGGTTCGTGCGACCGCAACAAGCAAAAAAAATTCTTGTGGTTCTTTCCTTGAGTGATACAGAACACTGCCAAAGCTCTGATACCAATGTTAGGTGCAGCGGAATGAATGTTTGCGCTTTGCTCAAGATGGGTGCTCCGAACTGTGCTCAAGGTTCCTTTTGTTCTTATGGACTTCCGTTCTTAATGAGAGAATGCTATGATCACAAACAAAGTGAATGGACACTGTGCGTGCAAGTGTATGAGACTGAGAGATAGAGAGAGAAGAGAAATACGACACCAGAGACGACGTAAAACCCTCATCCGAAGGCCCCACTCTCGTCGGCGAGAGTGGTCTACTTATGATTGCACAAACTGGTACAAACTGTATGTATGAGACTGATGCAAGTCTAGGCTATCTCGGCGATGACGACGGGGACGACGAGACCAACCTAAGGGCTGAAATCTGCAATCTTTTATCTGCTGTCCAAAAACGCTATGGGCTGAAATCTGCGGCAAGTCCAAAACGCTGATTTTGGGGCTGTTTTTTTATGATCTTTGTCGCTGAAAATCTGCAGGTCTTAGGCTGAAAAACTGAGGTTTCTTGGGGCTGAATCTGTTGGTCCTTCTGGGCTGAATCTGCTACTCTTTAGGGCTGACACTTGCTATGACCAAAAACGCTAGGCATGGGGGTTCTGTGGCGATGGCAATGGCTGAAAACACTGATGTGTTGCAGCTTTGCCGGCGATGCTGAAACTGAAACGCTATGCATGAGGAAAAACGCCAGGCATGGGGGTTCTGTGGCGACTATCTGTTGCAAAAACACTAGCTGAGGGAGACTCCTGGCGATGATGCTGGATGTGGAAACGC